>NW_024726972.1:0-350892 GCF_018991925.1 Homarus americanus
AAGTTTCGAAAGTATTTCATTTTTATTTCTTCTGCAAATTTTCGAAAGATAATCTACTGAAAGTTGGTTATCTACTTTCCGAAAAGTAGATTTTCACTTTCGGAGCTAGATTATCGACTTTTCGGGAAGTAGATTATCGAATTTTGGGGAAATATTACCTAATTTTCCGAAGCAGATTATCATAGAAAACGGGAAATTTGTATCACAAAAAATGGGAAATATCTACTTTCCGGAAGTTATTATTGATTACTTTGAAAAGTAGATAGATTTTCTACTTTTCGAAAGTAGATTATCGACTTTTCGGGGAAGTAGATTTTCGAATTTGGGGAAATATTACCTAATTTTGGAAGTAGATTATCATAGAAAACGGAAAATTTGTATCATAAAAAATGGGAAATATTCACTTTCCGAAAGTTGGTTATTTGATTTTCCCGAAAAAGTAGATAGATTTTCTACTGAAAGTAGATTATCGACTTTTCGGGAAGTAGATTTTCGAATTTGGGGAAATGTATTTTGCGAAGTAGATTATCATAGAAAACGGGAAATTTGTATCATAAAAAATGGGAAATATCTACTTTCCGGGAAAGTTGTTATCTACTTCTTCCGAAAAGTAGATAGATTTTTCACTTTTCGAAAGATTATCGACTTTCGGGGAAGTAGATTTTCGAATTTTGAAATATTACGTAATTTTATGAAGTAGATTATCATAGAAAACGGAAATTTGTATCATAAAAAATGGGAAATATCTACTTTCCGAAAGTTAAGTTATCTACTTTAGTAGATTTTCTACTTTTCGGGAAAGTAGATTATCCACTTTTCGGGAAGTAGATTTTCGAATTTTGGGGAAATATTACGTAATTTTATGGAAGCAGATTATCATAGAAAACGGAAATTTGTATCATAAAAACTGGGAATATCTACTTCCGAAAGTTGAAAGTTTATTTTCCCGAAAAGTAGATAGATTTTCTACTTTTCGGGAAAGCAGATTATCGACTTTTCGGGGAAGTAGATTGAATTTGGGGAAATATTACGTAATTTTTATGAAGTAGATTATCACAGAAAACGGAAATTTGTATCATAAAAATGGGAAATATCTACTTTCCGAAAGTTGTTATCTACTTCCCGAAAAGTAGATAGAGATTTTCTACTTTTGGAAAGTAGATTATCGACTTTTCGTGGAAGTAGATTTTGAATTTTGGGGAAATATTACGTAATTTTGGGAAGTAGATTATCATAGAAAACGGGAAATTTGTATCATAAAAATGGGAAATATCTACTTTCCGGGAAAGTTGTATTTACTTTCCCGAAAAGTAGATAGATTTTCTACTTTTCGAAAGTAGATTATCGACTTTCGGGAAGTAGATTTCGAATTTGGGGGAAATATTACGTAATTTTGTGAAGTAGATTATCATCAGAAAACGGGAAATTTGTATCATAAAACGGGAAATATCTACTTTCCGGGAAAGGTTATCGATTTCTCCGAAAAGTAGATAGATTCTACTTCGAAAAGATTTTTCAAAGTAGATTTTCGACTTGGGAAATATGTATTTAGTGAAATAGAAACGGGAAATTTGTATCATACATTCGGAAATTATCTACTTTCCCGAAATATTTCAATCACTCAAAGTTATTCATCCCAGTAGATTATCTACTTTGAAAGCAGATTATCGACTTTAAAGGAAGTATATTACCGAGTTTTGGGAAATATTACCTAATTCTTCCGAAGTAGATTATCATAGGAAAACGGGAATTTGTATAAATTGAAATATCTACTTTCCCGAGAAGTTGGTTATCTACTTTCCCGAAAAGTAGAATTATCTATTTTTCGAAAAGATATCTTTTCAGGAAGTAGATTATCGACTTTTTGAAATATTACCTAATTCTTCTGAAGATTATCACAGAAAACGGAAATTTGTATTCAGAAAATGGAAATATCTACTTTCCGGGAAAGTTGGTTATCATACTTTCCTGAAAAGTAGATTATTCATTTTCAGTAGGATTATCGACTTTTGGAAATATTATAATTCTTCAATGGAAATATCAGAAAGTAGATTATCGAGCTTGGGAAATATTACCACTTCTGAAGTAGATTATCACAGAAAATTTAGAAAGTAGATAACCAATTTTCCCAGAAAGTAGATATTTCTTCTATAATTTCTGTTTTCATGATAATCTACTTCGAAAATTAGGTAATATTTCTCAAAACTCGATAATCTACTCCTTAGAAAGTCGATAATTCCTTTCAGAAGTAGATAATCTAATTTTCGGAAAGTAGATAAATCAACTTTCCGGAAAGTAGATATTTCCCATTTTCTATGATACAAATTTCCGTTTCTATGATAATCTACTTCGGAAAATTAGGTAATATTTCCCAAAACTGAATAATCTCTTCCCTGAAAAGTCGATAATCTACTTTCCCGAAAAGTGAGAAACTTTTCGAAAGGATAACCAACTTTCGGAAAGTAGATATTTCCATTTTCTATGATACAAATTTCCCGTTTTCTATGATAATCTACCGAAATTAGTAATATTTCCAAAACTCGATAATCTACTTCTGAAAAGTCGATAATCTACTTTAAAGTAGATAACCCACTTTTCGGGAAAGTAGATAACCAACTTTCCGGAGCTAGATATTTCATTTTCTGTGATACAAATTTCGTTTTCTATGATAATCTACTTCGAAAATTAGGTAATATTTCCTAAAATCAATAATCTACTTCCTGAAAAGTCGATAATCTACTTTCCCGAAAAGTAGATAATTCATTTTCGAAAGAGATAACCAACTTTCGGAAAGTAGATATTTCCCATTTTCTATGATACAAATTTCCTGTTTTCTATGATAATCTACTTCGGAAAATTAGGTAATATTTCCCAAAACTCGATAATATACTTCCTTAAAAGTCGATAATCTACTTTTCCTGAAAGTAGATAATTTGCTGAAAGTAGATAACCAACTTTCCCGGAAAGTAGATATTTCCCATTTTTATGATACAAATTTCCGTTTTCTATGATAACTACTTCCAAAAATTAGGTAATATTTCTAAAATTGAAAATCTACTTTCCGAAAAGTCGATAATCTACTTCCAAAGTAGAATTATTACTGGAAAAGAGATAACCAACCTTTCCCGGAAAGTAGATATTTCCGTTTTTTTATGACAAATTTCGTTTTCTATGATAATCTACGCAAATTACGTAATATTTCAAAATTAACTACTTCCTTAAAAGTCGATAATCTACTTTCCCGAAAAGTAGAATCTATTTTTCGAAAGTAGATAACCAACCTTCCCGGAAAGTAGATATTTCTATTTTATGATACAAATTTCCCGTTTATATGATAATCAACTTCGCAAAATTAGTAATATTTCAGAATTGAACATTCTTTAAAGTCGATAATCTACTTTAGTAGAATTTATCTACTTTCGGGAAAGTAGATAACCAATTTTCCCGGAAAGTAGATATTTCCCATTTTTTATGATACAAATTTCCCGTTTTCTATGATAATCTACTTCGCAAAATTAGGAAATATTTCCCCCAAAATTCGAAAATCTACTTCTTCGAAAAGTCGATAATCTACTTTCCCAAAAAGTAGAAAATCTATCTACTTTTCGGGAAAGTAGATAACCAACTTTCCCGGAAAGTAGATATTTCCCATTTTTTATGATACAAATTTCCCGTTTTCTATGATAATCTACTTCGCAAAATTAGGAAATATTTCTGGGGTTCTGAAAAATTTATCGAAAAGTCGATAATCTACTTCCCAGTAGAAAATTCATTCATTTTCGAAAGTAGAATCAACTCTTCCCGATAGATATTTCCCATTTTTTATGATACAAATTTCCCGTTTTCTATGATAATCTACTTCGCAAAATTAGGTAATATTTCCCCCAAAATTCGAAAATCTACTTCCTCGAAAAGTCGATAATCTACTTTCCCGAAAAGTAGAAAATCTATCTACTTTTCGGGAAAGTAGATTACCAACTTTCCCGGAAAGTAGATATTTCCCATTTTTTATGATACAAATTTCCCGTTTTCTATGATAATCTACTTCCCAAAATTACGTAATATTTCCCCCCAAATTCGAAAATCTACTTCCCCGAAAAGTCGATAATCTACTTTCCCGAAAAGTAGAAAATCTATCTACTTTTCGGGAAAGTAGATAACCAACTTTCCCGGAAAGTAGATATTTCCCATTTTTTATGATACAAATTTCCCGTTTTCTATGATAATCTACTTCGGAAAATTAGGTTATATTTCCCAAAAACTCGATAATCTACTTCCCCGAAAAGTCGATAATCTGCTGGACCTATTTGGCCCAATCCAGACCTATTTGGGCCAACTTAATAGTTGACCTGGCTGCTCCCAGAGGAGTGCCAGGTACGTCTTGACCCTTCGGTGGTCAAGGATGAAACTCTGGCGGTGTATAGAAATGTCTGGCGGTGTATGGTAGTCTCTGGAAGTGTACAGGAGTGTCTTACGGTCTGCAGGAGCGTCTGGTGGTCTACTGGAGTGTCTAGCGGTGTACAGGAGTGTCTAGCGGTGTACGGGAGTGTCTGGCAGTGTACAGTATGTGTAGGTTGCCCATTTGACTGGTGCGTTGCCCTTGTGGTGGAGTCCTGTTGGCGGCTGACTTCTGGTCACCCACCAGGGCTGAGGACGAATTGATGGATGATGTTGTGGTTGGTGTATGCTGGGGGCCAGAGGGTCACAGGTCTCTGATGACGATGTTGAAGTGGTCTTGTTGACGGTGTAGTAGCTCTGTCACGGTGGAGTAACCGGTGTTTGGTGTTACGCTTATTGTTGCTACACAGTTGTTGTGGTACTCGTTATAGATGCGTTTGTTGACATTAAAACTGAGGAACGAGATCTACCCAAGCAGGGAATTATAATATTGGATACGTAAATGTTGGTAAGTGAAGTTACTGCCAGAAGTCCTGCAGAAGGTAAAGAGGGAGAGGGCATGAGGAAAGATGTATGAAGCTGAAACAGACAAGTTGGTGAAGGAGAAGCCCGTTGAGCTGTGTTCTTGATGAGTGTTGTTGTGGTTATTAGATTAGTCTCGTGTCGACTTGCATGCCTTGCCCCCGTTTTCTCCCCCCACAACAGGCCTCCACCCCCCCCCACACACCCCCAAGCACGTTTGTCCGAGAGTGTGGGATATTTTGTTGGGTTAAGAAGGGGAAACTATAATTGCTCTCTCAGGGGACGTGGATGGAGGCGCTGCCAACTTTATGACCAAGAAACTATATATATATATATATATATATATATATATATATATATATATATATATATATATATATATATATATATATATAATTTTTTTTCCATTATTCTCCTTCGCTGCAGTTGACACAATTATCTGTTTTTGGTTAGTTAACGCCATTTTTTTTTACTTTACTCAAGTTGTGAAAGTTAATTACAACAAGAAGTTTCTCAAAGCAGGAACAAGTTTGGTGAGTGAGTTTGTGAGGTGCAGGCCGGAGTGTGGGTGGGTGGTGAGGCTGTGTTGTTTATACTTCTGTGTTTATTGTTTGCTGTGTATCATGTTTATGTTTAGTGTTTATTGTTTACAGCTGTTGGTTTTATAGTTTGTTCTAGATTTTTATTGTGTATATAAAGCTCAAAAGGCTGTACAAGGCTTTATAGTTCGTCCACATGGGGCGTGATCAAGATGGTGTGAGGGTTAAACTGTACTAAGAAGGAGTTACCAGTGCAGTGTTGAGACTTGTGTTTACTGTTGGTGACGTCAGACTGTTTACTATTGGTGACGTCAGACTGGTATCGACGTGCATTCATTCAACGTTTACTATACGTCATAGCTTCAGTAAAACCGGTTAACATTAAGCGCCAGAGCCTCATTGATGCATAGTTATTGGTTTTCTCAATACAACGTCAAATTTTCAACTTGCCGAGTCGTGTAAAATGAATATATTCATTACCGACATCAGAGTTTTAGTGAAACATACGAATGCATCTGCTCCTATGGTTTTGAAAATCCACCAAAACTGCATAAAACACTCTGGCTGTATGGAATATTGAGTAGCGAGTATGTAGAGGCCTCCACCATCACAGTTAGCCAGCGTGTGGTTTTCGGTTCATTTAGGAGGAGAATTAGAGTGAACAAATGGACAACACGTTCACGGGTAACTGGTGGCAGTGAGGGATTCCCACCAGACACATGCTGTATTCCCTAATGGAAGTGCAACAACTGTGCATTCCAATAACAGCCTGTCATGGGGAAAGCTTTCAAAATTGTTTGTAAGGCTAAGCTGGGGGAGGGGGGGGGCTTACTCAACATGCCGCCAGTATTGTCCCAGGCAGCGTAACACCTGCGGTAAAGTGCAGCCTTTTCAGAGATGGGCAGAATCCATTACGGATTCGTGGATGGGAATAGTAAATTAAAAAAAAAATATTTGGAGAACTGGAGCACTTGCCCTGCAGCACTTATCCTAGGCGTGGTGCGCTGTGTTGGGGAGACGCAGGAATTGTACTTATCCCGTCCGCGTCTGTGTGTTTGTTGCCGACACCTGTGGTCTGTCTATTGTCAACACCTGTGGTCTGTCTATTGTCAACACCTGTGGTCTGTCTATTGTCAACACCTGTGGTCTGTCTATTGTCAACACCTGTGGTCTGTCTATTGTCAACACCTGTGGTCTGCCTATTGTCAACACCTGTGGTCTGTCTATTGTCAACACCTGTGGTCTGTCTGTTGTCAACACCTGTGGTCTGTCTGTTGTCAACACCTGTGGTCTGTCTGTTGCCAACACCTGTGGTCTGTCTATTGTCAACACCTGTGGTCTGTCTGTTGTCAACACCTGTGGTCTGTCTGTTGTCAACACCTGTGGTCTGTCTGCTGTTGCCAACACCTGTGGTCTGTCTATTGTCAACACCTGTAGTCTGCCTGTTGTCAACACTGTGGTCTGTCTATTGTCAACACCTGTGGTCTGTCTGTTGTCAACACCTGTGGTCTGTCTATTGTCAACACCTGTGGTCTGTCTATTGTCAACACCTGTGGTCTGCCTGTTGTCAACACCTGTGGTCTGTCTATTGTCAACACCTGTGGTCTGTCTGTTGTCAACACCTGTGGTCTGTCTATTGTCAACACCTGTGGTCTGCCTGTTGTCAACACCTGTGGTCTGTCTATTGTCAACACCTGTGGTCTGTCTGTTGTCAACACCTGTGGTCTGTCTGTTGTCAACACCTGTGGTCTGTCTGTTGCCAACACCTGTGGTCTGTCTATTGTCAACACCTGTGGTCTGCCTGTTGTCAACACCTGTGGTCTGTATATTGTCAACACCTGTGGTCTGTGTCTTGTCAACATCTGTGGTCTGTCTGTTGTCAGCACCTGTGGTCTGTCTGTTGTCAACACCTGTGGTCTGTCTGTTGTCAGCACCTGTGGTCTGTCTGTTGTCAGCACCTGTGGTCTATCTGTTGTCAGCACCTGTGGTCTGTCTGTTGTCAGCACCTGTGGTCTGTCTGTTGTCAGCACCTGTGGTCTGTCTGTTGTGGTGTGTGTATTGTTGACATCTGGGGTGGCCACTTTGTACCAACTCTAAGACACTTGCTTCACTTGTCATCCTCATCAGGAAATAGATCAACTGGTCGTGTTTTACGCAGGCTAGTCTTGGCAGAAGCAGGCTGGCCGTAGCAGAAGCAGGCTGGCTGTAGCAGAGGCAAGCTGGTCCGTCTTTCTAGCTTCATGGTAACCAAACTGAGGGGAAATTGAGTAACAGGCCCAGGCTGCCGTGAAAAAAATCTGTTTTGATTCAATTTCTCTCCCCGAATTGGCGAGATTGGGGTGACGGAGAGGTGGAAAGGCTACCAGATAGCTAAAAAATATTTTCTCTATCGCTCAAGGTTGTTCAATTTTCACTTTCCATCTTGTAGTTGTGAAGTCCAGGGAAAAACATTCAAATAAAACTTGCAATTTGGAGATGTTCGCTCTGTCTAGTCACTCTTAACGACAATGTATATGTAAATGTTGGTCGAGGACAATATCGCTATAACAAACAATGATTCCCTTGGCCATGTCAAGGCCCCTGGCGGCCTCCTGGTAGTCCGTTGGGTCCTCTGGTTCTGGTATGGCCTTTGGGGGCCCCTGGTAGTCCAATAGGGTCCCTGGCAGTGGTATGTCCCATGAGGGCCCCCTGGCCATGGTAGGGCTACTGGGGGTCCCCTCTAGTTCCCTAGCCTTGGTAGGGTCCACTGGCATGGTAGGGCCCCCTGGTAGTCGAATGGGGCTCTTGGTCATGGTAGTCCCATGGGGGCCCTGGTCATGGTAGCCAAAAGGGAACCCTGGCACTGGTAGCCCCTGGGGCCCCTAGCAGGGCCATGTTTGATAAAAATGTCCCGTTTTCTATCATAGAATTTTCGCATTATCTAAATCCCCTGGCTTGTCCCCTAGGGCTTCTGGCAGGCCCCTTGGGTGCCTTGGCCCTGGTAGGGCCCATGGGAGCTCCCTGGTAGTCACATAGGGGAAACACATGACCAACTCCACAGTAATAACAAGAGGATGTTAAGGCGGATAAATAAAATATCCTTTCACAATAATTTATTTGATATCAATTTGGCGATAGATTCTTGTTCATTTAATACATGTATCACAGTTTACATACAAAATATTACAAAACAGAGCTGATTCTATACAATGACTACACATGAGAGAGAGGCACAGAAATATGTAAGCTAGTCGAAGTTTAGCTTTACTGTGAGTTGGATGTCGGACGGGGCCGTCGTCTGGGCTCCGGCTCCACTATGTCTACATGGGAAAAATTATCTCTCAAACTTGATTAGGGACAACATGGTAATTGTCAAATATAAATTTTTAAAAATCGTATACCATGTTCTATCTAATCGGCAGAATGTTAAATGATTTCTTTTTTTCTTATGCGTTACAGAGAATTCTCATTAACTTCTAAATTATTTTGTGGCTATCCCTGGAGACCTTCAACATAGGCTAAAGGAACATGAATGGCTGAAAAACTATAACAAAATATTGTTCATAACAGAACCGAGAGCAAGGACCTCACTGCATGTGTTGGTGTCTGTAGGTGGTGGTGTCTGTGCTAGACGAATCAGCTGTGGGGGTGATAGTTAAAAACATTATTGCTACAAGTCTGTAAGCAGATATGTCGCATTAAAAAATATGAAAAACATAAGACTGTCAAAACTGACACCTAGAGTTTGTGTGACATCTAATGCATGAAGGATTATATTTTTTCCTGGTATTTTTGTTAGAATGAAATAGAAACACCTATGAAAGAATAATGCACAACTGAGAGGAAGCATATTACATAATCATTATTAGGATCTGCTGAGAGGACATATCCTATGGAATGATGATGGGCCAAGCAACAAACAACGAACGTGTAAGAACAGTCAAACGGCTTAAATCATGCCAAGCTCTGATACTGGGAACTAAAGTACGTATAATGTCTCTGGCTTAAATATCTACATCCAATAACAAAGTGAAGTCAAATTTTATTCACATTCATACAGATTTTAGCATTAAATTAAAAAATCAATATTCAGTCATGTAAAATTTTTGATATTAGCTTTTAATTTCAGTTTAAGACAAACACTACGAGAGTTTAACTTACAAATATAAACTGAATAAAACCCAGATGGACAATGGCTGCTTCCTAATACCTGAACTTGGATGATTTATTCCATGAACAACTTTCTGTAACAAAGCAGACGTCAGCAAACAAAGTCTAAATGTGCTCAGCCGCATCACTGTTATACTGTATTGCTTGAAGGAATACTTCATAGACTTGTTCCAATCGTCACTAAGAGAAACTTTTTTCAACTTCTTTACTGTTATTTTAGCGTCCTTACTGTGCCTATCTACATTATTTTCAAAATTGTGCAATAAATACGTCCACGCAATAGAATCACTGCCAGTCACTTATAAAATAGTTTATGTCCGCAGTGTTCCTGGTAGTGTGGTCTCACCAGCAGGAGGAAGCAGCCACGAGATGCTTGCTAAAATCATGTGCAAAACATCTTTCACTGTGCTTGTTTGCATCCATTTTGGCAGTTCCTGAAGACCTCCGAGTCAAAGTTTTCAATAAAAGAAGTCTTAACACTCTCCTGGACAGAGGACATAATAAAACCTACATTTTATTTTACCTGCCGGTGCTTAGGAGTTTTTGAACTCCTCCTGCTGAAGACCTGACTAGGATGATGGGCTTTGTTACTCTCGTCACTCAATTCACACGAAGGAGCACGGGAAGAGGCTGAGGCAGAGGGTTGCAATCATCTCTTAGGGTTTGCAACACTCAGTTCCACCTGATTATCAATACCTAAATGCAAATTATCTATCATAATGATTATCATGAGTAGTTTTGTCACTTGCACACACCTACATTCATAAAGCGTAAAGGCCTTTAATGGGTTTTAAAGCACTATACACGTATGTACACAACTATGACTGTACAGAGGCCCTAGCAGTGGCTGTAGGCAGGAGGCGGCGGGTGCCTCTCCACCTGAGCTGTTCCAGTGTTCTCATGGATGGGAGCCAGGGGGGGCTTCAGCTTACATACCACTTGCTCACCACTCAGCACTGCTACAGTCATTTCTCCTAGTTGTTGAAGCTGCTGCAGGTCTCGATGCCTTTGAGCAGCCTCCCAGTTCCGTAAATTGGGCTCACTGAGGGGGTGTACCACAGGCAGAGGGTGGCCCAAGGCTGCTAACACTGCCTGGCTGTACTGTGGCATAGCATCAACAAACTGCCTCCCACTGTCTACCAAGTGCTGACCACTGTTGGCCAAGTGAGGCCCACTGTCCATGTACTGCTGAGTGGCGATGTGACCATTGCCGGGAGGGAGGGCATGGGCTGAGGTGACGGCAGCATGGGTCATAGGGAGGATGTGGCCGGGGCTAACCATGGTGTGGTCGAGTGGAACTCCAACACCCAGCCTGCCACCAGGAAGAGTATGAGTTTGGGAGTCATCCATACCTTCTTGGTGACGGAGGCGAGCTTTGAGTCGTGGGTCATACTGTGGCTGATGGTGGTGGGAGGCTGAGTGACGGTCAGGCAGGGTGTATGGTAGCAGTGGGCGGTGGTCACCATAGCTCCGTGATGACTGGCGAGAGATGTCAGAACTGTGACGTCGGCCGTCCTCGTCACTCAAGTCACTCACTTGTAGTTCTGAGCGACCCTCTCGCTCTATTTCCTCATAGACAGGGTCAGCACCCCCGTCCATCGGGCCCTGGCGAGCGGTGGCTGCACCTTCTGGGATCTCAGTGTATGTGTGGTTCCAGGGGGAGTGGGTGCGGTGGCCACGGGCTGTGCTGGTAGAGGCTGGGAGTCGCAGTGTGGGTGTGTCCCCTGCTAGGCGGTAATCAGGGAGCAAAGCCTCTGGTCCAGGCGGTGGCTGGTCATGGCTACCACCGCCACTACCACCACCACCACCTGCAGCAGCAGCAGCGGCGGCAGCGTTGGCAGTGGTAAATGGGTTAACAAGATGGTCCGGGGGCAGATGAGGTGCTATGTTGTTGTTGAGGCGCAAGGAGGCCAGCTTGGCAGCAGGGCCACTCCGGGGCGAGTCCTCTTGTTCCGACCCTCCGTGCCCACTATCACGACCACAAGACTTGAACGAATACTTCTGAAAGAAATGAGTGGATTAGTTTTCTATTAAAGAATATAAGAAATCATCATATATATAAAGTTTATGTTTTAATATACAGAATTGAAATTCCATATACTGTACAAGACAGTACTCAGAGTTGCCCTATACCACGTAACAGCCCTCGACAATCTAGAACATCTGCATAGCCCTAAATAGCCCAGGATATCTACTAAACCCTAGGAAAGTCCCAGCCAGTCAAGTGCATCTGAAGTATCTCTCGAAATAACCCGTGTTAATCATAGGGCATCCAAGTGCTTCCCTGACATTCCAGGGTATCACATGGGCTTCCCTGACAGCCAAGGGGATCCCAAAAGGCTCCTTAGTAATCCCAGGGTGATTCCCAGTGCCTTTTGGACTGCCAATGACCTCTCAATACAGAGCAGTCCCAAACAGTCCCTGACAGTCTTAGAGAGCACAGAGCAGCTTCAGACAGCCCAGGGTATCCTCCTGGCAGCCCAGGACAACTCAATGCAGCCAAAAACTACTTGAAGCTGCCCTTGGCAGCACAAGACAGTTCAAGACTGAGAGAGCCATGGCAGCTGCGCCGTCTCACCTCATCTTCGTGGTCGTGCGCTGCGGTGCGGGCATGAAGAGTGTGGTGATGGCGAGCTGAGCGGCCGCTGCTGTTCCTCTGAGGGGTGCGGGAGAGCGACCCCCGGGACAAGGATGCCCTGGAGAGGGATGCCCTCGAGAGGGAACCCCCCCTGAGGGGACCCGTTGTTATGGGTGCCTGGGGCAGACCCCCCGCTTGTGACGAGGAGGTCGTGGTGCTGCCCTTGCTGCTCCCCCGCGTCCACCGACCTGACGTCAGCCGCGGCACCAGCTGGGGGAGGACACCACACACCTTGTTAGACACACCTGGGGCACTACCCTCCTCCCTCCCTCCCACTAATACATACAACAATCACTTTTATACTCATAGTTATTGTATATTACAGTCAAGGGTTATCTTAATTAGCAAAAAATTTCTTACAGCAGTGCACAAAATAAAAATTGGTAAAATACTTATAATCTGTTAAACTTAAACATAAAACCCTAAACCCATTACGTTAGTGCAAACACAAAGCTCAGGAACATACATGATGGCTACTAGAACCAAGAATAAAATAAAATATAAAAAATGAAAAAAAAATACATAACATGAGAAGGCCCGTACCAGTGAGCCTGTGTTAATACCGGCCAGGAGGATATAGGATCAAGGATTAACTCTAGGATTAGACTAGGACACAAACCATCACCCACCTAAACCCAAACCGGTGCATATACTATACCAGTTTGATTAAGATGCCAGATGGGGGAGCATTTTGGCAGCATTCCACTATAGGCAGCTATAAGGGATGAAATCTGTGTTAGCTGAGAGCCCTGTCCACCAGAGGAAGCCGTTCACTGGTAGATCACAAACGACCACAGCAGTGCAAGGTAAACTGGTTGCGGTTAGGTTACTTGGTACTCTCACATGGGGGATAGGAGGGGGGAGTTAATGTTGACCTGAGAACACCAGAATTTTAGGTACCTTGACCTCCCGTCGACAAGAAGTACACAACATGAACTGGAGAGGATTAGTATGAACAGAAAAACACAATAAACGGTGGATTTACATACGTTGTGAGCGCCGTGTGTGTGTGTGTGTGTGTGTCTCAACCCAACACCACCAATCTCCACTCGGGATGGCCCACTCACTAACCCACTGACCTAATCCCTATTGTTTTTTTTTAAGGATTTGCCACTCATTTACCCAGACCCTAATCCCATTTCTTGTTTTTGTTAAGGATTAGCCACTGAATAGCCCACTAATATCCATTTTAAAAGGAATAGTAAGAAAAAAAAAGTTAATCACCCAGAAATAATCACACGTTAAAAAAAAATAATTCCGTCTGAAGTCACAATTGACATGACCTCCATTGTGAAGGGTAAGTCAGTGTAGTAACCTGATTAATGTAGTGACCTGATCAGTGTTGTGACTTGGTACCCTTACTGGGATCTGGAGCACCGCAGCGTCAGATACCACCCCTATGAATTCCACACAGCCACAAATTGTCTCCGGAGGTCGTGAGGGGACTGAGGCGCCGCGTAAATGCAACTCTTGCGGCAATTATCATTAGCGTCCGTCTTGGGGTCTTCCCGAGCGAGAGAATTAGGCTTGGTGGGCAGGTGAAGCGGCCCCATTATCTGAAGGAAGGTAGTGGCCTCCAACCCACACACCTCCATTACCTGAAGGTGTGTAACGGCTGCCCCCTCCCCCCTCCATTATCTAAAGGTGGGTAACGCCCCCCCCCTCCCACCTCCAATATCTAAAAGTGGGTAGTGCCCTCAAACCTCCATTATCTGAAGGTGGATAGCGGGTCCCCTCCCTCCATTATCTAAAGTTGGGTGGTGGTGAGCCCATTACAGTGCTGGGGAAGGAGGAGGGGTGGGAAACGATTACCATTAAACTACTTCTCCACTGGTGCCATCACTCCCCCCCACCAAAACTTCGGCTGGCAGAGCTAAAGACCTAAAAATCCAGTTAAGGTTTCAAACTCTTAACGCCTGCCAGAAGACGACGGCATTATAAGATTTTTGAAGATGTAGGACAATTTATACTTCACTATGAATAAATCTTCTACTTAAAGCCACAGCTTGTACACAATACACCTACTTGTTGTTGGTCACACATCGTGTTAGTGTCGAGCGACTGTTTGAGTATTTTCACCCCCTGAGAGTGTTGCAGTAAGTTCTTCATTATACTTAACTTCTGCAGAATACATATCAACGACTGCATTACCTACCACAGAGTTTTGCACGTTATATTTGTCCCTGATAGCCACAGGGATCACTATAGCAATGGCAGACTTGAAATATGACTTGAAATATCATTACCAGACGAAGGGAAGATACCGGTGTTACTTTAGTGCAGCAGCAGCAGCTAGAAGGTGTGAAGCTGTACTACCTGTGAGGCACAGATACTGTCTGTCGTCTTGATGGACGTGTTAATTTAGTTCTCCTGAATGTCTTCCTCATCTGCCACTACATTTACCGTATTACTCTTAGTTAATTACATTCTGTTATACAGGTGCATCTTACACGTCCCGTCCAAGAGTTAAAAGTACCACATTAATTTATGGTAGGCAACGTGAAAAATGAAAATTAGAGTTTACAAAAATACTCGCAAAATGTATAATTTCGAAAAGCTTTTCTCGTTTAATAAAACGTTCAAGTTGGATTATCATAAACGTCAAGGTGAGGTAAGGAGACGTTAGTCGCTCAGTGATTGTGGGTGTAAAACTGTCTCTTCTCTTAAGGCTACGTCAGTCACCCGGCCGTCCTGACGCGCCTCACCCTAAACAATGTACACACCAAGCTGACGAACACCTTCCATCCCTGGTACGTGATATGTGGGCCGGGGAAACAGAGGGCGGGCTTCTGGGCACCAGGAGGACGTTCATGGTAGTTAGGGAAGAATTTCTTCCACCATTCCGAGTGTTACATCTGAGTCTTGGTAATACTATTTATCTGGACATTAAAGTTTTGTTTGCGCCGTTGTCAGCTGTAATTGTCTCCTGTAAGTGGCGCCTTAACCCTGCACCCCCACACCCTCCTCAGCCGGCCTCCAAGGCAGCGAGCATCGCTGATCAATATCTCATTTTCATATCTGTATCTGACTAAGCTAAACACGACATCGACTTATGGCAGGAATTATGCCAGCAAATTGGCCCGTGTCAGACTCCGGAGACTATCATAAAGGGCCCTCAGGTGTCATTTGTCTTATGTGTCAAGTGTCAAAAAGTCTGCCAGAGAGCCAATAACCCCCGCCATGTTGTCGGCAGTGACAGCCAATGGAAATTAATCTTGTTTCAAGACCTGAGGGCTTATTGGCTCCCCGACTACAGCTGTACTATACTACAGTAACTTAAAAATTGAGGGAGCGGCACACTTGATTTACCCATCGCATGCGGTAGATTACAAGTGTCCAGCTAATTTTTTTTAATATTGTTTAATTTATATTTGTTATGTGGCCGAGGGAGGGAGAGAGACGATACATTAATGCCCAGTTACGTCGGGGTGTTAACCTGGTCATGTTAAGTGACTAGAATGTGACCAAGTGAACAAGAGTGAAAGTCTTCATTAAATACGTTATACAGCATTCACTTTACGGTAAACTTTTACAATATGAGCTAAAACTAATGATTGTTTATAATATGCAAACGATAATAATTACAGTACGAGAACAAGGAATTGAATTTTTAATTAATACAAGAGCTCTGTAGATAACTGTGCATACACAGTAATACAATGCAATACTTGTAAATATATAACTATATTAAGTGTAAATGTCAATCATAACACAGCCAGACATTAAGTTCGCTAGCCCAGACCAAACCGTGATGGAGGGAGGTTCACATAGCTGTCATCATCATTATTATTATTATTATTATTATTATTATTATTATTATTATTATTATTATTATTATTATTATTATTATTATCATCATCGCCGCGCTCCAGTTGCAAACGTTGAGGACAGCAAAGTTGGGCATCAGGGAAGGCTTAATGCAAATGCAATTGGTCGTCGTTCTCTTTAACAGCTCAGCAACTTGACCTGTTTTCTGGGAAGCATTTAGGAAACTACAAATTCTATGAAAATCGACGATAATTGAATATAATTTCAATAGCACCCAGACAGAGGACGACCTAACACACACACACACACACACACACACTGTACGGTACATTGATATTGTATTGTTGAGGCTTTCTGCCATTGAGTGTTATGTGTAATGATTGTAGAAGGTTTGACAAGACTTATTGAAGGGGGGGAGGGAGGGGTTGGAGATGGCGGGGAGGAGTGGGGATAAAGAGAAAGGGGGTACAAGATTGTTGATCGCTGGTGAAATGGGAGAGGTGGGAAGGGATGCGAGATGAAGTGGAGAAGTGGAGAGAGTGAAGAGGCAGGTGGAGGGAGGAGGGGGAGGAGGGAAGGTCAGGGGGGGGCAACACGTCTTCAAACATTTCCCTCTCCTGCTCAGTACGGTATGTGGTGACTGGTGAGTTACCTTAAGACACCACAACACTTGGTCTACAGTGACAGACTCTACACTACCAGAGGCTCGCTGTAGAGTCCACCTACTGGGTTAACTTAGGCTAAAATACAACAATCTACGTTCAGAAATGGCTTAACAAACTGCACCGAGATTCTACCTTAACTATATACATTCACTTAACGCCGTTTAGTATATAATATTAAAGGTGTTGAATCTTTTCCCCAGGATTATATTTAATTTTTATTTTTGTTGAGTTATTTTTTTGGTTTAATTTTAAGTTAAAGAATTAAGTTGCATTCTTAATTCATCAGTGAACCTTTGTGAACCTGGACACTGAGGCAGGCAGGACGATAATTAATGCGTGCACTGGGAGTTAGGAGGATGGGGGGTGGGGTAGGGGGCACGATACTAAATCCAGTCACCTGTTTTGACATCACATTACGGTCGTGCATTAACAAACACGACGACAACAACCGCAACACGACACATTTGTCCTAAAGTACATATCGGCGCTAAGATATCTGTCCCATATACCAACACTATCTCTCTTAGGTACACAATACACCTTCTACACGACAAACAATTCATCAAAACCCTCCTCTGTTGCGTCACCTAAAACAACATGGTGTACCCTTCTTTGCACTTTATTTTTATATATATTTCTTTTCTCTCTCTCTCTTTCTCTAACATTCCTCTCTTTCCCCTTTCATTGCATTCCATCGTCTCCATTTGTTGAACACACCCCGGCCTTCCCCTCTTTCATTACTCTTCTCCCTTCCTTCCTCCTCCTCCTCTTCCTGCCTCTCAAAACTTTACCAACCTCTCCTCCTCCTTTTACACCCTCCGTCCTGACAGTTTGTGTGGCTCACCAACAGTCAACAGTAAAGGTTAATATGTCAATACGTTCACTTCACGCCCTACGAGATTCTTGTACTCTGCATGGGTACCTTGTGTAACAATTCATCTACCGTCTGTCAGTGGAACAAGTTGATCTACCATCTGTCAGTGGAACAAGTTGATCTACCATCTGTCATCCATTCCATGAAGAATTCCGGGTTAGTCGTGTGTGTGTGTGTGTGTGTGTGTGTGTGTGTGTGTGTTCCTCCCCCGGGCGGACAGATCAAAGACACACACCGTTAATTGAAAGTGAAGTTATGGATGGTGGGCACCTTTGATGAGCTCTGGGTCCCAACAATATTTGTAGACGAGATGATGAAGTGCCCCCCCCCCCTCCCCATTCGCTCTCTTCAACCTAGATGTGTTTTACGGCCCAATTTCCTTTTTTTTCTATCTCCCTATTTCTCTTTCTTTTTCTTCGCCTCTTGTCCTACAACATTCAGCAGGTCTTTACAGGGTCATTTTCAGTTTTAGAATATACTGGCTCTTCTAACTGGCGTTTTTTTTATCTCCTGCTAAAAAAAACATGATCCGTAATCCCAACTTTACTGTTAACAAAAAGCTGCACAAAAGTCCGGCAGGCGGCTGATTAAAAGAAACTGGATGGAAGACTTGCATAATTACACACCCGCATTTATCGTCTGTCCTTCCAAAGTAAAATTAACAGCTAATTTTCGATTGTATATTATGTTCTTACGTGACACCACCACAAAGTAATCCCCATCGCTGTGGATACTACCTGACAGGTTTTCACAATAGGGTACACCATGACACGTGCTAATACCTCAAGATTTATACTCGAGATCCAGGTGGTTTAGCACTATGTTCCCTGATCGATGGTATTCAGAATTCTTCGATTATTTCCCCGATAAGGGCCTGAATTTCGGAAGGGAAATAATCACCCAACAACTTACCAACGGTTGTAAGGAAGAATTAAGGAAGCACAAGAGATACATTATGATAAAACAGCTGGAGAGAAAAGCGTAAAATAAATTACGATATATACAGGCATAAGTAGGTTATATTGAGTGAATAAACAGCAGGATTCCCCCGACCCTCTCAGACGGGAGGCAGCGAGCGGGAGTCTCCTCACCATCGTCCCCAGAACACAACAGCTCCTGGTCAGCCGGCCTCATCCTACATGCATGAGTCGACCTCCACGCCAGTTTTGACCGAGCGTCTGATAGCAAACTAAGGTCAAACTAGGTCAAACTAGGTCGATTCCCATGCATGTTGGTACAGCAGCGACCCGTCAGCTCATCGTTGTGTAGTGGACGACGTCTCTGCTTACATCACTTTTCCCTCACCCAAATGTTTTGGTTGGCTGCCTCGTCCCGCCACTACTATGGTGTACAGCGGCATGTCTCATGATGGAAGACATCTGCATATTTAGGCATACATGCATGCGTACGCCAGTGTTGTGTGTGTAGCATTAAGTGTTGAGCTACACAGTGTGTAGCGTGTGGTGCTGACCTAAGGTACAGTACATGCTGCGAGCTACGCTACCCACCACCAACTACCGTCATGGGCTCACGGCTCCCCTCGCCGACAACACTTGCTAATGGAACCATCTGCACACTGGTCTGGTGTACATGCCGCAGTACCTCTTGCAGTTTCCTACCAAGAATATTCTAGTCAAGAGTGTAGAGAAGCGTTAATAGCGGACTTGTTGCTCTAGAGCCTCCTACCCCCCATACCGCCGGTTACAAAAGCAGCCCTTCAATTTTGGGAGTGAGTATTTGCTGAAGTCTTGGAGTGAGTGACATGGTAGCGAGCGTGCGGCTCTAATCGTTTTTGGAGGCGAGAGAATAAAATACCTTTTACATTGTTGTTGCTGTTCTTTTGGGGCCTCTCCGGCTTTCGAGGGGGAACTTTACTCTTGGGCGTGCTTGGGGCTAGGGTGGTGGGGGTGGGGGTGGATGGGGTGGGAGGGGTTGGGGTCTGGCCTCCCCTTAGGGACTGTCTGGTAGGATGTACAGAAGGAGCTGGGGATAGGTAGTTAACCAGGGCGGGAGGAGTGTGAGGAGGGAGGACACTCTCGCCTGGTGGTGGAGGGTGTTGGAGGCTGGTGGTGGTGATGGTGCCAGAGGTGAGATGAGACTTAGGCTGGAGGTAGTTGGAGTCGTCTGGGGTTAAGTGGATGGCAGCCAGTGGGAATTGCAGGAGGTTGTGATAGTGATGATGATCAATAGTCTGTAAGGATTTGGGGTTGTTAGAGTGGAGGGAGGAGAGGGCAGCCTGAAGCATGGAGGGGCTGAGGGAGAGGGCTGAGACAGTCTGTTGCTGGGGGAGGATGTGGGTGCCTATCGTGAGAGGGTTAGAGCGAGGCTGGATGTAGTGGTGGAGGGCGGCTGAGGCCAGGGTGGGGCCTGCAGTGTCATACAGCTGAGACAAAGTTGGGGTGGGTGGGGGCGAGGAGTAGATCTGAGCGGCATTGACCTGCTGGATGTGGAAGGGGAGGGCGTTCTGGTAGTCAGGAGGAACGGTTGAGGCGGAGGATGTGGATTCACAGGTTGAGGATGGGTAGACGGGTAGGTTGAGGGCAGCATTGATGGAGCCCACAGGGGCCCCGGTCTCGTCCAGGATGGTATGGTCGGCCTGGGATAGGTGGTGGGCGGCCAGAGGGTTGAGGTTAACGGGTAGCTGGATGTGGGTGATGGGGTGGGCGTGGGTGGTGGCGGCCTGGGCGTTGGGGCAAGTGTGGGCGTCGTGGGAAGAGGTACCCACTGTATGAGAGGCGTGCGAGTTGGGCTGTGAGTGGGAGCCGGCATTGTGGGAGGTGCGGGTGTCCTTGCTGGTCTGTGAGCGGTCGTTGGCGGCACACAGGCACGCCCGCAGCCAGGGGTGTCGCCGCCCAGCCCTACGTAACTCCTTCTTCACCTACCGGGTACAGACACACAACATATACCCACACTGTGAGGGCGGCGCGGCGGCCTGGTCTACCTTCCTACACATCCTCCAGCTCAAACAAACAAAAATTACTATAACTTACAGTAAAAAATAACTAACACTACAGCAACTGGGTGAAAGAAAAAAGTTTTGAAAAAAGTCTAAAACTACAGGTATCAAAAATGTTACAAAAATTAGTCCAAAATAAAAACTTGATGAAACAGGGTAACCGTGAGACACCACAAGGTTAATATATAAGTAACAACACAGCGGTATAAGAAGCTACACAAAATACTTTTAGTAAATTAGTCTTAAAAAAAATCATCAAAGGGGACACCCACAACCAAAATATAATATAAAATAAATAACAATTGAGCTCATTATGAAGGACGCAATAACTAATTACAGGTGTTAATAACATAAAACTTTTATACGTGAGAAGCACACCTGTTGACCAAGTTCTCTTATCAACAACTGTACAGTAAGTCATGAACATCCCTATAGACACACGTTCATCCATCCAGTCCACAGCCTCCCCGTGCCACACACACACACACTCAGAAATTCCACCACAGCACCATACACACACGGAACTTCCACCCCACACACAAACAACGACCAAAACACACACACACACACACACACACACACACACACACACACACACACACACACACACACACACACACACACACACACACACACACCACACACACACACACACACACACACCGCTACTCACCTTATCGTTCTGGACACAATGAAATATGAAGATGAAGAGTCCCTGCAGTGAGTTGAGGACGGTGAAGATGTAAGCCATGACGACGGTGGCTTGGTTCAGGTAGAGCAGCCCGAAGGTCCACGTTAACCCCAGCAGGAACATCAACACTATGGCTCCTCTCACCCAGGTCCTGCGGCGACACAAACTCACGGTCAGTAAAGTATATCCAGAAATGTTTGTTCCTGAAGAGGTTTACAAGACAAGGGTACACAGGGGTTTACATAGTGAGGGGTGTGTCATGTAGGGAGTGATGGTGTTGGGTGTGGTGGGGTGATGGTGGGTGGTGGGGTGATGGTGTTGGGTGTGTGGTGCTAGTGTGGTGCTGGGGGTTTAGTGGGGGTGTGTACTGGGTGTAGTACTGGGTGAAGGATGTTACTTTGGTAGGGAAACAAGCTTTATACAGTACTTTGGAGAGGAGGTAGGGAGGCGGAGGTGATGTGTGGTGCATAAGACAAGTGAGGAAAGTGGTGTAACGGTGAATGTCGTACTGTGCGTCTGAGCAGTGAGAGAGAGAGGCACTTGGTGGGGAGAGAGAGAAGAGGGCGCCTACTGTGTTTAGCAAGACCTTCCACTTACTTCCTCGTGGGACTGTGAACTCCTCCCCTCCCCCCCCCTCCTCAAAGGTCCAAGGTCTCGCTCTTCAGGTATTGCCAGACTTAAACAACAACAATAACATAGTGAAAAAGAGGAAGAGGATCAACACACAGCGTTTCACTCTGTATTTGGACACTCGTCAGGGGTTAAGCTGTGAAGGTGTTGTTTGGTGAAGCTACTGTCAGCACGGTTAAACACATCGCTGACGAGAACAATAACATGACCACACGCACGTCAGTAAACTTTACGACAAGTTTAAGGATGTTCGCTGCCCTGTACGACTCTCTGCCAGGATTCTAAACGGTTCGTAGGTGAGGTCTCCCCACTTCCTGGTGATATAAGAATGCATCTCAGTGACACACTTGAGCTGCGACACAATGGAGGCGACGTAAACAGTGTGGAAATCGTAACGGCATTTTACCTGGCCTTGATGCGACTCTTATCCTCACTTAGGGATGAAAAAATAACCAACAAATTTTATGAAAATTGAGATCTCGGCCACCAGCGACCATCCCTGGGAGAGAGAGGAGTTTGGAGGGCCTGGTAGTAGGAGGGGGTGAGGGGACCAGCTAGTGGAAGGAGGGAATCTCGTATTTGAGGTAGGGGAAGCGGAGTACTGACAGTGTGATGGTCTGTTGACTGTGACGACACGATGGTTAGGTTATGGAAATGTGAATACGTTGTATCTAGGGTGTGGTCGTGTGGAGGTGGTGTGGTCGTGTGTGCCAGCTGGTGTGTGTGTGTGTGTGTGTTAAGTACCCTGGGAGGACAAGGTGGCTGGGTCACGACTGGTGAGTGTTAAGAACTTCACGTGTCATCCTCCACAAAATGGTATAACACCATTTTTCTTCTTCACTCTTTATCACACTACGCTCCACTCTTAAACTATTTCTATTCCATCAAACCCACACACACTCCAAAACTCTGGCTATATACAGAAGCGTAAACCTTTAAAACAAGAAAAACATCCACTATTTTTTGAGAAAAGCGGTAAACGCCAAACACAGAGGAAAACAACTCGAGAGTGAAGCAGTCAGGTGAACACCCTCAAAACACACAAAAACACGGGAAAAAAAACATTGGCTGCTTGTGGAGGCTGAAGCAGAGGACGTGTGCTTGTGTTTCCCCGGCTTGTTCACTCACTAGGCCGCGGGTAACCAGTTAGTGATATTTTACCGTGAGCCTTGGTAATACTCGGGTCCACTAGTTCTGCTCTGGACGACGGCTTCTGGTAGACTTATCCTGATCTTCACAGCTTTCTATAACGCTGGTCGGTATTAGAGCCAGCAACCTACCGGCTTTACAACATACACCAACAGAACCCGAGGGTATTGGTACACCACACGCTGGTATACCGAGGCTGGTATACCTTCACTACACTGTCTCGCTTTGTTGGTTTACCTTTACTGTAGATGTTTTAGTCCATATGCAAGGGGTGGTCAAGATGGAAGGAAGGAAGGAAGGAAGGTTGTGGTGGTGATGGCGGGAGGGAGGGAAGGAATCCTGGTGGTGCGGGGAAGGAAGGGGTTGGGGACGTCGGGAGGAAGTCCTGGTGGAGGAAGAAGAGGGTAGAGGGAGGGAGAGAGGAGAGGGAGGGAGAGGGTAGTAGAGGGAGGGAGAGAGTAGAGGGAGGGAGGGAGAGAGGGAGGGAGAGAGGGAGGAGAAAAGGAAAGAGAGAATGGAAAGAGAGAGGAGGGAAGAGAGAGAGAGAGGAGGAAGAGAAGAGAGGGAGGGAGAGAGGAGGGAGGGAGGAGAGAGGGAGAGGAGGAGAGGGAGGGAGGAGGAGGAGAGGAGGAGAGGAGAGGGGAGGGGAGGGGAGGGGAAGGGAGGGAAGAGCCTCGTCCACTGGGTATTATCATCTAAATGAGTGGGTCTCTACATCCCGCTGCTCTCCCAGTTGAAGCTTAAAACCAGACTGTTAATTTTACATGCGTTGGCTTGTCATTCCAGGAGATCCTGTTGTTCTGTTTGTGCTCTGTTGACGGTCCTGTTGTTCTGTTTGTGCTCTGTTGACGGTCCTGTTGTTCTCCCGTTTGTGTTCTGTTGACGGTCCTGTTGTTCTCCCGTTTGTGTTCTGTTGACGGTCCTGTTGTTCTGTTTGTGTTCTGTTGACGGTCCTGTTGTTCTCCTGTTTGTGTTCTGTTTACGGCTCTGTTGGTTTCCTGCTTTTATGTACCGTTGTGGGGATGATTTTTTGCTGTCGAGACGAAATGCGTTGTGTTTACTGTGGAGTGCGAGGGCGAGTGGTGAGGGCGAGTGGCGAGTGGCGTGTGGCGAGGGTGAGTGGTGAGGGCGTGGTGATGGCGAGTGATGAGGGTGAGGCGGTGGTGATGGCGAGTGATGAGTGGTGAGGGCAGGATGAGGGCGGATGATGAGGGCGAGTGGTGATGGCGAGTGGTGAGTGGTGAGGGCGAGTGATGAGGGCGGATGATGAGGGCGAGTGGTGAGCGAGCGGTAATGGTGAGTGATGAGGGCGACTCCAGGGTTTCCTCACCAAATGTCAAATGCCATTCCTCTCTCTCTCTCTCTCTCTCTACCTTTATCACCTCCTCCTTCTCTTACCATTCCTCTGTTGTATACACCAATTCAGGTTTGTTTTTTCTTAATTTTCACTTGGGTTTTTTTTTTTTTTTTTTTTTTGGTATCACTCGTTTCGCTTTTCTTCTGTTCTAAATTTACTTTCCGGACCAGCTGGCTTTGATAGTTTTGAAACTTGTCCGAGTTTATTCTGTCGCTCTTCCTGTGAGATTTTTACTGAATTTTTCGACACGTGTCAACACAGGAGAGCAGCAGGAGGGGAGAGGCGTGCAATAGAAGACTGGCTGGCTGGCTGGCTGCTGGTGGTGGTGGTGGTGGTGGTGGTCCTCGCCTAACAAGATACGTCATTCTTCCCTTTTCCTATATTTTTCTTCTTTTTCATCCGTTTCGTTTTTTTTTAGGGGGGGGGGAGGAGGGGGTGAACAAGACCCAGGGTGGTGTATGGTGGCTGCCTCGACCTTATTCTCTTTATAAACAGTTATGGAACTAGAGAAGGTCATCATCAAATAGTATTTCTTCACTTTCTTCTCCCAAAACTAGAGTAATTTTTTCTTCACAGGTTTGGGTTCTTATTGGTGGAGCGTCACAGAGGCCATGTTGACATTTGTATCTCACGCACGACTAACACACACACACACACACACACACACACACACACACACACACACATTGTAGGTTCTTCAGTCTCAACAATAGCTGGCTGGGAACACACATTTTACACCGGAAAGAATATACGTAAAACTCTCTTGAATTTCATTACCTCTTGGGGATGTTTTTTCTGTAACTTAAAACAAAATTAAACCTAAAACATCATCATCATATCACACAATTGGTTTTTCCCAACAGTTGGAAAAGAAAGAGTTAACCAAGTGTTTAAGGCAAGTATGAGCAAGACAAACAGGCGTTCCTTGGCTGGTGTTGACAGGTCAAGAGTGAGACCCTTAAGTTCACCCAGAAAAAAAAAGTGACATTCAATTCTCAAGTGTGTGAAGAGAAGAGTTGGTTGAGGTTAAGGTCAGTCTTCTAGGTTAACTGCTCAATGTAAAGCAACTATTTTAAGCAACAACAGAAGGACGAGTAGGCGGCACCACACCATCCACTTGACTCTAGAAATGTATAGATAGAGGCTGCAGAGTACAGTTAGAGCGAGGAAGAAGTTAAGGCAGAGGTTAGAGCAGGAGGCCGACCCAAGATGCTACAAGCAACCAAGCCTTCCCCATGCAACAGCAGCAGCAACCCGTGACTCAGGGACTCCTGCAGCAGGCTGTATGCTCTCGTGACGACCCGAGACCCTGGCTGTGTTGAGGCCAAGCGGGCATTGTGAGTGCTGGGTCCCTGAGAAGTGTGAGGGAGGTGCTCGTGCTACCAAGACAGGCAAGAGCTCTAGAGACCCGACTGAGCTAGTTCATGATGAAAACTCACTTCTTATGAACATCAACAGACTTCATTACCAAGATAAACAAATTACCTGTGAACTATACAAGGTGACACAGGTAAACACTCCGGCTCAGTCAGGTCCCCTACACTCGTTCCCACAAGACAACTCAAACGACCACACTTCGTCTTACACATGATTCTGGATTTTGGCGAAGAGTGCACTCTCCTCTCCACCACTATATACGTCACCATCATCACCACCCACACCACCACCATTACCGTCACAGTCACCACAGCAGCAGTGACCGTAGCAGTAGTAGTAGAAGCAGTGACACCAACAGCAGATGAAGACGCAGGGTTGACACAGACGGAGGTAAACAAGAGAAGATTAGTATGGGAGTCTGTAACTAAGTTATACACCACCGGGCTTATAATTCCTGCGTCTGGCCGCCACCACGGGAGGTTAGTGATAGTGTTGCCAGCTCACACAACACACCCGTAATTACACGGGTTCAAATTATACTAACAGATGCGGTTAGTCTAATATAGTTATAAAGGTGTCTTAATTACACACAAGTAAGAAAGGTTGTCTGAGGCTGTTAACATAAAACTACACAAGAAGTTATCATAGACAAACTACTGAGAAATATGAATAATAAAAACTAAACATTACATGAGAGGAAGTAGAGATACACTCAACCAAGCTCTGGAAACTTATTAGAATCTGGAACACAATGACAACACAACATTAAATAAGTCTTTCCTGTCCTAAGACTACAGTTAAAAGGTTTATCTAGACAGGTGTGTGGCTGTGACAGGTGTGGCTGTGACAGGTGTGACTGAGACAGGTGTGACTGAGGCAGGTGTGGCTGGGATAGGTGTGACCAGCCCTATAGTGAGTGTGCCTTCCAGAGTTAAGCTAACAGAGGTGTGGGCAGCTCATTTGATAAGAGTCTCTACTGACAATAAAACTTTCGCGAATAAAAGTTCCCCTGTCTGCTTAATTACTTCGTCATCATCATCATCATCATCATTATCAATGTTTATCATTTTTTCTACGTGCATAATCCTTTAGGCTATTACTGAAACTTTTATTGAGTAGTTCAGTACCACACAACCCCCTCAAAGGCTTAACGTTCAACCCAACAAAAGGTTTTTCAAATGCAAAAAATTTCTCAGGATTTTTAACTCCCAGTAAATGAGACTGATGAAGGAAGTATTAACGCATTATGTCTCCCATTATGGCTTCCTCCCAGGCATTATGTCATATTGTTCTCGAGCTTTGTGTCTCACTTTAGCCATTGTGTGTGTCTCAGTTTAGCCACTGTTTGTCTCTCATGAGCTGTCTCTTCCTCAACTCATAATCTTTTAATAACATTTAATATTTACCTTCGGTCATTCTACTCCTTTCATCTCTCTCTCTTTTACTACTACTTCCCTTCATCTATTTAACCCATTTTTCCTCCCCTTTTTTCTCTTTCGCCATCCTCTCCCGTCTCTTCTTTCCTTCCTATCACCCCTTCACTACATCTTCTCTAATTTAACTACACTTCCCTTTCTTCCTCTTTATTTTACTTTCCTTCCTCTTTCCTGGTGTTATCTTGGCTTTCCTCTCTCCCTTTTCATCCATTCCCCTTATTCCGTCTTTAATATCCATGTTTCCCTTCTCCATCCATCCATGTCGTTTCTACTTTTCCATACCCCATCTCTCTCCAACTTCATCCATCATCTAAAAATCCACCCAGAACCTGCTGGTGGCGAGACTCACCTGACGGAGGCCAGCTTAGTGTGTTCCTTGTTCTTGAGGGAGGCAGTGAAGTTGGTGTGGCGGCACATGATGAACAGCGACATACTCAGGAACACAGAGTTGGCCTGCGGGGGCAACGAGAGTGGTGTTAGTTATAAGGTGGACGAAAGGTGAGTAATGATGATGATAATAATAATAATAATAATAATAATAATAATAATAATAATGATAATAATAATAATGATAATAATAATAATAATAATAATAATAATAATAATAATAATAATAATAATAATAATAATAATAATAATAATAATAATAATAATAATAATAATACTAATAATAATAATAATAATAATAATAATTATGATTATAATAATACCTGTAATAATAATAAAACGAAGAATGATTACAGGTGAGTCAGACATTTTTTTCTCTCAGGGAAGGATTGAGAGAAAAATGTATAGGGCAGCTGTAGCATCTAATAGTGTCATCAAGAGTAAGAACAATAATCATGGTACAATACTACAAAAAGTTCTTATTGAGATAGTGTTCCCCGCCTGGCGTGTTTGGTGGAGAAACTTATTCGTTGTATTGAAGTCGTTTACACAACCAATAACACATTATTTTGTAAATCACAACGAAAATACAAATTACTTTCTAGCACAATGGAGTGAGAAAGCACATACACACACTTAAACATTATTGCGTTTCTAAGTTTGTAGTTAAATGTGCACTTCAACATTATTGTACTCATGTTGCTGAAGAACTTTCCGAATGTGGATAAAAATTCGAGAAAAAAACATTATAGCATCAAGCAGCACGGCAACACAGTCGACTGCCGAGTGTAAGCAATCCCGGCGATGTTTGGGTTGGGGTAATATGGCGGGCGGGAAGACTGTCAACTAACCGGAATGTGAGGACGACTGTGTGTGAAAGGTGTTCATAAACATGTGTAACCCTCTGTGTGAGGCATCAAGTCTTCATTGTTAGTTTCCTGTCGCAATTATCCCATAAATTACCAGAGTTTTTGCTTCTTGTCCAAAAGTGTGCGTCAAGGCTGGAGTCTGAAGCAGGACATTTCGTAACCAAATGTATGCGGTGCTTTTTATAATTAGTTATTCTGAAACAAGAGACTCCTTGTAAGTTTACTACCACAGCGAGAACCTTGTGTGTGTGTGTGTGTGTGTGTGTTTATCAGGCTGTGTTGGCTCTCCTGGCATCAGTCTTAAAAGTTCGGCTGTTATTTTTCCAGTAACCGGAGACCCGAGAATGCATTTAATATTCTCACTAGAGCAACGAAACAAAGATGGCGGCGGCATAAATGGAAGCGAATGGAACCGAGAGTCTACCGTTGCCTGATGAGTTCTATGATGTCCAGTTAAAGAAAAAATAAAGAAAGAAAGAAAGAAAGAAAGATTCTAATTTGGAATATTAAGAAAATTCGCTCCCTGGACTAGTGGTGGTATTGCAGTGTTCCAAACAACCGTCCACCATAATCACTTGCCGTTTGAGGCTGAAGTTTTATTCTCAGGTTTTTCTACATTTTCTCTTAAGATTTTACGTTTTCTCTGATTTTCCTCTAGTTTAGGTTTTCCACAAGTTTTATTTAACCCCCCCCCCCACCAGCCCCAAATGAACTTGTAAACACTGACTCGGTTTTCCTCAACACACACCGCAACGATCAATAGATTTAACCTCCAATATGAAGAAAACAAAGAACAAGGAGTGATTACATTTCTGTCAAAACTGAACCAACACAACATGAACCTGACAACATTTTCCCCAGCTAACTCGTCTTATTTTACGGTTTTAGGCCCTAACACCACATAACCACACCACACCACACCACACCACACCACACCACACCGAAACTAACCTAATCTAACTGGGTATTCGGGCTTATAAAAAAAAACTCCAGACATCATGATTTTGTTCGGCTTTTGTAATTTGGTGGAGCGGGATTTTTTTTCACAGAGGAAATTACTAAGTGGGATTTTGTCCTCTGGTAGAGTTTTGTTGTTTTCCAAAGTGAACTCTCGGTGCAGGCGGGACTCATCAGTTATTTTACACCGTTATTGACGATTAAAACCTGTACGATGATGAGCAACAAAAATCGTGTAGAAAATCATGTAGTTTCAACCGACTATACCACCATATACCCAGGTGTGTCTCTGTGAGGGAGGGGGGGAGGGGGGGCATCACACCTGTCGACGAACTGAGCTTCAGGTGTCCCCAGTACTGATCACCGGTACCTTGGACACTTGGTGACTTCCTCCTCTCCGGAAACATTGACCAGCATGACCGAGGCTGAGATATAAACAAGATCATCTCGAGTTGGGTAAATGGAATCACAATTAACTGAAACTTAATTTAAGAATTGTGTGTGTGTGTGTGGGGGGGGGGGTGTGTGTGGGGTCCCGGCACACACCAGGAATACCTCTCTTTTCCTCCCAACTCCAACCTACCCCTCTCATAACCTCCCGTTTCCTACACTTTCCTCTTCTCTAAATCTTTTTTTTTTATTAGATTCCCTCCCTCTTTTCTACTCTACCTTCTCCCCCTCTCCTATTCCTCACCTCCATTCTCTCTTCTTCCACTCCTCCCCGGCACCACACACACACATTCTTCTCCCCGGCCTCCACTCCCCGCGCGTGCCGGAGAGAAACAAATGAGAGGTACGGAGCGAGAACATTACCCTCAGATAGTCTCCATCCATCCCCTCGCCCGGGCCAACCCCCCCCCGTCACCTGTACACCGCCCGGGGGACTCGAAAAATATCCTCACATTGCTCGTATACACCTAACCCCCCTCCTCTCCGATCACCTTCCTCACCGCCTCCGCCTCCTCCGCCTCCGCCTCCGCCTCCTCCTGCAGATCCCCAGCCATCGACAGATCACCTCCCGGTCCAAAATATCACATCTTTCACAGCCTGGAAGTAGATGTTACCGTGTTAAGGTATCCGCCATATAAACAGATCAAACTATACAGTGTTATCTCTCTCTTAAAATCAATTAGTCACTCTTGCTGCTGTGATCATCGGTCCCTCCGGCGCCAGTGATGCTCCGTACTACACTTCACACAGGGCTCGAGGAGGTGCACAATAAACTAGCTGAGTAAAAGTGAATCTAAAAAATACTATGTTGAGACCAGTAAGAATGGTTCGCAACTTGAGTGAAAAGACTGGGGTGCATATTTACCTATACTAAGTACTTTAATCAGGTGTGACATTGAATATATTGTCCACTGACGACACAAATGTAACGGAATTACGAGCTTAAATATGACAACAGCACGATGATGACTAGGTACGTTCTCTTTGTTTACACTTACGAGGACACATTTAACGCAGGAACCTTTGACAATCCATTACCAAGGTCCGTATTCACAAAGGTTCCTTTTGTATCTCCCCCAAGAATACGGAGAAGAATACCTCTAATTACAGTTCAGGTTACAAGTGTTGCAGCCACCACCTTTACCTGAGGCTAAGTGAGCTAGTTAGTTGTGCGTCCTTTATGTCTTCATTTATTGGGGGAACGGGGCCCTCTGAGACTCTCGGCCAGGAAGGGGGACTGTGAGGATGAGAAGAGGACGTGAGGATAAGGAAGGAGGACTGTGAGGATGAGGAGGGAGAGGGGCGTGTTGTGTGAAGCGAAAAAAAATCCTCTTGGTAACAGTAGAAAAGTAATGACCAGAACCAAGACCTGTGATTGATGGTGAAGATATGGTGATGCAGAGAACACCAGTGATGGGGAAATAATGATGGAGGATGATGGTGATGATGATGGAAGGAGAAAAAAATACCCGGAATTATGTTTGTGATGATGGTAACGGTAGAATTATGGGAGTGAGGGAGATGATGATACGTGTTATGGCTATGATGGTGACTCACAGAGGTCCACGACACACAAACACCGCCAGTAAGAGCAATCATTATCGCCAGGCACTTAGGACATCCCAAACCCAGCGATGATAACGTGCATAAACAATACTACTACTGCTACTACTACTACTACTACTACTACGCCAGACGTACGTTCGCCTTACTTCTCTTGCATTGGAGGTCTCATAAAGGTATGAATCTGCGTAGGGCGTGGATATTGAAGGTGGTTGTGTTGAGGTGGTGGCGGTGTGGGAGGCCTTGAGGTGGTGGAGGAGGGTGATAGTGAGGTGGGTGTTGACGAGGAGGGTAAAGAGGGAGGGAAGGAGAGAGGGGGAAGGTGAGGCGGACAGGGAGGGAGAGGAGAGGGGTTGGGGAGGATAGGGAGGGAGAGAGGGGGGTTGAGGGAGGATAGAGAGGGAGAGAGGGGGGTTGAGGGAGGATAGGGAGAAAGGGGAGGGATGGAAGGAGGTGTGAGGCCCGAGGCAGGGTGATCTAAGTTTAAGAGGTGTGAGTAAGTTAGCGGGGAGAGAACTCTGGCGGAGGCGGGGTGGAGTTTGGAGCCTAACTTTTAACCCGTTACTTTACCGCCACCTCCTCCCTAATTCCGCACTGCGTCAGTATTATAATAATTACTGTTTAGTCTCCCTCTCAAGACTAACTCCGTTTTCTATGATACTTTTCAATCACCCTCACTACTATATTCTTCGGGTTATTAATTGACTGCTCTCTCTCTCTCTCTCTCTCTCTCTCCACCAGCAAGACGGACCACCAGTCTCCTATATAACTCACACACTAGAGTGAGTTAAGGGACGAGACCTGACCACCAACAGGTAATTACCCAGGGACAATACCTCACCTGAGCCTCGACCCTAAACGAGAGAAGAAAAAAAATAATCAAACGAGAATAACTTACGAGAGAGTTATGCAAAGTGGATGTGTGTGTGTGTGTGTGTGTGTGTGTGTGTGTGTGTGACGCTGGTGAAGGATCTCTCGGCAATCTTTGGGTGTTGGTCGGGGTGAGGCATAGTTCCCTCTCACCTAAAACACTGACTTGATCTTCACTATCTATGAGAGAGACAATTTCGTCTAGTGCCTTACGTTTAGGGTAAGAGTACACTGTATACTTGGTACTGTCTAGGTACACTGTATACCTGCACTGTCTAGGTACACTGTATACCTGCACTGTCTAGGTACACTGTCTATGGACATAATGAACCAGTGTGAACCTATATGATGATTCAACAAAAGTCATATAGTTTACAATAGACTAAACAAAAGCTCTGGACTCAAAGTAATCAACAGTATAAACCGTATCTTGTAAAACCTCGATTTAACGGAGAGAAAAGTCCGTTATATCGAGGTTACGACTCGTACTTATGGTTCCTCTTATCGACACACGAATTATATTTTACAGATGTTATATAAAGAAGTACATTGATGACGCTCACCTCCAGCACACACCTCCTCCTCCAGCACACACCTCCTCCTCCAGCACACACCTCCTCCTCCAGCACACACCTCCTCCTCCAGCAAACACCTCCATTCCCCTCCAATACACTCCTTCAACACACCCCTCCTCCTCCTCCTCCTCCAAATCATCTCCTCCAACATACTCCTCCTCCAGCACACACCACCTCCTCCAGCACACACCTCCTCCTCCAGTACACACCTCCTCCTCCAGCACACACCTCCTTCTCCCCCACACACTTATGCAGACTCCAGTGAGGTAATTCAGGCGGGAAACTCTGCAGACTATCGATCAGTGAGAGCCAATCATACAATTAATTTGAAAATATAGTCAACTCTCCGTAAAAGTCTTCCCGAATGCAAATGTGCGGGACGAGAAGAAGAAATCATCTCTTCTCTTTTTTTCATAATTTTTCCCTTGGATAGAAAAACGGCACTTAATAATAGATGATTTAATAACGAGGATAGCCTGGCATCAGCTGGGTGGGCGAGGTGAGGTGAGGTGAGGCGAGGCGAGGCGAGGGAAGGGTTAGGCGAGGCGAGACACCCAGCCACTACCTGACAATTTTGGCGAAATTTGTGTTTTTTTGGGCTAGGGATATTTTTGTTAAGGGTGGAGGCTGTGTGTGTGTGTGTGTGTGTGTGTGTGTGTGTGTGTGTGTGTGTGTGTGTGTGTGTGTGTGTTTTCCGCCACCTGTCCTGCCCAACCTGGGGTCGTTTTGTGTGTCCATCAACTGATTCATGGCGCGAGAGATTTAGTATTGTGTGGAGGGAAGTGAATATTTGATCCTCGTGTGTTGTGAAGATGTGCGTGTGTGTGTGTGAGAGAGAGTGAGAGAGAGAGAGAGAGAGAGAGAGAGAGAGAGAGAGAGAGAGAGACCCCCTCACACACACACACACTTATCCATCTTGTTTGCCGAGGAAATATCTTGGTCGCTTGTCACCCATCGCCAACAGAAACTTGTCCATCCAATTTTTACAATGCAGATACTGAGACGGTCTCCAGCAGCTCAACACCACCACTCTCTTCCCCCTCACTCCCTCCTACACACACTAACAAGCCCCGTCCCTCTCCCTCCCCTCCCCTCCCCTCCCCTCAGACAACCAAGGCCCACGTTTCCCAATCCCTAAATAAGATACACCCGTGAATGTTTGTCCCCGAGACTGTGAATGGAGGAAGGTATCTAGTTATAGTGAAGCCTTGAGCCGGAGATGTATTGTGAGAATTTGTTTACAGCGCCACCTGACCTGGACCTAACCTAACCTAACCTAACCTATAGAGAAGGAATGTATATACAACTGTCTTTCGTTATAATATATACTACAGTTTCTGATTAATTTAAAGGTTTAGTGAGCAACAGTCATATTCGTGTGTCAGATGATGGGAACAATTTCAGTCCTGACGCTGTATACAATGGTATTTACACAGAGATAAAGTAAAAGAGTTTAGTGGTAACATTGTACCTCCCTCGTCGAAGGTGTCAGGAAGTGTCACTGTATTACGTGAACCAGCAACACTGAACCACCTCAAGAAGATTCGGTCATAATACTCTTCCATAACAATAGTGAGTTAATTCAATGTAAAGTTATAAGAGCTGGGGAGCATCGCTGTTCTCTCCCCCTCACAAAGGCTGGGGAGCATCACAACACCCCACAAAAGAGCTGGGGAGCATCACTTTTATCTCCCCCACACAAGGGTTGGGGAGCATACTGTTATCTCCTCACACAAGGGCTGGGGAGGTAAACAGCGTGAAGGATCTCGTCCACAACAAGAGAGGAGAAGGAGGAGGTGTGAGACGCAGCGGACGCCCACCAATAAGGAGAGAGAGGGAGGCGGCGCCGGTTATTAGCCACAGTAGCTCCGTTATTGCCATCTTGTAGCAGTCAATATAGCCTCCCCCTCCCGCCTTGGGCCCAGGACAGCGTGGGGGAGGGGAAGCGTGGGGGAGGGGAAGCGTGGGGGAGGGGAAGCGTGGGGGAGGGGGGGGGGCAGGGGGGCGACATAGGATAGAGAAAGGGAAGAGGGAAAAGGACAAGAGAAGAAGAATATATGGTCATTAGATTTAAGATGGGATAGGGGGCGGGGAGGTGCAAGAGAGGGTGTTGAAGCGACCAGATATACTGTAGAAGGGAAGGAAGGCAAGGAGGAGGGTTGAGAGAAAGAAGTGAAGGAGGGAAGCTCTACCCGTGTGTTGGACAAAATCACCCATTAAGCTTCACCAGACCTAACTAAGACCAAATAGGTTTTAGGACTCGGGGAAACTTTTAGCTGGTAGGAGAGATTGTCTGGCTGGGTCAGTGTTCATCAAAGTCAGTGTAGTGAGGTGTTGGCGTCCTGAAGATGTCTGAATTGGTGTTGTGGAACTCTCAGTGTGCTGTGAAGGTCTCAGTGTGTTGTGGGTGTGTTGTGGGTATATTGTTGAGCTTATACTGTACCGTGGAGCTCTGTGTGTTTTGGAGCTCTTAGTGTGTTGTGGGTGTGTTGTGGAGCTCATACTGTGTTGAGGAGCTCTCTTAGTGTTACTCGTGGAATCAGGAGGACGCTGTCAAATTAATCTTGGACATGTAATATATAGACTCTGTCGAGCCCAAGTTGGAGCAAGTAGAGGACAGCACCAACTACAGCTGCTGACCCCAGCCACCACTACCACCCCAACCACCCTCACCACCACCCCCGCTACCACCATCACCACTACCACCCCAACCACCACTACCACCCTCGCTACTACCATCACCACTACCACCCCAACCACCACTACCACCCTCACCACTCCCACGACCACCACCACCCTCGCTACCACCATCACCACTACCACCCTCACCACTACCACGCATCCACAAGCAATAGTCAGCAAAGACGTGCACGATGACCCCCTCTCCACGACACACACAAGCATTCTGCCCGCCGAGGAGAACTTTTCATTTCACCATTTATCTTTCCTTTTGAGGGGCACAAGGCACAAGCGCAGTTAAAAAAAAAAAGACAGACGAACCCGTGAATTTTAAGATTTTCCCCAGTCGCCTCAGTAAAGGATAAGGGGGGGGGGGGGTGGACACGGGGTCTGGCACAAGAGAGGGAGGCGCTCTGCATACTCAATGGGTTGCACAGAAAGACCTGCACCGTTGTCCTGAATGTTGCAACAACCATCTCTTGGTAGGGGCTTTACCAGCGTTTAGCCTCACGCTGTAAGATTTGTCCACCGCCAGGAGACTACGTTGTGCTGGAGGGGAAAAAAATTACCTTCGCGTGTTGTTACTGAGGCTTGACGGTGTGGAGAGGAGGCAGGGGTATCGGACGTGCACTGAAATACGTGTGTGTGTGTGTGTGTGTGTGTGTGTGTGCGCGCGCGCGCGTGTGTGAGTGTGTTTGTACGACAAATCCACCACCACCATGAGAACAACACAGTGAGATACGACGACTTTATCCAACTAGTAAGGCAGTTTCAAATCTAAGAACGACAGAAAAATCCATACGTGAAATAACACGATCAAGTTACCTTACACGGAGGGTCAACAACACATCTTTCACCACAGTTGATCAACAAAATTAAGTTATTTACATCTCGCGTCCTCCTCCACCACCACCTCCTTCAGTAGTATCCGTGGCGGCTGCTTCACGCCATTCATATCGGCCCAGAGAGACGTGTAGCAGCCCAGCTAGACCAGGGGGGAGGTGACGAAAAACTCTCTTATACGGGCAAGTGGAGGACGGACGGACGGACGCCACGTACTACATATACGGTCAGGTACATAGCCGCGGGAATGGCGATTACATGGTTTATAACATGGAAGGAAGGTAGGAAACGTGAGGGGAGGTCGGTGAGGAGAGGGGGAGGGGTGTAGGTGAGGGGAAGGGGTGTAGGTGAGGAGAGGAGGAGAGGTGAGGAGACGGGGGTAGGTGAGGAGAAGAGGAAGAAATGATAGAGGGAATCTGAAGGAGTGGGGGGTGAGGGATGGGTAAGGTAGGATAGACATTTGAGACAATCAATGGTAAATACTCTCTCTCTCTCTCTCTCTCTCTCTCTCTCTCTCTCTCTCTCTCTCTCCACACACACACACACTAAGGTGAGGCTCTAATTGAACAAACAGCTGATCAGCCGCCCAAACACACATTTGCATACTGAAGGAAAATCCCCCCAATTCGGACAGTGCGATCAGCGAATGTTAATCTAGGAGAAGAATGAGTCTGATTTACATTACAATCATTCCATCGCTCTATTCTGCACCCTGGACCCAGTTCCTCCCTCCCTCAGGCGGTAGAGAGAGAGAGAGAGAGAGAGAGAGAGAGAGAGAGAGAGATTGGGGAGGAGGAGAGAGATTAAATTGGAATGAGGAGAATTGGAGAGAGGAAGAGGGAAATAGGGAAGGAATAGGTGCTTGGAGGGAAGGTAGGGATGAGGTGTATAAGGGATGGGGTGAGAATAGGGGAGAAAGGATAGGGTCGACGAGAATGAGAGGGGGAGAGGTGAGGACAAGTGGGAGGGAGGGAGTGAGGATAGGGGGAGGGAGGGCGTGAGGATAGGAGGGAGGAAGGGCGTGAGGATAGGAAGGATGAAGGGCGTGAGGATAGGAGGGATGAAGGGCGTGAGGATAGGAGGGAAGAAGGGCGTGAGGAAAGAAGGGAGAGAGTGTGAGGACAAGCGACGGGTCACAAACATCAAAGGAAAATCCGTTTTTAAGATTTTCCTCAAGAGTAACTCAACTCCACACGAGATGTTATTAAAGCCTCTCCATAATTAAGAAACAGAGTGAGTGAGAGGTGAGAGAACCAAACAGGTGATAAATGAGAGAGGAGGAGAGTGAAGAGAGGTGGAAAGGAAAGAGGTGAAAGGGTGAAGGGAGAGAAAAGTGGAAAGGAATATGTAATTTATCACTACCACCATCACAGCGACTACTACCACTACCACCACTATCATTACTACCACCACCAGAGAACCACTGTAACACCATGATAAAACCACTATCACCATTGCACCATATAACCTATACACCACACTACCATTAAACTACCACCACTATAACACTATCACACCATCACCACACCAATACGTTCCACTACACCACCACAACCACCAAAACACCACCACAAGCACCACACTCAACCACACTCCACACGGTACAAGAAATACTCACCACATTAACACGACAGAAAAGGGAAAAAAAAACTAAAAAATATAGCGAAAACCTGAGGACCTATTTTGAACCAACACGAGTATTTATTTATTTTTTGACTGAAGTTACCCGAGCTACAGGCAGCCACTGACTCTCCTGCCTGAAGCATTTAAAGTCAAGGTATGGCGTCGTGAGTGAGAGTTCTGGCGCCATTATCACCAGCAGGTTGAGAGAGAGAGAGAGAAAGAGAGAGATTAGGTTAAGCTTCTCTCTGTGACTTAATACTCGGCCGATCAAACATTAAGCCCCTATAGATCCAGAAGGAAAAGTGAGATATTGAAGGAGCATGTCAGGTCTTTCTCCGCCCTGTTGGATGTCACGGCCCCAGTAGCCGCCGCCCCAAGGACCATGTTCTTCCCCGTGTCGACCCTCCCAACGCATCATTCTCCACCTCGCACCACATCCAGGAACATGACCGATATACTTCTGTCGGCGGCTGGTAGACCATAGTGTGTACGGGTCTGCTCCAGGACTTTAAATTCTACGCACTTCCTGACCCAGCTGAGGACAGACCCCAAAGACCTCCACTAATAGGGCTGCTGGAAGAAAGGCTTGTGTGTTGAGGGCCACTAATAGCCACTCACAGAAGATGGCGACGACCGAGCGATCCTGAAGATAACAGATCATAAATGGCAGAACAGTTAAGCAGTTTAATAATGGCGTAAAAGTAAGGAAGTTCCAGATAAACAAGACTACAACAACATTTCCAGACGAGGCGGCCCCGTGGTGAGCCCAGTAGCCACCACCGCTGGTACGAGATATACACTGTTTTATTGTGTACAGTGAAGCGTGTGTTGGGGCCCTGGTTGGTTGCGATATTTACAAGGTAAACATGAAGAACACCGATGACGGACCTAACAGTGAAGCGCCTATTACTGCACGACCGTAACGACCACCTCACAGTTAAGGACCTGACACCTACGGACAAGAGGACCTGACTACCACGGACAAAAGGACCTGACAGTTAAGGACCTAGAGGAGGACCTCACAGTTAAGGACCTGGAACCTGACAACCACGGACAAGAGGACCTGACTGAAGTACAAGAGGCGGAGGGGGAAGCCCTGGGCGAGGCTCCCACTCAGTAATCTTCAAAGCAACATTTGATAACTAGTCCATAGCCGACGGTCCATCATCAGGATTTGTTGATACAGCTGATTGGGCGTCTTCCGAATTTCAATTTGCTACGATTTCGTCTCCTGTTGCTGGAGGGTGTGTGTGTGTGTGTGTGTGTTGCGTGTGTGTGTGTGTGTTTCGTTGTGGGTGTGGTTGAGAGTCGGTGAGTGAGGTAGTCACTCACTCAGATTACCAGGATTCAGTGTTTATTTCTCAATATTTCTCCAGCATTTATATGTAGAAGTTTGTTAAAAATCACCATTAAAATGTGTTCAGCGATCCTGTTGTTCACCGAGGCATATTGTTGAGTTTTTCTGAACAACATGACGGTGTGTTGAACACTTTAATGGTGCAGCTCTCTCTCTCTCTCTCTCTCTCTCTCTCTCTCTCTCTCTCTCTCTCTCTCTCTCACACGATGACATCAAAGGTTTCGCCAAGTAATAAAATAAATAACTAAAACTCGTTAATATGTTTGGACAGAGAAACCATTTTCTTTGAGGCGTCCCAGGAAGCTTTATCCCATTTTCTTTATTTACAGGAAAGAGAAAACGGACCAAGACAAACCCTCACCAGAACGTGAATGTTTTATATTTACTCAACACAATACAGTGGAGGAGGGAGGGGAGAGAGGTGTATGTTAAATGGAAGAACTTAAATAAAAACCAGCTTAGTAAGGCATTTGTTTGTCTCGTGTACACACCATCTGTACCTATGTAATCATTTTTCATTTACATTTCTTTAAGCATAATCGACAAATATTTAATATCTACTATTTTTGTCGTTTCTTTCTTTAATTTCTTTCTTTCATTTTCTTTTTCTTTAATTTTTTCTTTCAAGTTTCACTACAAGTCCAGTATTTTCCCGTTTTATTCTCGCCTGCCTACTCTGGCCGTGCTGGGGCCACGAGTTAGAGCCTTGTACGACCACAAGACCTGGCCCCGTAAACCTCCTCCTGCTGCTGCTGCTGCCTCCACTCCACCACCACGCCCATACTACTACCACCACGTTCCCACCATTATCACGCCTTTACCACTATCACCACGCCCTTACTACTACCACTACCACCACGTCCCCACTATTATCACGCTCTACCACTACCACCACGCCCCTACCACCACCACACCCCTACCTCCACCACACCCCTACCTCCACCACACCCCTGCCTCCACCACACCCCTACCTCCACCACACCCCTACCACCATCCGGCTAGCATCTTCAGTAAACAACAACAGCACTTAGACCTGCAGCTCAAATAGTCGACAACGTAACTTTTATCTTCTTTTTCTTCAAGAGACAGACAGACAGACTGACAGAGAGAGCATTAAGAGGACAACCCTGGAAGAAGAGAGAGAGGAAGGTTGAAGAGGGGTGAAGAATGTTAGTGGAAGAGGAAGGGAGGAGAGAGTTAGTTTAGGGTAGGATAAGAGGAGGAGGAGGAGGGAACAAGAGAAAATGATGCAGGAGAGAGAGAGGTGAAGAGATGGAGTACAGAAGAGAGAGGAAGGGTGTTAGGGGGTCATGAAAGGAAGGAAAGGAGAGGGAAGAAGAGCTCGGGGAAGGAAGAAGGAAGTCAAAAGAGGGAGAGAGGGGTTAGGAAGAAGGAAGGAGGAGCATGGGATGGAAGGAGGGGAGGGAGGGAGGACTCCATCATGTCACCAGCCAGTCCAGGTTTGATTAGAAATTTTCCACATGTGACTCTCGCTCTCTCGTTCATTTGCAACTGCGAAATGAACTATGCAAATTAAACACGATGCCTTGTCCGTCAGCCCATCCTGAAGGCTTGAGGGGAAAGGGAAGGGGAAGGGGATTGGTGAGAGAGGGGAGGGGAATTGAAGGTGATGGGATAGGGGGAATTGGGGAAGAGGGGGTGATTGGGGGGCGGAATAGGGGAGAGGGAGGGATGGAAATTAAAGAAAAGAGAGAGAGAGAGAGAGAGAGAGAGAGAGAGAGAGAGAGATATGGGAGAATATTATAGATGGAGAAGAGGAAGGAGGAGAGACAGACAAGAAGAAATGGAAGACGAGAGAAGAGGAAGTTGAGAGGTGCGAACAATGAGAAGAGGAAATGAAGATGAAGAAGAACGGAGATGAGAATAAAACTAATGAAGATAATGTGTAAAGAAGATAGAGAAGAGAAGAGATAAGAACAAACACCAAAGACACCTCTCTCTCTCATTAAAAGGTTAACACTTAATTCAGTACAAGTTTTCACACACCTGCACCACCTACACCTGCCCTCCCACACACCTGCACCAACTACACCTATCCTCCCACACACCTGCACCAGCTACACCTGTCCTAACACACACCTGCACTAGTTACACCTGTCATCCCACACACCTGCACCAATTACACCTGTCCTAACACACAAACCTGCTGCCAGTGAACATGATTCTATAAGACAGAGGTAAACAAAAACAGGTGTAAAAGGTATCCTAGCTCGAGCGACCATCATAACAAGAGAAGCTCCCTCGAGGCCTGGCCGTGTAACCCGACACCCGAAGCGCGGAGGTGGTGGTGGTAGTGGTGATGGTGGTAGTGGTGGTGATGGTGGTGATGGTGATGGTGGTGATGGTGGTGGTAGTGGTGGTACTCCCTACAACGACCATAAAAACCTCACTTGACTTACTATCACCATAATGTTGGGTAAGTCCGGTTAGGAAGGAAGGAAGGAAGGAGAGGTGAGAAGGGCAAGTATGGAGCGTGGGAGTGGGTAAGGAGTGAAGGATGGAGAAGAGAAAGAAGTAAAGAAGGAAGAAAGAGGGAAGGTAGAATGATATGGAAGGAGAAGGAAAGAGAGCAGGAAGATAGAAGAGAAAGGAAGGCAGGAAGGAGGAAGAAGAAAATGAGAAAAATAAATAAAACTGGTAAGAAGCAAATCAAACTATAGAGAGAGAGAGAGAGAGAGAGAGAGATCAAATAATTGCAACATGGTGATGAAATGTGATGAGAGGGAGAACCGATTATTTGCGAGGGACAAAACAGGGAGGGAGGGAGAGAGAGAAGAGAGACAGGATGATAATTAAACACAAGAGGAGAGAAAGATGGGGAGAGAGTAAACAGAATATTAGTTCCGATTAATTGAGATAGAAGGGGAGATGAGGGGAAAGAAAAAGGGGGAGAGAATGTTGCCAGTATAGAGAGGAGAAGAGAGAGAGAGAGAGAGAGAGAGAGAGAGAGAGAGAGAGAGAGAGAGAGAGAGAGAGAGAGAGAGAGAGAGAGAGAGAGAGAGAGAGAGAGAGAGAGAGAGAGAGAGAGAGAGAGAGAGAGAGAGAGAGAGAGAGAGAGAGAGAGAGAGAGAGAGAGAGAGAGAGAGAGAGAGAGAGAGAGAGAGAGAGAGAGAGAGAGAGAGAGAGAGAGAGACCACGCCATCATGTCTGAATATTTGTGTAATTTTTTAGGGATTTATATGACACACACACACACACACACACACACACAGGGAAGTACTGTACCTGTAATCTACACCTACAACTATCCCGGCTTGACTCTATAAACTGTGCACACCTGTATCGGAACCTAATTAGGCGGCAATACAGGTGTGACTCGGGTTTTGTCAGGGAGGCCATTTCGTCTCCACCATCCCGACCTCCACACCCTCCCTCACCACACGACCTCCACACCCTCCCTCACCATCACGACCTCCACACCCTCCCTCACCACACGACCTCTCCACACCCTCCCTCACCACATGACCTCCACACCCTCCCTCACCATCCCGAACACCCCCTGGAGAATGACCTCCTTCAGTGTTGAACCATCTCATTAACACCATACCAGGAACGACCCTTTAAAGAGTCGTCCACCTCATGACTCCATTACTGATCCCCTGAGGAGCCAACACAACCCCTCACACAGACACCTCACTCACTCACTCACTCACTCACTCACTCTGGGTGTGAGGAAGAATGTGCCTCATATGACAACAGTGAGTATAGATGAGGGGCGAGGATGAGGGGCGAGGATGAGGGGCGAGGATGACGGGCGAGGATGACGGGCGAGGATGAGGGGCGAGGATGAGGGGCAAGACGGACAGACGCTGGAGAAATACCATGACCAAGGGAACATTTCTCCACACACACACACACACACACACACACTCCCCCTCCCACGCCCCCTCCCCCACGCTCCCTCCCTCTCTCCCACGCCAGCCAACAACTCAGGCGTGTGTCGTCGTGCACGTCACAAGACACACGCCTCACTCGTCCAGGTAATGGCTGCTTCTCCACTAACAAGCTCCTTTACGTCAATTACTGAACCAGAAGCTGAGGGGAAAAAAGATAACCGGTTGAGAAAAACAAGTGAGGGAAAATACCCCCTCCTCCCCCCCCCTTACCAGCAGCTAAGGGGGGGGGGAGGAGGGGATAGATATTTTATTGACCAGGATAGGGGAGGATAAGGGAGGGGGGAGAGGTGAAGAGAGGGAGGTAGAGGTGAGTAGGAGGGGAAGAGGTGAGGAGAGGGAGGTACAGTGAGGACACGAGGGTAGAGGTGAGGAGAGGGAGGTAGGGGGGAAGATTAATTATGAAGGGGAGGAAAGAACTCTATCCCACTCCCCACTCCCCATCTATACCCAATATCCACTCCCTTTCCTCCCCAGCATTCCCCCTAACCTCCCCAACTATGAAATTACCCTCCCCTATCCTCCCCACCATCCCCCCACCTCTCCCCCAGCTATGAAATACCCCGTCCCGTGATAGCAGTCATTTGTTCAGCTTACCTGGGGCATTTAATTTTAACGACGGGTACTTGACCGTCTCTAAAAATAAATAAAAAATAAATAAAAATACGGTAAAAGAAAATTATTAATAAAACAGATGAATAATGAATAAAAGATTGTAAATGTTGAAACAAAAATAGGTGGAAAAATTTATATAAAGAGCCGCTATATTAGTGAGCAATAGAGACAATAATTTTATAAACCTAACTATGGAGAGAGAGAGAGAGAGAGACCCATAATACCAGCGAATTAAAATACATTATCCAGTATGGGTGAAAAATGAGGCTATTTAAAATGCTCAATATCACACACACAAAACACCCGAATGTCATCTCGTTCCAAATTCACAAGATAAATGGCCTTTTTATCCCAGTGGGGTCAACGCTATTGACACATAAAAGCCCCTTAACCCAACTCTGATACATAACGTTGACCATACTAGGAAAATAAATTAAATATTAAACAAACTCGCATCGCTTTTCCGCGTAATATTGGAACCACTGCTTTATCGCTTTTTGGAAGACTGTGGCAATGTTGTGGGTAATTAGTGACGATGAGGACGAACTGGCGGGAAAATACTCCAAGGATGCGAATTGGGATAATAATCGGAGTTTATTCCCTGGAAAATATTCTACGTGGGGTGGTGGGGAATTATTCTACCTCTAGCAACCCTCTCCCCCCCCCCCTCCTCCCCTTTCTCCCCTACCATCAAAAAGTCACGCTAAGGTTCCACTGAAAGAAACAACCAAACATAAACGCAACACAACATAACACAAACAATAACACAAACAACAACACAACACCAACACGGGCGGGCAAAAACGGCGTGACTGAACAGCCAAGTTGGGCGGCGTCATCACAAAGACCTCATTAGCATAGTCATTATAAGATGAAGAAAAAACACAAGAGAGGTTTGAAATCTGAGGCCGGCCGGTAGTGGTGGTGGTTGTGGTAGTAGTGGGTGTAGTAGTGGTTGGAGTAAATGGTGGTAGTGGTGGTAGTATATAGTAGTTGTAGTATTAATAGTGGTGATAGTGAATGGTGGTTGTTGTACAATAGTAGTGGTAGTAAATAGTGGTGGTTGATCAAGGCAGCTTCACTCCTCTAGTGTTCACAACCTCTGGTGGGATGGGACCAAGTGCAAGATGCTTCTATGCCAGACTCACGGAGGTGTTATCCGAACAGAAGCAGCAGCCCAGAAGTTATGTTACAGCCTGGATGAGATGTCGGCTGTCCTTCTCTCTCCTTAGATCGGCTTTGCTCTGCCTCAGGGGAACGAGAGCATCGGCCCCAAAGCCGACAACTGCTGCAGATATTGACTATGAGGCAACAGTCACTGAATGCCGCATAGATCTGCGGCTCAACTAACTCAACACAGCTAGGGTAACTACTTATGTATTAGGATATTTAATTTTAAGGTAATAAAATGGCGGCGAAGGTGTGGCTATTGGGGGAGGCTGGAGGCCAATTTGAAAAAAAAATAGTAGTAGTAGTAGATGGTAGTGGTATAATAATGGTGGTGGTAGAAATAATAAGTGAACAGTAGAAGAAAAGTAGTAGAGTTGTAGATGTAATAGTACCATCAACTCTTGCTCATGGAGGACACATAGAAAGTGGAAAGGGAGGAGCAGGAAGAATGAGGAAGAGGGGTGGAAGATGAAGAAGGGAGGAAGAAGGGAGGAAAATGAAGAGAGGAGGAAGAGGGGAGAGAGATGAACAGGGGAGGAAGAAGGGAGGAAGCAATATATGATAAGACAGATACCCCCCTCTCTTCATCCCCTCACTACCCCTCCCTTCCTCTGCCCTCCCCCCACCCTTCTCCCCCCTCCCCTCCCTTCTCCCACTACCCCTCTCTCTCTTCATCCCCCCACTATCTTCCTCTCCCCACTTTATTCCTCTCTCCACTACCCCTCCCTCAACACAGTGACCACCCGGTGAGCCACAGACGGGTAGAAAACAGATACCGGAAGACAGAGAGACAAACAGGAAGGAAACCCAACACCTAACTCTATATCTGTCACACACACACACACACACACACACACACACACACACACACACACACACACACACACACACACACACACACACACACACTAATATCCTCGTGTACGTGGCTCTATCAACACACTCGCTGGGTCAAATTATCTTGTGGTATATTCAAATTGTTATAAAATATATACATGTATCTAGCGTTCCACTGTACTATATTTATAACAGAACAAAATAATTAATGTTTTATGCCATAGACGATCTGATTGGGTAAGTCTTATTATCTAAAGTGTACACCTGATTGGCTACCTGGTTGAGTACCTGAGTGACCACCTGACTGGCTACCTTGATGAGTACCTGAGTGATTACCTGTGCAAGTGTTTGGCAGGTGGTAGGTTAGGCCAGGTTAGGCGTGTTATCTCAGCTGCTGGAGGCAATGTTCGTTGTGTTGATTTTAGCAACTTTTCACAACACGTTATTATTTTTTGTGTGTGTTTGGTTAGTCAGTTCATCCCTAACCTACACCTACACCCTCCCCCACACACCTCCACACCTACACCCTCCCCCACACACCTCCACACCTACACCCTCCCCCACACCTACACCCACCTGCCCTCGACGAAAGCAAACCTTCAGTCAGTCTTTTTCGAGAGGTGGAACAACAGTAATGACACACACATTCTTCCCCAGTATGATCCACCCAGCCCCGCCCACTACACCCGTTCCACCCCACCCAGCCCCGCCCTCTACACCCGTTCCGCCCCCAGCCAGCCCCGCCATCCTACACCCGTTCCGCCCCATCCAGCCCCGCCCTCTACACCCGTTCAAGTTCACTCAGTCCCGCCCTCTACACCCGTTCTAGCCCGCCCTCAACACCCTCTACAAAACGACGTGAAACAATAAGGAGACACAACACCCTCTGGCGGGAGAAACTGAATACCACCACCTCCTCACACCACAACGATACTGGCTTACGCTGTGCCGTCACTCCTCTTTCTTCATCTCCTTCCCTACCCTCCTCTTCCTTCCTTTCTTTTCATCCCTCTCCCCATCCTTCTTTCCCCTCCTCTTCCTTTCGCCTCTGCCTCTTCCTTTCTTCCTATCCCCTTCCTCCCTTTCCTCTTCCTTCTTCCTCCTGTTTTGAGTAGCCGTAACTTGCCACCCTCTACCCCCTTCTTTTTTTAGTCTGTTGTTATCGTTCCTTTAGGTATTACGAGACGCTACTCAACAACCAGGTATCTCTAAACACCGGGTCTGTCACACAGTCTTGGCTCCTCCGCTCGCTATAGACAACAACTTCTTCTATAAACGCTCCTCGCTAAGTCAAACTCCTTGACCTTTTTTAAGCACCTTCTCGCTGTCAGTTTTTACGCTAGACATCAACATTAAAGCCTTGTTCACTAAATCAATTTCTACACTAGACAACAACACTTAAGCGCCGTCCATTAAGGCAGAGTCTACACTACACAACTGTTTTTTAAAAGCTGAGAAAGATCATTAATTTTTTTTTAATTCTCCTCCGTAAAACTCCTCGAGCTGAACCCTTAGTACCAGAGGGAGATTTTTTTGCCCCTTTCTGTTGATAGACCACCAGAAGGAAGAGGAAGAGAAGGGAGAAGGAAGAGGAAAAGGGAGAAGGAGGAGCAATAAGAGGAGAAGGAGGAGGCAGCGTTTGGTTTCTTTGTTCTAAAACCCGTGTCTGTGTCAACATATCAATCTTTTCACAGCCAATAGCGTGACGACTCCACCGCGAGGGTCGGGGCAAGAAGAACCTCCTCCACACTACACAACACCCTCAGGCAACTCTCACCCTTGTGGTCTTCTAGTCCACAAGGTCGAGTTTTCCTCTTCGTGGATATCAATTCTCAAGAGGACGAGGAGAAGAAAAAAAAGTGGGAATCCAGTTACAAGTTGGGTTTATAATCCTGTCTGTCGTCACAACTCCATCACCCCTACGACCCCACTGAGGACCCCCAGCATCGAGGACCCCCAGCATCGAGGACCCCCAGCATCGAGGACCCCCAGCATCGAGGAGCACCGAGGACCCCCAGCACCGAGGACCCCAGCACCGAGGACCCCCAGCACCGAGGACCTCCAGCATCGAGGACCCCCAGCATCGAGGACCCCAGCATCGAGGACCCCCACCTCCCGGCATACGTCCTCTGCTGGATGCTGGTCAAGCTGGGGTCAAGTTTAGTTAAGGTAAGATCTGGTTGGACCTCCTGTGTTGACCAAGCTGGAGTCGAATCTTATTAAGCTGAGATCTGGTCAAACTGGGGTCAGGCCAAGCTGGGGTTACGCCAAACGCGGGTCAGACACAACCTAAACACCACAAACATTCCACACAGTCAGTTGAATGGGCCATAAAATTCTCGCCTCAAAACAAAACTAAAAAAAAATAAATAAAATAAAATACATTTCACTGAGGTGACAAACACTCCCTTGATGACGTCACGCGGCCCTTCATGATGATGGGCTGTTATGTTGAAATATTTATAACTGCTCCTGTACTCGCCTCAACTACTCTTAATTAACTAACTGATAATCTCACTAATGGTTTCTCATACGATTACTGTAATTATAGTTACTAAGTTGAATTTTAATAGATGAATTAAATCAAATATAAAAACACATATAAAGTTTCTGTCACCTTTGTCGCTTTCATTCTTTTATTAATGTGTTTCTTCGCAATCAATTAGGGGAGGAGCATTACTCAGGTGAACAGCAGGTGACACTCAGCAGCCTTCAGGTGATGTCACAAAAAATTACACAGGTAAACGTAACAATGAATTTATCAACGACTTTCAAACTTATGAGTGGAGGAGAGGGAGGGAGGGAGGGAGGGAGGGAGGAGGAGGGCACTAGTGGAGGGAGGAGGAAGGCACAAGTGGAGGGAGGAGGAGGGTACAAGTGGAGGGAGGAGGAGGACACTAGGGAGGGAGGAGGAGGGCAGGCAAGTGGAGGGAGGAGTGGAGGGAGGAGGACAAGTGGAGGGAGGAGGAGGACACTAGTGGAGGGAGGAGGAGGGTACTTGTGGAGGGTAACAGAAGCATGTGAGGGTAACCTGACCCCCGTGTAGACAAGGCTGGGAGGGGCACTGTGTTGACTCTGTAATACACGACACATTTATTTCTCCTGCGCGCACACACACGATACAACACCCACCCACCCCACTTGTTCTCCCCGGTACACCTCACAGCCTCCCTAACACACCCTCACTTACCTCCCCACCCCCGCAGCACAGTGTCGGGTCGGCTCACAACCAGATGTTATCCCACACTCCATTACGAATAAATATGGACATAAAATCCGAGCACACTGGCCGCCATGGAGCTAAATGGTCGGATAAAATTGTACAGGGTGGGTGCGGGGCTCGGACGGTGGGCGGGGCTCGGACGGTGGGCGGGGCTAGACAGAGGGCGTGTGGTTTTGGGTAGGAAGGCATGGGTTCTGGACGGAAGGGAGTGGGGGCTGGACGGGAGGGCGTGAGGGCTGGATGGGACCAATACAAGATAATCAGGGGCCTGGCAGTAAATCCCAACACCAGCTCCACCTTCAGCCACGTCAGGTAAACATCAAGCATTTAAACGCCTCGGCTAATACGACCAGTAAGTAGTTAATGAACGCTTGATATATTAGTTTAGATAAAATAAAACAAAATAATCGGGCTATTTTAAGATTCCTTGGCCATATTCTAAGGTTCTTACCGAGGTTAAAGAAACCCCCTTTACCCCTGACACAAGCTACAGTATAGGGAATAATATTAAATTCTACTGCTAAACTAAACTAGGTGCCGTCATACCAGGTCATACCAGGTAGAAAAACCCTTAAGCGGATATATGTAGTGATCCAGTCAGGTGCTCCACTTACCTGACGACAACCAGCCAGGTATTGCAATGTTGACACTGAGCACAACGATCCAGAGGCAGCACGAACACCCATCACCATCTTAATCTCGGTAAGATATTTTACGTTCACCTTCAACATCCCTCATCGTCCAGGGCGACCATTCCTCGCTCACCACCACATAGTTCCTCGCTCACCACCTTCACTAGTCGGATGTGAGTGAGTCGCTCCTCCGTCACCAGCACCCTCCCCCCGACAACCAGGAACTTGTGTCAGTACTTACGATAATGACGGCGATGACAGGCCCTACGAAGGCGAAGATGAAGTAGTTGTCGGTGCGGAGCCAACAGGCGTCGTTGGTGCCGTAGCTGAAGGGGTCGACGACGGCGCTGACAGCTACCACCACCGCCGGGAACCCGTAGGCGGCAGCGTAGTACCAGCGGGCCCGGGGCTTCTCTGCCTCAAACACCTCAACCAGCATCACGTACAGCTGGAACCCTGAAGGAGGAGGACACCGGCGGGTTAGTAGTGCTGACGACTTGTACTGGAGCACTGTTAATACACGACCGAGTAGGGAGTGAGGCTTGTGTTTGTACTGGAACAATGTTGATTAAACATGTAAGTACGGACATGTAAGTGTGTTAGTACAAGACAATAGATTATCCCGGGACATGACATCACTTCAGGCACTACAAGATGACACAATAATTAAAACAGTGTTGGGGAAGAAGTGATAACAATAAATAACTAACAAAGAAAATACCAAAAGAAACAAAGACAAAACAAGTAGAAGAGAATGAGGAGAAGAAAAAGAAGGGGAGGAGGAAGAAGGAAAACAACCCCAAGACGTTTTTTCTGAGGGAGAGGGAGAGAGAGGAGAGTAGGTGTTAAGAGTAAATTTGGGTGACACGGCCTGACAGCTGGACAAACCTCCCACTGCAACTCCAAGCACGAACCTCACCCCTTACCTGCCTTACTACGCCCGCCCACAAGTGTACCAGACCCGAGGTGTTGATCATGGACCGTGTGTGTGGGTCCTAGGGTGTTGATATGTGGGCTGTATGTGTGGGGGGCCATGGGTTCTTGATCTGTGAACCATGGGCCGTATGTGTGTGGACCATGGGCCGTAAATGTATGAGTCATGGATTGTTGATGTATGGACCATGGATCATACTTATGAACCATGGGCTATTGATGTGTGGACCATGAACCATACTTATGAACCATGGGCTATTGATGTGTGGACCATGAACCATATTTAACTACCATATCCCATAAAGCACTGCAGATCTCTTCACCATCCAGGTAACTTATTCTCACCTTCCATGAACATCCAGGCAAAGGCAGCGAGGAAGAAGAAGTGGAGGAGGCCGGCCACCACCCCACACACCACCGGCTTGTCCGTCTGGTTCACCCCCGCCAGGAACACGGTCTCAGCGATCAACAAACACACACATAGGTTCTTGTGGATGGTCGTTCGGTCACTCTGTGGGGAGGAGGAGGAGGTATGGTTAACTTAGTGGTATTAGGACATGGTTATCAGGGTCAATAATGCTGGTTATCACGATGTATAAGGTTGGTATCAGGAAGTATAAGGTTGGTATCAGGTGTTTCAGGTAACTTCAGGTAATATTAACCCCTTGGGAACAGTGTCTTCGTATTCAAGGAGTTAATCAGACTTGAGAACAAAGCTATATAACCACTCCATTACTCACTAATTACTAACAGTCTCTCCTATTTATGGGGGCAATCAGTAATGTATAGGAACTCAAGGTGTCCAAAAAATTATCATACAAATTATATGTGTTCTATGGGTAATGCGTATTATTATTTTTATGTATTACATTATGTGTAATATAATGTATTATGTATATCTACTATTGTGTGAAATTTATATGTGTATTATTTTGTAGCCAAGATAATTCGAGTTCATTTGTGGGTTACTACAGCTGGTGGTGTATGGTGAGGCGCTGGTGAGGGCTCTGACGGTGATGAAAAAACCATAACATTCCGAGTTAACACACACGTCACTACACGGTGCGTGGACAAGTGATTCAACTGTTTATTGTAGTGAACATGTGTGGTGGTAGAGGTGTTTGTGTGTCCCGCTGCCACCACCGAGCTGTTAAACATAAAGAATGAATGTCTGGGAGAGTGGAGGACCCTCGTGTTTGTGTAGTGGAGAGGTGGATCTGGTGACAAGCCGCGTCTCAACACCTTCATCACTACAGATCCTTAAGATAACACCGTGATAACACTCCCTTGCCCTCACCTGCCTCCCAAACACTCCTCTACAGCCATACTTACACCTTAAAAGTCTTCCTTCATAAATCTCGCCCGTCATAAATAAACTAAGACAAAGCCTTACAACAACAGGGTGACGAGGACCCCTGCCTCACCTCTCATCACCTCCACTCGAGAATAAATCCCGCTCGAGCCGCCGACGTCAACACAATAATCCGCGTCACGCCTCCTTAAACACCTGTATCAACTCACCTTGAGGCCCCTGAAGGCGTGAAAGACAATAGTAGCGAGAAGAAGACACACGATGGAGATGACGCAGCCGACGTAGGTGATGATGGAGAGGGCGAGCTGGTGAGGGTAGGCCAGGGGCGTGGCGTGCACGTCCATGAGTACGGCGAAGTTAGTGAGGTGGTCACACTCACACACCGTGTGGGTGGTGTTGTACCGCAGCACACGGCAACCTTCCTCCGACCACGAGCTGTAAGGGAGAGACAACAAACGTTAAACCTGGAGAGAAAAATGTCAATTGATCCTCATTAAAAACAGTAAACATTATGACAGGTGAGAAAACTCCTCAAACATTGCTAAGGTAAAAAAGTACATTACTGGAGTATACAGTAAATGTAATGGCGGTAATAATAACAGAAGGTAGGTTACTGGAGACAACAGGGAGGACTTATAAAGATAACTATCTGGATGATTATCTAAATGTTTCTTGAGGCAGTAGAAGCAAGATGACGCAGAGGAACTGTATAGTGTCCTGCACCACCCTGTATATTGTTCCTCCTCCTGCTCCCAGTCCTCACCATTCACCTCCTTCCCTTCGACTATCTCTTCCTCGTCTTCCCAGGCCTTGCCATCGTCCTCACGGGGTATAAACAAGGAGCGATGAGTGACGTGGGGTCAACAGAGGGTGGCGAGGTAAATATTATGATACACAGTAAACGAGGAGGAGGCTAACACTAACCTCCCTGCCTCTCCTTCCTTCTACTGCCACAACCCTCCCTGCTGCTGCTACACCCCCCCCCCTGCCTCCCTCACTACTACCTCTAGAATACAACGGACATAATACACTGAAAGCCACAAGATACCGAGTCACAGAACAACTAGCAAGAAACCCGCCAAAATAGTTAGCCAAGAAACTAGCCAGAAAACCTACCCAGTGTTTGTTTATGTTTGAGAAGGTTTTGATGGTGCAAGACGCTTCACGGCCCTGATGACCCCCTGAAGCTCTAACTCCCCTTAACCCCCCTTTCTCTTCTCTCAGCCTGGCGCCTAACACCCCTACATGGCCGTCCTGGGCTCGAAAAATGATGAAATTCCATCGGTATGACAGCCAAGAGTTCCTCAACAATTCGTCATGGTTTATTCATAACCAATCGTTCCTGTCTGTTTCCCTGATACTGTATTGACTTTCCTTGTTGAGTTTACTTTGTTAGATGTTTTATCGGTCCTGTCTTTTCCCTGTCTCTCCTTTTTGAATCTCACACTTCACGTTTGATCATCCCTGTCCCTTGCTCAATGTATCTCTCCATTGGATGTCTTACAAGTGACGGTAAAGACGGCAGATATCTTAGACTTAGATGAAGGAGGCAGAGTGTTGGGAGAGCGTGCTAGCCGGTCACCAGTACCGTGGATGAGCTCAAACATCTTGTTTTTTTTCCTCCACCTTGGTTGTGTTGTGTGATGGATCACCGTGGCTGCGTGTGTCACCCTGGCTGTTGATAACACTCTCCTGCCCGTCACTCAGGAGGCACCCACCACCGCTACGCCCTCCCTGGGGTGTGGTGCTGGGCTAAGGTGTAAGATTAAGGACTAAACCTAGGAATAGGGTGTAAGGTTAGGGTGTAGGGGTGAGGTTCAGAGCTAGGGTGTAGGGGGTATTGTATACAAGACCTAATATTATACATTTGGAAAAGTAATTCACACACACACACACACACACAGGCGGTAAAGTAAAATTTCAATTAAAAACTAAAGGTAAGTGAATTAGAATATATAGACATGAGAGAGAGAGAGAGAGAGAGAGAGAGAGAGAGAGAGAGAGAGAGAGAGAGAGAGAGAGAGAGAGAGAGAGAAAGTTACAAACAGCAGGTAAAACACGCTTCTCGCTCATTAAGAACTCGTCAGCAGGTAAGGAGTATTTTGTCCAGGTAAGTGAGACGGTGTGTCCAGGCTCCACCTCCTGACGTCCACTACAAGAACCTCTACGTTTAGAGAATGTTATCTACCAAGTGATCTTTCTGAAGTACCGTCGCTCACTCCTTCCTTCTCCCTCCCTCACCCTTCTTCTCCCATCCACCATCTCCTCCGTCCGTCACCCTCCTTCTACCCACCTTATCCTCCTCCCTCTTTCATCCTTCTCCCACGCACCTCATCCTCCTCCCTTCCTCACCCTTCTCCCATCCACCTTCTCCTCCCTCCCTCATCCTCTCCTACCCACCACTCTTTCCCTCCTCCTCTCACCATCCAACCTCTCCTTATACACTATCATCATCCTTTCTCTCGTCCACTCCCCCCAATCTCTCTGTCTCATTCAGTCAACAGTCACCAGATTCGCATCGCAAATGTACCTAATTGCTAATCATAACTGACAATGATGAGTAATCAGTGTGGATCAATATTTTCACCGTCTAAGAAACTTTTCAATCATTTAAACAATGTTCTCCGACACACAATGAGACAGTCTTTGTAACCAATCAACAGAGATGAATTAAAACAATCTTGGCACTAGGCATTGTATCCCCCCTCCTCCCCCCCGCCCAGGCTGTCGAAGAGGCCTGACAATTCAGCTAAAATTTAAGACCGATTGACTTGTTGGTTGTTCACTGCTTAAACTATAGGTTATGAGCTGATTTTGAAAGATGTTTCGCTCTCTCTCTCTGTAAGATCTGCACGAGTTCCAACTTGAGGCTGATGAAAAGAAAAAATCCTCAAAAACATTCAACCAAACACGACTGAAGAACCTGACCACTGACCCCCTCACGTCACAGTCTCTAAAAACCTTCGACACTTCTTGGCGAAAAACAACCAACAACCTGATAAGTATTTGAAATGAGGACAACTATTTTTTTGTTTACTATTTTACTAACCTTCCTGGTGCTGATGATACGAGTAAGAGTATCGTATCATGGAAGTTGTTCAAGTTTAAAATGTTCCAATTGTCACATATGATACGCAGGGAGGTCTGTGTTGTCTTAAGATATGGAGAACTTATCAACAGTCCCTTCCCCCAGTTTATGGATGGATGTTGCTCTGTGTTAAACGTAGATGAAGTTGCGTGGATTTCCTTGTGTGAAAACTGAACGCAGAAACGAACTACAGTGTTTGACCTCACGTTGAGAGACACGGCTTTAAATCGATATATACGGAGACACTGTATTTAAGTGCTTGGTGTAAAATCTAAGAGTAACTGTTATTTCAATTTGTTTTAACTTTGAGCACAGTCATTTATGCGGCCACCACTTCTGCACTTCGAAATCCCTCCGGCTACTTCCTAAAACATATCCCCAAGGTATCCAGCAAATAAAACCCTTTCTAGTGGTGTTATGGTTTATGTTTATGACTTGTGTTTAACATTCAAGTGAGAGCGACAACAAAATGCTCGAGGTAATTCTTGAGGGACAGAAAACGAGGAAGAATCACATAAGGGAGGAAACTAGAGGAAAATGGGCACCTATAGAGCTCAGTGTATAGATAACTAACCAAAAGTAGAAGTAAAATTTCTAATACCTCTTCTGGTTTCCTCTACCGTGACCTGGAGCCTGATGGTCTAGCTGGGCAGTAGGCATTGTCTCCTGTGCGCGGAGCAGCGAGGGACGCGGGTAGAATTAACGAGGTATTGGTGGTAGCAGGGGGATGCCTCACTAGCAACGCTGGTTCGTGATCGCAGAGGGTCGTGGGGGGTCGCTTACACACGGTTTATGGACGTGTTGCTTCTCGAAATTACATTATATCTCGCCTTAATCCTCCCCTCCCTCTCCCCCTACCGTCTTCCCCACCATACCTCCAGGCTCCACTCTCCCTCACCACTACTCTCTCCTCTCTCTCATACTCCTCTCTCTCGCATTCCTCTCTCTCCCTTCTCTCTCTCAGACTCGAATCCAGTTTCCGTGGCGGTTCACAACAACAATATTTGCCGTGGTGGTGCGGGACGGGTAACTGAATGTGTACTCTCAAAATACGCGGCCTGGTATCCCCCTCCGCTTCAGCGCGCCTTCCTGGTAATGACTCCAAAACCGCCATCACCTGTACTGCTGATTTTCATGTACTCAAACACCTGTAGTCTTTATGTACTATTCTAACACCTGTACTCCAGATCTTCACGTACCACAACACCTTTAAAGCTTTAGGTATGGCAGCAGATTAAGTACAGAAATATTCACGTGTCGGTAATGAAGGATATAAAGCAATATGAATTATTTTTAACAAGTTAGAAATTGTGTGGGAGAACACATCGTAAAAGATCTCCTCTTCCACTTCCCTCACCTCCCCCCCCTTCTCTTCATCCTCCTCCATCTCCTCTTCCACTTCACTCTCCTCTTCCTTCACTCCTCTTCCTCCTTCCCTCCTCTTCCTCCACTTCTCTTCCTCCTTCCCTCCTCTTCCTCCTACTTATCCTTCCTTCTCCCACCCTCCCCCCAAAACATAACACCCCAGCAGCAGCTCAAGAAGGAGAAGCTGCTTGAGTGTGTCGTTAGATGTGGCAAAAGGAAATAGTCAGTTCAGCAGTAAAATATCATCAAAGGAGCTGTAACGTCATTATCCCACACACACCCAACGTCCCAATACGTCCACACCCACTCCACCCATCCCGCCCACCCACCCACTCAAACACACAAAAAGGAGCTCCTTCAATAGTGTTAGAGGTTGGGTTTTTCTGTCCTCCAACACACTCCAAACACTCAGTAATAATAATAATAATAATAATAATAATAATAATAATAATAATAATGTAGACAGAAATAATATACATTCAATAATTTCAGATTCAGATTTTCTTCCTCATAAGCTAAAACTATAGCTTATTGGACAGTCCCTTATATCCACACTCCCCACCACACCTCTTATCCACACTCCCCACCACACCTCACACCACTCACCACACTCTCTTTACCTCTTACTCCCACCACACCTCTTTACTCCCCACCACACCTCTACTCCCCACCACACCTCTTCACTCAATACCTCCACACACCTCCTCAGCCCCTAACCTCACCCCCCACAAGTCATCAGTCAATCAATTTCCATCATTAAAACGCCTAGACGAGAAAACCGGCTTTTCCTCCACGCGGAAGCCAACGACAAGTTAACCTCATTTACCCCGTGTTAAAACGGGAGGGAGAGATGGCGATGGGGAGAGGAGGGGGGAAATGAGAGGGAAGGTAGAGGGAGAGGGAAGGTAGGAGGGGAGAGGGAAAGGGGAGGGGGAGGAGGGAGAGGGAGAGGTAGGAGAGGGGAGAGGAGAGGTAGGGGAGGGGAGAGAAGTGAGGAGAGAGAGAGAGAGAGAGAGAGAGAGAGAGAGAGATACCATAAAATGGAAAACGAAGAAAAGAGGTTGAGAGGATGAAAAATAGAGGGAGAGGAGAAAGAGGAAGAGAAGGAGGAAGAAGAGGAGGAGGGTAGCGACAGAAAAAGAAAGAAGGGGGAGAAACGAACAATAGAAAAGAGAAGAGGCAAAAGAGGAGGGTGGAAGGAGAGGCAAAAAAGGAGGGTGGAGAAAGAGTAAATACAGTTAACATACAAAAGGAAGAGAGAGAGAGAGAGAGAGAGAGAGAGAGAGAGAGAGAGAGAGAAAGATTAAATAACTATGAAAGTCTATGTAGGAATATCAAATCACCAGGACAAACAGTGTTACCAAAGACACTAACTAGACTCTGATAACTGTAACAACGTCAACCAGAGAGCTTCCGTCACCCTGGTAACACTGATATATCGACGGTGTTACAGAAACTGAACTATAACAAACCAAAAGTGTGTTACAGGATTCATTGATTTCTGTAGCTATTGTAGTACCCAGGAGTGTACTTATCGAGCCAACAAGTGTACTTTTCTACTAAACAGACCTGACTGATGGCTATACTGTACTCCTATACCTGCATTATACTTGTAAGGCAATGTACACATCTATATTGTAATAAAGTACTGAATGTTATACTATTATGTAATGTAATTGGTTCTCATGTTTATATTTGCATACGTAATAGGTAATTTAAGCACAAATTATACTGTAATAGGTACTCAGGTTATACAATCTTGTGTAATGAAACTATTATTGTCATCACCGTGGGGACATAATCTAACCTAACCTAACCTGACCTAGCCTAGCCTAGCCTAGCCTAGCCTAGCCTAGCCTAACCTAACCGAAGTCATCCAGTACACAACATATTAAAATATAAATTCAATTAGTACAATAATTAAGGTGTGAGTGTGAGGGAGGGGGGTGGAGAGGGGAGGCTGTCAGAACCATGCCTCTCCCTCCCTCCCTCACTCGACACAGAGACGTGATTAATCTCGAGTATGCTGTTCCTCCCACCTTGTCGAAAATCACCTCCCGCCCCCCGCCCCTTGTGGCTACCGTTTGAGTCCCGTGGAAGATGGATGATTTTCGCCTGGATTAACACGGGACTCTCGACCTGTGGCGGTATGGTTGTATAGCACTTCCTTGTCGTAAAGTGCTTCAGCCGCTGTAGTCTCCCTCCTCCCTCCCTCCCTCCCTCCCTCCCTCCCTACTGTCCCTCATTCTCCCCCTTCCCTCATTTTCTACTTCTGTCTTCTTCCTTCTCTCCCTTACCATTTATTTCATCTCCCCTCTTCCCCACCGCCGACCTGAACCACGTCAAGTACACACACAATATTAGGTAGTTCCCTGGCTGCGTCGACAGCTCAATACCTGCCTCTCCTGCCCTGTACACTACAACACCCATACACGAATACAACCGGGAGTTTCCCCCTGACAGGTGACGATAATTAAAGGTGACAGGTACAGGTGGACTCAACAGCCAGGGGTGTAAGGAAGGTCCCCCAGTGTAATGAAGAACCGAGGGATTTCCGCCCCTATAAACATGAAAGGTTTAGCTTCTTCTCCATCTTTCAATTAGTGCCGCCAGGAGCTTGTTAATGCAGTCTGTGATAGTTTAAGTTGACGTACGTGGCTCACTTTATATAATCTAAAGTGTATAGATTAGGTTAACTTTGATTAGGATAAGTAGGTTAGGTTGGGTTAGGTTCGGTTAGGATAAGTGGGCTGGGCTGGGCTGGGCTGGGCTGGGCTGGGCTGGGTTAGGTTAGGTTTCGTCCAGGTTCACATATGGTAACATTATCCCCCGCCAGGTAACCAAAGATTTATTATATTCACTTCCCTCACATTTAACATTCCTACTCGAGTGTTGGAGGTCAGCGGCAGTGAGGAATCAGTGTCACGTGACCTTGACTGGACAGATACACACGACACAAACTGGATAAACATATACGTTTTAAATACATCTTAATTCACTCTCTAACATACAGTACCTGGTTACCTCCTCCTCCTCCTCTTACCTGGCTTTATACCTTCATAGTAACTTGTATTACTCGTGTGTGTGTGTGTGTGTGTGTGTGTGTGTTATATTCACTCAGCTTCCAAAAATGGCAGCATATAAACAAAGGGTGACGTCACAGTTACACGCTGTTGCCAAATCTCACAAACACATTGATACTACCACCATCATCACTACCATCATCATCATCATCATCACCACTACCACCATTACATCTACCACTATCACCACCATTACCACCATTGCTAAATCACCAGTATCACCACTACCATCATCACTACAACACCACCGCCACATCACCAATGCTGCATCACTACCATCACCACAACGAACCATCATCACCAACTCCCTCACCACTACCACTATCACTACCACCATCATCATCATCATCAACACACAGCCTCACCACGACACTATCATCACGTCACATAACCCGGAATTATAAAACCCAAACTATAATTCAACCCTGACAGGCGATCGTAACAAGTTAATCCGTCTCCTATTTAATCTCTCTCCTCCCCTGAGCTCACGATCAAGACATTAAACCCATCCCAACCTGAACTAATTAATAAAGAATAAACAAAAAGAAACATGAATGGAGTTGAAACACAAAAACAAACATAGACTTTGATGTTAGACACGAATTCTCCTGTGATAATAATTGCCTTATGTAAGCAGATGATAGTGTGTCTTAGCGTCAAGGTGAAGCTAGGTTGGCTGGTCGAGTAAGATAGATTTCGAGGTAAGGTAAGGTAAGGTAAGGTAAGGTAAGGTAAGGTAAGGTAAGGCAAGGTAAGGCAACGTAAGGTAAGGTAAGGCAGGGTAAGGCAAGGTAAGGTAAGGTAAGGCAAGGTAAGGCAAGGCAACGTAAGGTAAGGTAAGGCAAGGTAAGGTAACTGTTTCACTACCCACAGACAGTTAATTGGTTTCCACAGGTGTGCAGATGATAGGTCTTTTGTGTTGCTAGGTTGTGTTGTGTTGTGTTGTCCTACAGCCAACGTGCACCGCCTGTGATCTTCCGTCGACACCTGTAGTATCCTCCTATGGTCTAAGCTGTAATACACCTGCAATTTATCGCATATATAGTGTCCAGGTCTATAGTGAGGAGACCGACATATACCTGAACTTTCACTCTAAATACGGTAACTCTAACCTCCTGTAGAGTGTGTGTGTGTGTGTGTGGTAACCTGAGCACTGTTTACTGGAGGTCCCTGTAGTAGTGATGTGTATACTCGCTCTCACCTGTCACTCGCACACCTGTAGGAGAGGCTGGCGAGTTGTGGGAAGGCCTCAACACCCTCTCTACTTCTGTTCCATTCTCCCATCCCCTCTCTCTCACAGCCCCTCAACACTACCTCTTAATATTCTCTCATCTCTCTCAGCCTCTCTCTCTCTCTCTCAGCCTCTCTCTCTCTCATCTCTCTCATCTCTCTCTCCTTCAACCCCAGATCCTCACTACCTTCTCTTCTCACCTTGATTCCATCCTCTGCCACCACCTATCTACCTCCCCTTCCTTCTCATCCTCTGTCTCACCTCCCTCCCTCCTCTCTACCTTAACCTTCCTCCTCCTTCCAATCCCCTTCCCCCCCTCTCTGACCACCTCTTTCTCCCCCCAGATCCCTCTTAGCCACGAGTAATTAGCTTTGCCCCGTTAATAAGATTAATATAATCTGTATACGCCGCTCCTGGGACACTGGCCGGGTTAAATTTAATTAACTTTTTGTTTTCTCTCTTCCAGCGGTAGAATTTTATCTCAACTTGAAAAAAAAATATATATATATATTAAAATAAAATGAAAATTAGGAGGGGAGGCGGCCATGTTGGCGTTATGTTTACAGTGCCTTAACTCGTGTTCTGCCTGATGACGTCACGGCTTCCCTCGTGAGGTCAGATATCCTCCCCAGACACACACACTAAAGTAAGGTATAACTACGACCTCCCCCACACTATAACTACGACCTCCCCACACCAACTACGGCCTCCCCTACACTAACTACGGCCCTCCCTACAGCAACCACATGACCTCCCCACAGTAACCACGGCCCCCCACACCATAACTACGACCTCCCCCACACTATAACCACGGCCTCCCCTACACTAACCACGGCCTCCCCTACACTAACCACGGCCTCTCACACCAACTACGGCCTCCCCCCACACTAACTACGCCCCCCACACCAACTGATGGCCCCTACACTAACCACGGTGGCCCCACACTAACTACGGCCTCCCCTACACTAACTACGGCCTCCCCTACACTAACTACGGCCTCCCCTACACTAACTACGGCCTCCCCTACACTAACTACGGCCTCCCCTACACTAACTACGGCCTCCCCTACACTACAACAAGGACTAAACCACGGCCCCCTAATAAATTCCCCCCATTTAACACAGTGAAACCAGACTGGGAAAATTCAGCTGTACAAATAAACAAATCCCTCCCCACTTCTCCCCTCCCCACACTCTCCCTCCACTTCCTCAGGCTTCTCCCTCCTCTGGCTCTCTCCCCAGATTCTCCCTGCCCTCTCCCCCCTCATCTCTCTTCCTCCCTTTCCCTCATTTCCCCTGCCCTCACCCCCCTCCCCTTCCCTTTACCCCTACCCCTCTCTCCTCTCAATGCACAAGGGAGGGGAAGGGATGTTGCAATGCATTACATCTGCCTGACAACACACACGGAATATTGAAATGCAATACAGTATATCTGCTTGACAACATATTGAGAGCTGCAACACTATAATCATCTTACAACACACTGTGGAATCGCAACAGTACACCCAGAAACACACTAGACTTAGTAACGCAACTACACCCAGCAACACAACTACAACCAGCAACACAACTACACCCAGCAACAGAACTACACCCAGCAACAGAACTACACCCAGCAACACAACTACAACCAGCAACACACAACCACACCCAGCAACAGTAGTCCACACCCAGCAAACACAACTACAATCTAGAACACAACTACACCCAGAAACACACTACACCCAGCAACACAACTACACCCAGCAACACAACTACACCCAGCAACACAACTACACCCAGCAACACAACTACACCCAGTAACACAACACCCTGTAACACAACTACACCCAGTAACACAACACCCAGTAACACAACACCCAGCAACACACAACACCCAGCAACACAACTACACAACCAGGTTTTAATTAGCGAGCCGTCATCACAAGGCCGCCTATCTCTCGCTATATATAATATGTAACCTTTATTTACACACATTCACCAGCTGGTATCGGGAGGGTTCAAAGGTTGGGGTAGGGGGGGGAGGGGTTAAGAGGAGGGTGATGTAAGGGAGAGGGTGGGGTAAGGAGGGGTAGGGTGGGGGTGGGGGTGTGGTAGGGCAGAGGGAGGCAGGGGTGGTAGGGGAGGGAATGAAAGGTATTAAATCTTTATTAAGAGGTCTAATCCGGGTGTTGAGAGGTTTGAATCCACAGCTTTTAGCCTTATATTTATCCGGAGAGAGAGAGAGAGAGAGAGAGAGAGAGAGAGAGAGAGAGAGAGAGAGAGAGAGAGAGAGAGAGAGAGAGAGAGAGAGAGAGAGAGAGAGAGAGAGAGAGAGAGAGAGAGAACATAAGAGACTGGTGTTAATATTAGGTATGAGCAGATTCTGTTTACCATCCTGAGTGACAGTACAGTACAAAATGGCAGTGTCCTCAATGCCGCGACACACACACACACACACACACACACACACACACACACACACACACACACACACACACACACACACACACACACACACACACACACACACACACACACACACTCTTACTTGAGAAACAGCGGTGGAACTAGAACACACTCACAGTCCCTGGGGTACTCCTCATCTCACCCCATCACTAAGCGGCCTCACCACCTTGAAACTAAAGACAGACTCATCCATCTCCTAACTCGCCTGGCAGATTGACTGGATATAGCCATGATATAAGTCTCCTGGCGGCGCGTGTGTCAGATCCTTCACCTGGTTATCTTAATTAATAAAAGAGTTCCCATAACTGGCCTCATGACCTCGTACAGTAGGCCAAGGTCACCCTCCTTCAGATCCATCATGGGTTATCTTAATTGTATGGATAAACTAAAGGACGGATAAGACCCGTCAGTCCAAGAAAATATTGAAACTACCAACAGGAGGAGTCTAGGAACAACCCTGTGGGAGGTCACGTCTGGGGGTACATAGTTGTCATAACACTAGAAACATCATCCTTACACACCATCATGACCCCCAAAGCGCGTTGCCCCCTCACTGTCTGACCTCACCCAAACACAAAGATCTATTCTGTAAACAGTGTAATTGAAGTTTTCAGTGTTTGTTGATTGAGTGCGTTAGCTGTGTATTTGGGCAACGTTTGGTGGTAATAAGCGACGTGTGTGGGTGTAGACAGGCAGGATGAAGGTGTAGACAGGCAGGATGAAGGTGTAGACAGGCAGGATGAAGGTATAAACTCCTGTGGCTCCTGCCTGTCTATCAACCAACTGCTGGTTCTTGTCTACCAGCTGTAGCCCCTGTCGATCAGCTGTTTATGTTTTTATTTCACATTTCACTGGGGGGTCAGGGTACGAATCCACAAAGGTTCATACGTTCACTTCCCTCCCCTGTCAGTGAGGGTGAGTGAAGGTCCGTCGTCCTGCACCGTCCCTCCACCAGCCATCTGACGTGATTTTTACCCTCCTCAAGCGACAAGGGTAAACCAGATGGAAATTTTGGGGCCGTGTTGTGGAAGGGGGAATACCATACCAGGGGGCCATGTTGTGGAAGGGGAACATACCAGGCCATGTTGTGGAAGGGGAATACTGATAACAGAGGGCCGTGTTGTGGAAGGGGGAATACCATACCAGGGGCCATGTTGTGAAGGGGAATACCATACCAGAGGGCCGTAAGCTACAGAAGGGAATACCATACCAGGGGCCATGTTGTGAAGGATGAATACCATAATTAGGGGGTAAGCTAGAAGTGTGAATACCATACCAGGGGGCCAAGCTAGGAAGGGGAATACTCATACCAGGGGCCGTGTTGTGAAGGAGGCACTCATCATAATACATACGTTGCACACATAAAAATAAGAGTGACAGGAAAAAGACTAGTAACAGTGAATGAAAAAAGATGAATAATGCAAGACGTTAGGTTGAGGAAGCACACACACACACACACACACACACACACACACACACACACACACACACACACACACACACACACACACACACACACACACACACACACACACACACACACACATCATTATCAGTATCCAGCTGGTGGAGCCACCATCCAGTTCCCACAACACGCCTGAGGCCGCCAGATTTCTAATTACCCCATTTAATCGAAATTCTGAGCCAAGGGAAGAGACGCCAGTGAACCACGACCACTACCCCCACCCAGCCCCCCCACCACACACACACAGCTCCCCACCACACACACACACACCCAGCCCCCCACACACACACAATCCAGCCACCTACCACACACACACACACACCCAGCCCCCACCACACACACACACCCAGCCCCCCACCACACACACACCAGCCCCTACCACACACACACCCTCAGCCCCCAACACACACGTCCTCCCCAGCCCCTGGCCAGCACATACACGCAGCCCATACTCTACCACGTACACCTTCCCTCACGCAGCCCCACACACACACACACACACACACACACACACACACACACACACACACCCCCAACCAGCCAGTCCCCCTACCACACACCTCCAACCACACGTCCCCAACCAAGCCCCTCCCACACACACCCACCCCCACCACAAACACCACACCACCACCCAACCTCCACACGGACTCACAGGTGTTCCCTAAGCTTAAATTTGTTCACCTGTCTGGAGATAGGAGAGTGTATCTAACTGCCTCATTTATACCAGGACAGGTAGATAGGGTTGTTAGTGATTCCTATGTTAATTCTCTCTCCCCTAATTGGATATTTACAAACTCACCTAATTGGCTCATTCAGTCTACAGTAAACAGGTTGATTCTCTAACGTTCGTGAGATAATTTTTTCCTCTTAACTGATGTATAAGAAGTCAAAGATGGCGGCAGGTATAGTGTTAATGTTAAGACTCTACCTGTGTCTTAGTCAGGTGAGGTTAATTAACTTAACATTTGGGGGGATTTTAATCTCTATCTTTGTGTAATATTGTCGGTAAAATAGTTAAGTCGATCTCAATGTTCACTTACAAGAGTCGGAAATTTATCTTACGTCCAGGTGTCATAATTGAAATGAACAGGTAAATTTTGTTCAATGTGAGAAAATTTACATTGTACACCTTTGAGAATCCATCCACGTGTCGATATAATTAATTAACTTCGACATTACAGGTGAAAATTTACCTTATGTACCTCCGAGAAAAGAACTATTAGTCTTCATCCTCACTGAAATTCATCTTAAGGCGAGAAACAAATTTACCTTTACACACCTTTGAGACTACGGGTCGGGTCGGGTCCTGCTCACTAATTAACCCGCGAGGATTTTTTTTCTTCTTCTCTTCCCCGGCGTCAGGAGAGAGCGAGGACGGTCTTTATTAATGCCTGTCAGACGCACACTGCCACGCCATTTGTTGGGGAGGGGGCGGTCAATGAACGCCAGCCCCTGAGTTCAACGACCAGGGAGTTCAATGCCAGAGAGATGAACGTGAGGGGAGTTGAATGTTATAGTTGAACGCCTGGGGAAGTGAATGCCAGGAGATGAATGTGAGAGGAATTGAACGCTAGAAAGATGGACGCCAGGGAGATGAACGCCTGGGGAGTTGAATGTCAGAAGATGAATGTAAGAGGAGTTGAACGCGAGTGAGATGGGCGGCAGGAAGTTGAACGTCTGGGGAGTTGAACGTCAGAAGATGAACAAGAGGAGTTGGAACGCGAGTGAGATGGACGGGCAGGGAGTTGGAACAGCCAGGATTTGAACGCGAGCGCGAGATGGATCCGCCAGACCGCTGGCAGACATCCCCACGAGATGACTGCTGTAGACATCCCCCGCAGTAGTTTAACAGACGGAAAGAACGCGGGGGACTCTCAACAACAACAACAACAACAACAAAACATATTACCCCACTGTAAATCAAAAACTGTTATAGGTTATCTGAGTAGTAGTAGTAGTAGTAGTAGTAGTAGTAGTAGTAGTAGTAGTAGTAGTATTCACTCACTTGTCAACAAACACACCACACCACACCACACCACATCACTCCACACCACACCACACCACACCACTCCACACCACACCACACCACACCACACCACACCACACCACAAAATAATTCATATCAAATTAACAGCTAAAAAAATTAATCCTCTCGTCCCCAATTACTACATAAAATACTACCCATATCACCCACGGGGGAAAAAGTCACATGATATCAAATAAAGAAATAAAATACCCACATAAAACTGTACCTTTGATAAACACCAAAAACAACCATTGATACTTAATACGGCTTTTGCTTCACTAAAAAAAATAATAAAAGAAAAAAAAAATATTGTATCCCCTTAAAAAATACTCAAAAAAATGATGCCACATCCGCTCAAATGTCCAGCTAAACTATTTCATAAATATATTGGACATTCCGTAAGGGTTGGCAACACTTTATATGTGAAGCGACCAAGCTGACGGTGATACAGTGGAGTGAGGTAGGGGTGGTGGAGTGGTGGAGGGAGGTGTGATGGAGTGGTGGAGGGAGGGAGGGAGGGAAGGGAAGGAAAAAGGGAGAGGAGGGAGGCGAGAAGTGCAAGAGGTAACATCACCAACTGATCAACATGTCATAATCATAGACGCCACAGAGTGAGTGCCCTCTTCCTCCTCCTCCTCCTCCTCTTCCGCCTATTCTTCCTCCACCCTCCCCTCCTCCTCTTCCTCCTCTTCCTCTTCCTGCCTCCCACTTCTCCAGGGTCGTCTGTTACACCTATCCACACCCCACCACAACACCCTCACACCTCCCTCCAACCTCCTCCTCCTCCTCACTCCTGACACTTCCTCCCAGCGCTTCCTACACCTCTACACTCCCTCAGTCTCCTCCCTCATCACCCTGACACCTCAATACACCCCTCTCTTTCCCTCTCACCCGTTCCTTAACCATTATACCCCTTAATCTCCTTATAATTTCTCTTCCTTTCCTTCTGCCCATCCTCCCCGCCCCCTCCCTCCCCTCCTTCCCCCGCCCCCTCCCACCCCTTCCCGCCCCCCCCTGCCCCCTCCCTCCCTGCTCTCTCCCCCGCCGCCAGCTGTGGAGGCAGATGGTGATCGCCTGGCTCGCGGCCTGATCACTATCACTGATTTTTATCTCGTGTTGTCTGCGGTCCATTTCAGTGTAATTTCTGGCAATTATCCCTCGATAAAAACGGCAGGATGCTTCCTCTCCCTCGTAGACCTGTGTGGTGGTGTTGTGGCGGTTGGTGGTGTGGTGTGTGGTTTGTTGCTGTACGTGTATTAGTGGTGCTGTTGTGGTGCTGTGTAGTGGTGCTGTTGTGGTGTTGTATAGTGGTGCTGTTGTGGTGCTGTGTAGTGGTGCTGTTGTGGTGCTGTTGTGGTGCTGTATCTTGTATGGTAAATGTTATGTAACCTGTATTAAGAATATAACCCACGATATTACTAACAGTGGTATTAACCCATGATACTCTTTAGTGGTATAACCCATGAATGCTGGTACCATGTTATTATAAACTCCAGAATGAGGGCCTGATACCACCATCCCTCCCAGTGGCTGAGGGTAAGATACCAGCGTGTGGGGTCACTTCTCTCCCGGTACCAACTGTGGAGTGTGGCAGCTTCATCTCTCTTGCTCTCTGCTTGCTTAGTTAGGTTAGGTTAGGTACGTCTGGTCTTACAACATCAATAGCCAATACAAGTGTGGGAGGTGTGGATGGGGAGATGCCGGGGAAAGTTGCTTGATGTAAACATTTGGGGGCTGAATTAATACTCTGGGGGCTGAAATAAATTTGTGGGGAGCTGAAGTAATTCTGTGAGTGCTGAGGTAAACTTATGGAGGCTGAAGTAATCATGTAGAAGGCTGAAGTAATCATGTAGAAGGCTGAAGTAAACCCTGGGAGAAACAAGAGAGGACCTACCTGGTGGTGTAGTCCCAGAAGACGCAGGCGGGGTTGGTGACGTTGACGGTGCGGATCATAGCGAAGGTGAGGACCACAGGTTCAGACAACTCAATGTGTCGTCCTGCCCCCAGCGACGCCGACAGCACCTTCGAGTTGAGTACCCGCGTCTCGTTCACGCCCTGGGGGAGGAGGCGGGAGGATTAGCTTAGTGAATCAATACAATGACTTTTATAATGTAACAATAAACTCTAATTATTTCTCTATGTCTACACTCCTAACCTAACCTAAACTCACACGCGTATACCAAGTTTCTACACCTCTGGTAAGTGTTAGGAGATGATCACACATAGGTGACGATAACTGAGTCACCATCGCGTGTATCATCTTGTGTTTTCCATTTTCACTTTTCCACGAGCTGGTACAATTGTTTCTGGCAAATGGAGATGCCAGGGAGGTGTCTCGTGGCTTGTGTCTTGTGCCTCAGTAGTAGGTCCTGTGAGACGACCCGGACACTCAGCTACTACAGGTGATATACTGTAGGTGATATACTGAAGGTGTGTCTTTGTTTTGGCCGGAGAAGTCAACCTCACTCTACCCTCTCGACCTCTCTCAGTCATCACCAGTTGTTATTTTCTGCCAAATTAACTCAAATCTCATCACTTGGTCGTAATTACACTGACTGAAGTGTTGTTTTATCGAGGCAAAGCTTAAGTGGCTGGACTTTATATTAGTAATTTTGATGCAATTTTGAACTTTGACGCAGTTTCTCAATTTTGACGATGTATATAATATGGATTCAGTATTCACTTTTGTCGCAGTTTGGAGTTAAGGGCCGTAGAGTGACTTGATCCAGAGTAACGTCACCCACCTGGCGGAACTCACCTATACCTCACCCACCTGGCGGAACTCACCTGTACCTCACCCACCTGGCCAGAGACTCACCTTGAAGTTGGCCTCGTTGACCCTGTATGAGCGACCGTCAGGCTGCAGCAGGTGGTGGAGGCCATCGTAGCTGAAGAACACCATCTTCACCAGCCCGTTCTCAGAGTTCTCCAGCAGAGCCTCCGGGGGCAGGATGATGGTGTCGAGGGGCACCTTGGACGACTCGGCCCCTAAATCCTGAGACACGTCCCCGCCGATGAAGGAGGGCGTGGCGTCCAGGTCCCCGGAGGAGCTGCTGGAGGAGTAGGAGGGGTTGCCGGTGGGCGTGGAGGCCGGGTCGCTAGGGCGTGTAGGCGTCGTCGTTAGCCACGTCTCGCCAGATGAGGGGAAGGACACGGCCGCCACGTTCCTCGTTTCCACCACCTGAAGGCGTAGTACTGACGAAGGGAGAGAGAGAATATTAGTAGTGACTCAATAACGAGAGAGAGAGAGAGAGAGACGCTAGTACCTACACGCTACCTAACATAAGGCCAAGGTGACATCATCTTCTTTAAGACAATAAACACAGTCTGCTAGGTGATGCCTCGCTCGATACCTACACTGTAAATTAAGTCTTTTATCTGAAAGGGGGGAGAGGGAGGGGAGGGGGGGAGGGAGGCAGGGAGGCAGGGAGGGAGGCAGGGAGAGAGGGAGGCAGGCTGGCCATCTTCATCTCTTCTTCTACAACAACTGCTACCACCACCACCATCACCCTCTATTTCCATCACCTATCATCACTATCACCACCATTAGCTTCTGTCTCATAACAACGATCACTAGTACCACAACCAACATTACAACCACCGGTAGCCCTCACCATAACTACCACCACAATCAACTATCGTTAACAAGTTCAACACACTCACCATAACTACCACAATCACCCCTGACCATCACCACCACCACCACCCCGCAATATATGGTATCTACAGGACATTTTAAAGGTGACTGGTCTTTCTCACGTCCAAGCTTTCCCCTCACTCCCCTCACCCAAGCCTTCCCCTCACTCCCCTCACCCAAGCCTCCTGTAACTCTTTTCCTTTCCCTCACTCCCTCATCACCCCGACTCCCTCATCCCTTCATCTCAGGTCTGGCGTGATCCGTACAGGCGCCGGAGAGCGTCGCCGAAGCATCACCACACGAGGAAATCAAATCCAAAGTCAATTACACTGAGAGAGATTCGTCCTGGTGGTGTAGGAGGGAGACAAAGGGTGGTGGGGAGGGGGAGGTGGTGTGGCGGGTGATCTTGCAGAGCGGGGTGGGATGAGGCGATGCGGGGGTGGGATGGGCAAGGGGTGGGATGGGGCGGTGGGATGAGACGAAGCGAGGCGGGGGGGGTGGCATGGGGCGGGGTGAGACGAGGCGAGGCGGGGCGGGGCGGGGTTGAGGCGGGGCTGGGTAAGCACCTTTGATCAGCGTGGGGTCCCTCGCCGTCTTTCATCTGGCTACAATAACAGCGTCACACTTCAATTACCATTGATTTTTTCCAATTGTGTCGCTGATTTTTCACTTTAGTTCACCCTTGTGTGATCCCAATAATGCCCCACGTGACCCTCCTGGCCCCTCGTCGCCTTACTTCCCTCACCATCTGACCTGATCCCTCTCCCTGCTGATGTAACCTACTCCTACATCCTGACCTCCCTCACCATCTGACCTGATCCCTCTCCCTGCTGACCTTTCCTCCTACAAGAACACCAGTTGTGGGCCAGGTGGTGGTGGTGGCTACAGCTGTTAACAGGACCAGGGGAGTTGAGGTCACCTTCTGTGAGGGATTTTAACGAGATAGCAATGACCAAATGAACTTGTTCTCTCTTCCCTGTCCTGGCCAGCCCGATACAGACAGAGACAGACAGACAGAGACAGACACCAGCTTGTGGGAGGAATCAAGTCTTAAATCGAATTATGTCGAGCCACCCAAACTGTCTCCTTCTTCCTCCCTCCTTCCCTCCCTCGCTCGCTCTCTTCCTCCTTCCCTCCAGACTCTCCTTCTCTCTCGCTCTCCCTTCCTCAATACAAACTCCCCCGCGTTCGTTTATTCCTCATCTGTCAGTTTATTTGGGTAAAATAAATTCCTCTAATGGTAAAACAAACTTAAAGTTCTCAAAGTTTTTATCAATGGTGACGTCAGACGGAGAAGCTTTAGGTAAAGTCAACTATAAATGACAACAAACGCTTGCCTCAACGTTTTTGTCTGACGTCATAAATATCAACGTTTGTTATCAGTCAACGTCCGAGATGTTAATATTTTCTTCCCGTTTTCTAACCTAACCTAAACCTAACCTCTCTCTCTCTCTCTCTCATACACAGGTCCACTCCCGAGTTAATATTAAAGTACGCTGTTTGTACGCGCTCACTGCCACGCCTTACACCCACGTCTGTGCTCTCCACGCCCTTTACCCACGCCCCCACCCCGCCCACACCCTCCAGGAAGCCGTGGCCGCCAATCAAGCTGCAGAGGCGAGGGCGAGGGGACGGGGGGTGGCGGCGAGGGCGAGCCACCTGTGTAATTTCAATCAGCTGGTTTCCGCGGCTGTCCACCAAGTGTTGCCAAAGAGTTTCCTTCTTCCTGGACCTCCCAATCAGCGTTGCCAATAGTTTTAACGAGAGAGAGAGAGAGAGAGAGAGAGAGAGAGAGAGAGAGAGAGAGAGAGAGAGACTACACCTTTTATACAGGTAAATTTTCTCATTAACACCTACAATAATTTACCGTAAAGACAGTCAGTGAAGGATACTAACTACTTAAACCTAATCCTAATATCCTATCGTTAATCCTCATCACGATAAAACACAACTAAAACAAGCCGTGTGATAAACCAGTGATAAAACCCGCGGCGGAGGAATACACGATGAGTGGGGGCGAGGGGGGGAGGACCTTGGTATTCAGTAGGTCAGCCTCGCCTGTAGCAACGAATCAGGGCAATGCTCCTGACCCCTGGCCCTGAGACCCTGTACAACACCCAGGGAAAAACTGTGTGTCTGACTTTACTTTATGTCTGTCTGTCTGTCTGTGTCTGTCTGTCTGTCTGTCTGTGTCTGTCTGTCTGTCTGTCTGTCTGCCTACTTCCTGTCGGTCTTTTCTTTGTGTCTGTCTGTTTGCTTTCTGTCAAGTCTTTTTTCCGTTATCTGTCATGAAATCCACTATAACAAAAACAACAGGGGAAGAAGGGGGGAGGGGAGGAGGAGGTGACGGGGAAGGGGATTGCAGGGGGAAGAAAGGGGGGATGACCATTAAGAACTGGCAATGTGATGCTGGCTTATATATTATCTCCTGGGTGATGGATGTGTGGCGAGGAGGAGGGGGAGGGGGGGGGAGAGGAGGGGGAGAGAGGGAGAGAGAGAGAGAGAGAGAGAGAGAGAGAGAGAGAGAGAGAGAGAGAGAGTATTTCCTCCTCGTATTCAACTTGTACTTTCAAAACCTTTAAGTAAATACTTATAATTTACTTTCAAAATCTACTCCAGTCCTTGAAACAGTTTGATTTACTTTAACAACGTCTCTTACTTCACTACTCGTCCTTAAGTAAAACAACAACTTGGGTTAATTTACTTTAGTCTATTAAGTAAACAAAAGTAGGATCGACTTACCCGGCTCCCCATTCTTAAGTTACGATCTTACTTAACGCTACATCTTTAAGGGAAAAAATACCGTATGCAAATGAGAAGACTTTTCTACGCCAGACTGTCCTGGGTACACGGGCAGGACACTAAGCCACTCCCAGCTGGCCGCCTACCTTTTACAGGCTCCAGCAAGTAGGTCCTGCAGGCTCTAACAACTAGGTCCTCAAAGGCTGTTGCACGCTACAAGAAGCATCTTTTGCAGGCCGTAGTGAGAAATCTGCTGCAGGCCGTACAAGCATCTGCTGCAGGCCGTACAAGCATCTCCTGCAGGCCACAACAAGCACATAATGGAAGCTTCACTATCTTTTAATTACTCACCTTTTTCTCAGGATCTTATACGTTTGAGTCTGATGCAATTACTGCCGGAGGCGCTGAAGGAACGAGGGGGGATAAGACTGTGAACTAAAGGACGGAGGAGGAGGAGGAAGACTTGAGGAACGACAAGAAGGTAAACAAGGCGTGACGAAGGACAGGTGAGGGACAGGTAACCTACTCCTTGTAACACTCAAGACTTTCCTCCTTGCTCCTAAAGGACCTCACCCGTGTAGGAGTGTAGGAGGCCCCTGGACTGTGCCTGACACCCCTCACCTTCCTACACCCGGGGGAATGGTTATATATTACAGCTATTGGGAGGGAAGTGCTGAGACAGAGGCATCGGTCCAGACATGTTAGTATCGGGACAGGGCACTTGACACACACGGGACAGGTAAACAGAAGTACTGTACTGTACTGTACTGTACTGTACTGTACTGTACTGTATTGTACTCACATATATTAGACTCGGCAAATTTGACAGTCTTCTCGTAGTGTAAGTTGTTAGCTAACAGGAAAGCTGCCTCTTCTAGTCCCAGCAGGAGGGCGGTGGCGGCCGCCCTGTGTTCGGGAGGCCTCAAGTCCGCCCACGCCGCTCGCTGGCCGCCCACTAGATGTGAACCAGTGGCTACGGCGGCGCCTACGAGCTCCGTCACCAGAGCCTCCCGCTGGTCACCGTCAGGGAAGTTGTTGACATCGTCTGCCATCCTGCGGGCGAGACTGTTGAGTAGTCTGGCTGTAGCGGTGACGTCGCCGCCGTACAGAGCTCGGGAGCCCGTCACCGCCGCCAGGTCGTGGGCTACGGCCAGCACCGCGTCGTTAGCGTGAGCGCGAGATGTGAGGGTGGTGAGCCACACGCTGCGACACTCACTCAGGTCGGCAGGTCCTGACCACCCTAAGGGGTTACAGGGGCGCCGCGCCCACCCTGAGGCTCCCCCAGGGCACGGCTGCACCGCTAGGTCCCCACCCTGCGTCCAGTTCCAGAAAAGACCGCGGCCTGACGAGGGAGGACACCACGACGCCTCGCTGCCGATGGGACCAACACCCGTGGTGGGCACCTCCGCCCGCGCCGACCACACAGCTGTAAAGGGAAGGGAAACAGTTAGTGATGTGAGTCATGCAGTAACTCGGCTAAACAGTATATGACCTGACTGATATTTCTCTCCCAAAACATCACCCAACATCCTTCAGTAACCAGGAACTCTCACCTCCAGGTTACCCCCCCCCCCTCACACGTCAGTTTAAGACGTCCTCACTTTTGGTGGAATACCAGCAGAGTGCTCCCGGAAGCCCCGCTGTGCACAAACTAATAAGGAAGGCGCAATATGTCCCGCCACCCACGGCAGTTCAATAACATATATTCCAATCTTTTAGACAACAACAGCCTCGTGTGGGCGTCGGACAATCTTCTGTGACACAACCCAATATTGGCGGCGAGATTTCAGATTGAAGCGTCTTTGGTGCTCAGACACTGTGAAAATATGCCCCAGTTTATATCTCTCCTTCTGCTCTGAACACGATGAACATAAATCATTTGAACAAATATTTAAGAGAATAATGGAATTATTAATACGCGTGTTTCCCTCTTAATACATATTAACTAATTATGAATTCAGTTAGACAGCAATCAAATAACGCTGGTACACTGTTCCTGCATTTAATCTCGGCCAAGTATACTGAATATCACACAAACACACATAATTCACTTACTGTTTTAGGTTTAGTGAAAGTGGACTTAGCCTTTAAGATATAACAATTTAAAGACCTATAATTCTAAAGGGGTTAAACCATCGTCCTCGAAGGGTTAAGTTTAAGCTACTACCACTTGAAGAGCTTTAAATCGTCAAGGGGTTAAACTATCGTCCCTCAAGGGTAACACAGGCCTCGTGAAGGTCCACCTCCACCTGCTGTACTTACTTGTGGTTGAGATAGTGGAGGTGACGACTTGCTCGCCCTGCACCTCATCGTCTTCCTCCTGCTGGGTGGGCGACTTGTCGCCCGTGGCGTCACTGTCGTCCTGGTCTCCTCGAGTCTTACTTCCTCCGCCCGCCTCTGCTGCCGACGACACAACAGGACTGTCTAGGTTCGTCTGAGGTCCTGAGGTCGTGGTGGTCGTGGAGGAGGCGGGTATAGGCGTGGTGGTGGTAGTAGTGGAGGTAGTAGTCGAAGTAGTGGTCGTGGTGGTGGTATTCTTGGTCGTGTTGGTGATGAGCCAGGGCGGCGGCCGCAGCGTCGTCGTTGTCGTCGTGGAGGTCGTCGTCTGCGGCAGGTCCTCGACAGGAGTCCCCTTCAGGCGGTTCTCCAAATTAAGGCTGCCGGTATCCCCGCTGCCACTGACTCCTTCCCCTCCTCCTCCTGCTGTTCCTGCTGCTGCTCCCCCTCCCTTTCTTCCTCCTCCTCCTCCTCCTAGTAGTACTCCTCCTCCTCCAACATTCTCGCCATCTCCTCCCCCACCATCTCCATCGTTGCCAGAAGCGGGGCCTCCGATACCACCGCCGCCACCCCCACTGCCTCCAACGGGGCTGCCCTTAATTGGAGGCGAGGGGATGGGGGGGTCGTCCTCGGTGATGGAGCTGACGGTGGTCTTGGTGGCGATGAACCAGGGAGGGCGTGGCCGGGCTGTGTGCGACGGCGGGTTCACTGTAAGGGCGAGACAGTCACAACCATGTACACACCGTCAATGGAACCTACATTTGTGCACACGGTAATCTAAAATCTATAACATAACATTTATGTACGTAAGTAGAAAATACACACACAGCACACAAAGCCACTCATGTACGTACACAGATAAACCAAAGCGGCATTTACATGTATACACTACACCTACACACCTGAGAGTAAACAAAAGTACATTATCCTAGTGTGTGTGTGTGTGTGTGTGTGTGTGTGTGTGTGTGTGTGTGTGTGTGTGTGTGGAAGAAAGAGTTATGTGATGGTGGTACATGTGTGGTTACTTGGCCCTGACGTGGCACGACTAGTAAGGTTGGCACTACAGGTGAGGTGTGTTGACCACTAATATTGGACTATAAAACGGTACTTATAATGATGGACTGGCTGTGTGTATTGAAGGGAGGGAGGGTGTTGGAGAGAGGGAGTGTATTGGAGGGAGAGAGAGTGTGTTGGGGGGAGAGAGTGTGTGTTGGAGAAAGAGTGTGTGTGTTGGAGAAAGAGGTGTGTGTGTGTGTGTGTGTGTGTGTGTGTTGGAGGGAGAGTAAAAGCTTGGAGGAGAGAGTGTGTGTTGGAGGGAGGTGTGTGTGTTGGAGGGAGAGAGTGTAAAAGCTGAGGGAGAGAGTGTGTGTTGGAGGGAGAGAGAGGTGTTGAGGGAGAGAGTATGTGTTGGGGGAGAGAGTGTGTGTGTTGGAGGGAGAGAGTGTGTGTTGGAGGGAGAGAGTGTGTGTTGGAGGGAGAGAGTGTGTGTTGGAGGGAGAGAGTATGTGTTGGGGGAGAGAGTGTGTGTGTGTTGGAGAGAGGGAGGGAGGGTACAGTGCAGAGGTAGATGGCAGGCTACTGTACGACAGGACCCCCCCCTCCCCCCACAGTTGCCAGGTCAGGTAACACACCACAACACCTCGATAATTACAAGCTAATTATATTTTTGTAATTAACTAAAATGAATAACAAAATACATACACGCCTCATTTGTTCACGTTCTACAGTACACAAATATTTCAGTGTGTGTGTGTTTAGGACATGAGGTATTTAATATAGTAATTACACATCGTGGGAACCAGTACAGGTGTATGAGACGCCACTAACAACAGGTGGACCTAATGTTTACACACTAGGCTGGACCACCTCTGTGTGTCGTCACCCCTGAGTAATGTATAGGATTTATATCGGGTACAGTTACGCTTATTACAGGACATTACATAATAACGTTACATGTACCGTTGATAATGTTACACAGCTCATTGTAACCACTGCAACCTGTTACTGCACCGTCATTCCCACGATTGAGTCATTATACGCCAGTTTGTGTGACGTTTACCACAACATTTGTGGCGCGACAGGATCAAGTGTTCCCTGGGAGCGGGTGTAAGACTCACCAGTGGAGGTAGTGAGGAAGAATGACCTATGTAACATTATTAAAGGTACATATATTGTTAATTAATTATGTATCAGGTATTGCTAAGTAATTATGTATCATGTATTAAGTAATTATGTATCATGTATTAAGTAATTATGTACCGTCATGTAACGTAACAGCACAGGTGACAACGACGCACGGGACAAACACAACCTCAGTCCACATCATTATTCATAACGTGTGACCATGAACAATAAGTGGCACTCACCTGGGACACACTGGAAGTGGGCCTCCAGGTATTTGAGGGTGCCAGGGCAAGGGTCACCGAAACCTCTCGTCGACGCCGCCACACTGCAGTTCTGTCGTTGGCTGCACCTGCGGGAGGAGGAGGAGGAGGAGGACACCAATTAGTAAACACGTCAGGTAAATCACTGCTGCTGTAAACAAGAAAAAGATCACCTGATTAATTAGACTCACCTTATTTCACCTGATTAATTAAACATCCTTAGGGGGTTTAGGTTAGATTAGCATTAGGATGATTAATCTTAAGGTGAAATAAGGTGAATGATAATCTTCAGGTGACGCTAATAATATCTTAAAATAAAACAATAAATAAACTATACTATTAAATCTAAAACACATTATAGAGATGATGGTTTAACAATAATGGAGGCACACAGCCTGGGGGGGGGGAGGGGGATTACCACAACACTCCCTGCTGAGTTACGGTCAACACGGTCACTCATCTGTCACTCCCACCCGACCTGTCAACAACACGCCACACGTAAACTATGACTCAAAGTGTAAAAGGAACGTATCTAGTCAGGCCCAGCACCTCACACAGCACCCAGGAGGCTACCTAGTTATGCCCAGCACCCAGGAGGCCACCCAGCCATGCCCAGCACCTCATCCAACACCCAGGAGGCCACCTAGCTATGGCCTTCCATCCAACACCCAGGAGGCCACCCAGCCACGCCCAGTACCTCACACAACACCCAGGAGGCCACCCAGCCATGCCCAGCACCTCACCCAACACCCAGCCATGCCCAGCACCTCACCCAACACCCAGCTATGCCCAGCACCTCACCCAACACCCAGCTATGCCCAGCACCTCACCCAACACCCAGCCATGCCCAGCACCTCGCTCAGCACCCAGTTTCACTAATAACACGTGGAGCCTCATGGTAGGTTGAGCTGACCACCACGACACACACTCAGGATAATGAGTCAACAGCTTCCTCTTAAGTGTATACACAGCCTCCACAAACTGTGCTGTGCTGCGGTGTGCTGTGCTGCGCTGTGCTGTGATGTGCTACCTGTGTTCCCGGGATGTGTTGTCTTACTCCTGTGTTTGAGTGTGTACCAACTTCCTTCACCCCATCTTTCCTTACAATTCCTTCGCTGCTTCCCTTCCTTCCTTCCTCCCTTCCTTCTTACCTTCATCCTTCCTTACGCCTCACTTCACCTTCTCGTCATCTTTCTCATCCCTCTCTACCTTCTCCTTTTCTCTACAGTACCCCTTCCTCTCCACCCTCTCCACCCTCCCTCCCCCGAGCTGGTAGGCAAAACCCGGAGTTATTGAAGGCCGTGAGACATAAGGTATAGAGCCAAATACAACCCGGGAATAGAATTGCAAATAAGGGCAATGTATCCCGAGCCGCCCGTACACTGCCCCCCATGATCACGCCCACCATGTGTACCACGCCTGGGGGCACACACACACACACACACACACACACACACACACACACACACACACACACACACACACACACACACACACACACACACACACACACCACACACACACACACACTAGGGTAATGTAGCACCGACAACTAGTATTTTGCAATGTCACGTATGTTAAACAGCTCCTGGTGAGAGAGAGAGAGAGAGAGAGAGAGAGAGAGAGAGAGAGAGAGAGAGAGAGAGAGAGAGAGAGAGAGTATGTATGTATGTCCGAGCGGTGACGCGCAACAATAACAACAGTAACACCAAAAAGTAACAGTAACAATTCACCCAAAAGTAACACCAGTAAATAGTAACACTAAGAGCCATCACCATCATGGATTCCGTCACAGAAAGAAAAGCCATATATATATATTATCAGGCGCGATACATTACCCCACATTCACCCAACAAAATTATATGCAAATATGGCGTTCCATCAGGGCTGTACTCACGGAAGCTATGGCGGGCCTGCTTTTATGGCCCCTCGGTGCCATGTGGGGCAGGAAGACTGAAGGTGAGGGGGTGGGGGGAAGGTGGGGGAGGGTGGGGTGGGAAGGAAGGGAAGGAGGAAGGAGGGATTGCAAAAGACCGAAGGGGAGAGAGGAAGGGAGAGGGGACAGGTAGAATGAAGGTGAAGAGGTGGGGGAGGTGGGGGAAGGGGGTTGGGGAGGGAGGGTTGAAGGGGGAGGGAGGGGAAGGGGGGGCTGGCATTACTACCACAAACAATATCATGTAGAGAAAATGCTCAATTATGATTGGTCCATAATATCATGTATCCACCAATAACAATCATCAGTTAATACACGTAGATAAAACTCCAATTTTAACTGGTCGACGAGACTCAAACTTTCGCTGTTATACTCACCAGTTATAATACACGCAGACAAATACTCAATTTCGATTGGTCCATAACTCTTATATTTCCACGGCTAAGATCTATCAGTTAATAAACGCGCCGAAAAATCTTCAATTCTGATTGGCCATTGGTTTAAAACACATTTTTCCAGCCAATGACATCCCTTGAACAAACTTCATTATCCTCAACCAACCATAACACGTCTAGCAAGGTTCACACACACCCCACACGCACACACCCACACACACACCCCCCCCCACACCCACACACACACACACACACACACCCACACACACACACACACACACACGCACACACACACACACACACACACACACACACACACACACACACACACACACACACACACCCACTACCACACACACACACACACACACACACACACACCCACACACACACACACACACACACACACACACACACACACACACACACACACACACACACACACCCCACACGCACACACCCACACACACACCCCCCCCCACACCCACACACACACACTACGTGATGTATAATGAATGTGTGGAATTATTCAAATGAAACAGGCTTAATAATGATTATATTAACTAGTGAATAATGTATAAAAATGACTGAATGGTCCGAGCATAAAGCCGGATTATGCTTTACTGTTTTATTGTTAGTTGGCTCTCTCTCTCTCTCTCTCTCTCTCTCTCTCTCTCTCTCTCGTCCACATCTTTAACGCCATTATTATTCTCCCTTCCTTCTATTCTCCCTCCTCCTCTCAATCTCATTCTCTCTCCTTTCCTCTCCTCTCACCTCTTGGGTTTAACCACTGTTCCATTCCTCCTGTCTCTCTCTTTTCCGTCTCCTCTCCTCTCACACACTCACTCAGACTTCCCCTCCCTCCATCAAGCTACCGCCCTGGGAACCTTAAGATCAATACATGGCACCTATGGGAAGAGTGCCATAAGTGGCACCAGTGGCACCTGCATGAAGTGCCATAAGTGACACCAGTGGCACCCATATGAAGTGCCATAAGTGACACCAGTGGCCCCTATAGGAAGAGTGCCACAACAGGAAAGTGCCAGGCGGTCTACTTTATAGTCCGTTAAAATTGGCACTGAAGGTTGGCACTGCATTCACTCACTACCTGCTATCCTTCCCTCACTCCTTTGTCAGACAACGTCGACAGATTTCAGATTCAATAAACTCTCTCTCTCTCTCTCTCTCTCTCTCTCTCTCTCTCTCTCTCTCTCTCTCTCTCTCTCTCTCTCTCTCTCTCTCTCTCTCTCTCTCTCTCTCTCTCTACGATCATCATAATCTTCCCTTTGTGTTTCTTTCGGCCTCACAAGATCCTTTGATTCCCTCGGCGCCATCTTCATTCTTAAAACTCAAGTTCTTTCATCACGACCATTTTCATTCACCTCCTATCCCGCGACATTCTTTCCACTGCTTTCATCTGTGATATTTTTATTGGCTATTTTCATTCCCGGTTTTTATACTCAACTCACATCTTCCTTCCTTCTTTATTTACTGTTTTCATTCACAACTTTTTTCATCTGCATTCATTCTCGTCTCGTTGTTATCTTCATTCATTCATCTCCCTTCTCCCTTTACCTCTCCCTCCTTTCCTTCCTCCCTTCACAATTACCTTTCCCTCCCTCTTCTCCTCTTCCTTTTCTCCCTCCCCCATCATCGCCTCTCCCTCACCTCCACTATCAGTCGCCCCTCCCTCCCTCCCTCCCTCCCTCCCTCCACCAATGTTATTTCTATTCATACTATGCTAATCCTCACTACCTTCTTCCGCCCCTCCTCATGTTCCCTCCCCGCCCCTCCCCTTGTTACCCTCCCCGCCCCTCCCCTTATTCCCTCCATCACTGTCACCTGGCCAAAGATTAGCACCTGGGCCACCTAACACTCACCTGACACACACCTAAACCACCTAATTTAACCTAACGTAACCTAACCTAACCAAAACCAATCTAACCCTAACCTAACCAAACGTAACCTAACCCCTCTTGTGTGGCTGGTGTGGAGGGTGGGGGGGGTGTACAATGGGCAGACGGGGGTGTAGATACTGGTGAGGTTTGTTATAAAGTGGTGGTGACATACTGCCCGGCACCCTGGTCACGGAGGAGGAGGAGGAAGAAGAAGGGATAGAAGAGGATGCAAGCTAGGAGGAAGGAGCGAAGGGGTAGAGGATAGTGGTAGGAAGAGGAGAAAAAGAATAGGAGAACGAGTTGAAAGGGGAACAAGAGAAAAAACAGGTGAAAGGGTAAAAGAAGACGAGAGAAAAAACTGTGAACGAATGATGAACAGAGAGAGAGAGAAGGGGAGAGAACCTGTACATAAGTGAGAAGGAAGAGAAAGAGGAGGAAGAGGGATGGATGAAGGACTGGGAGAGGGAGGGAGGGAGGGCGAAGAAGGGAGAGGATAAAAAGGAAAGCGTGTAAAAGGGCAGAGGAAGGGAGGAAGAAGAGGGAAGGGGAGGGTAGGGGAGTAAGGGGAGGGAGGAGGGAGTGGAGGGAGGGAGGAGTGGAGGGAGGGTGGGAGAAGAAGGGAGGGAGGAGAATGAGGGAGGAAGGGAGGGGAGGAGGGAGGGGAGGGAGGGAGGGGAGGGGAGGGAGGGAGGGGAGGGGAGGGAGGGAGGGAGGAGGGAGGAAAGGAGGAAAGGGAGGAGGGAGGGAGGGAGACGATTTAGTACACAGTTTTTTATGCATCAATCGAGTGAGCAGAGAAATGGTTGGTTCGACGACCCTCTTCCAAGCCCTGTGAGTGTTGCTCCTGCTGGCACTGTTACTACTCCTGCTGCTACTGCCACTACTACTACTACTACTACTAATGGCACTATTTCTGGCACTGTTATACTGCTAATATTGATTTTACTGCCACTTTTGTACAGTTACTACTGTCGATAAAACTGGTATTAGTGCTACTGTATAAATCACCTTCCTACCTACCTGCCTCTCCCCACTCATTCCTCCTCACCCTCCCCCAGAACAGGAGGCCAATAATCCCCCAGATATAACGCGAGTCTCAGGCCACAAACATCTTACCCCATAGAATCAAACTCCGGAGATTTATCTAAAAACGTAAATAAATCCGGCGTAAATCCGACTGTGAGAACGACCCGATCACCCCCCCCCACCCCCCACAGCGAGGCAGCTCACCCGAACTCCATCTATCTAGGTGGGGGATGGGATGAGGGGATGGGGATGAGAGGGGAGGAGGGAGAAGGAGGAGGAGAGGGGGAAGGGGGAAGAACCATCGATTCCTTTAGCCTCAGAGTCTACCGGTGACAAACTCCTCCCTCACTCCCCTCCTCCTCTCTGCTGCTGCTCCTTGATCACTGCCACTGGGGAGGAGGAGAAGGAAGGGGGGGAGGAGGTTGAGAATGAAGTACGGGAGGAGGGGGAGGGGAGGAGGAGAGGAGGGAGGAGGAGAGGGAGGTCAGGTGGGAGAGGGAGAGGAGGGAGGAGAGGGAGGAGGAGAGGGAGAGGAGGGGAGGAGGAGAGGAGAGGAGAGTACAGACAGTCAATGAGATACGTTCCAGTTGAGGTCTTATTATATACTTGCTAACCCTCCCTTTTGTATAGAGAAAGAAGGGGATGAAAGAAGATTAAAGGAAGGAAGGAAGGAAGAAGAAGGGAAGAAGGAAGGAAGGAAGGAAGGAAGGGGGGTTAATATTGGGAATTGTAGACGTATAGGAAGCAGTAGTTGAGGAGGTTGACCGTCTTGGCACTGTCTCTACCCTAAGGTGGGGTGATGTGTTTATTGTTTACTGCCAGACTTGAGACACACGAAGACCTGTCCTTAGCCCACCATAACCACCCACTTCCCAGCCCACCACCATAACCCACTCCCCAACCCACCACCACATAACCCCAAGCCCACCATAACAACCAACTACTTCACCAGCCCACAACTACCCACTCCCCAGCCCACTGTTACCCACTCCCCAGCCCACTACTACCCACTCCCCAGCCCACTCAACACAATCCAAACTACCTAACAACTCGCAACTCTTGACGCCAATTACGTCTCCTAGGATGGACTACCAACCCGTAAACTCTCCCTCTATAACAGGCACTTGAGGGGGAGAGACATGGCATCAACGCGCTAGTATTGGGGGAAACTACACTCTACGACTGATTATTTTCCACATGCCTTTAACGTCTGGGTGTTGTGGAGAGGAGGAGGAGGAAGAGATGAGGAGGATGGAGGAAGAATGAAAGGATAAGAAGCTGAGTAGGAAAAGAGGAAGGAGGAAAGAAAAGATGAGGAGGAAAAAGAGGAAGAAGGAAGATGAGATGAGGAGGAAAAGATAAAGGAGGAAGAAGAAGAAAGAAAGGAAAAGAAGAATTGTTTTTCAGGTTATAAAATTTCCTTACACACACACACACACACACACACACACACACACACACACACACACACACACACACACACACACACACACACACACACACACACAGCAGTAAGGTGAGCTCAGGTAATTAGTGGCCAACCTTTATCAGGCCACAACCCGTCCAGATGAAGCTGTCCAGGGTACATTATGTGACAAGAGATACCCAAGCGTGCCCAGTACCTACCCTCGACCCTACCCTAACTACTGCTACCCCCAAAAATCCTGACCAAGTACCTCCCCCTAACCACGTCTTTTGGGTATTTCCTTCTATTGTGCTCAAAACCATGACTCAAGACCCGTTTAACATCACTAATTTCGAGTATCGGGAATAGGACGGGATCGGTACAGGTCGACCTTCTCCTCCTTCCCCCTCTCCCCACGGTACCTTTAACTTGGAGCTGACCCCAGGTACACTACTTAACGTTACACCTGTACGGGAACTAACCCAAGGTACACACGTCCCCCCCACCCGATCACGGTACACCTGTTCGGGAGCTAACTCAAGGTACACCCCTCCCCACGGTACACCTGTCCAAGAGCCAAACCCAAGGTACACACGCCCCCTCCATCACGGTACACCTGTCTGGGAGCTGACCTCAGGTACACACATCCCTAATTAAGGTATATAACCATAAAAGAGCTTACCTGTGTGCACCTGTGTACTGTGTTTAGCGGCTGAGGGAATAAAAAGCACACTGAAGACACAAACAGCTTTTGAGACATACAGCGAGATCATGAAGGAGAAAACGAACTCATGAGAGACACAACGAACTCATGAGACACAATTTACCTATGTGTCTCATCACCTCATTAACATAACTAATTGACTTCCTAAATCCGAAATCCATATAAGTAGATAATCTTATTTAAATTTTTCTTCAGATAAGTAAAAATTTTCACAAATTATTTTCAAGTTTACAAATTATTTCCCCTCATTATCTTCCTCCAGTAGATTTTTTTCAATTTTTTTTCTCAAGAACATTTTTTTCTTTTTTTCCCAAAAATAAATTTTTAATGTGTCTATTGATTTAGATTTTGTTTTCCGTTTAAAATATACATCACCATACATTATCAATATACATTATACATTACTATACATCATATACATTCATTATACATCACTATACCTCATATATACATCACTATACATCGTTATCAACCATCATTATCTGTAATTCTCCCAACAGGTATAAATGTCACCCATTCATGTAGGAGCCAGATACCAGTCTCTCCCACTAGGAGTAACCGTCTGTCAGTACCGCCACCTCATGTCTCTCGGGGAGATAGTGTTGTATTTATGAGTGTCTACGTGAGAGATAGTGCTTGGAGATACTCTATGTTTATGGTTGTTCCTCCGAGAGACAGATGCTGGTGTGTGTGTTCTCTCCCTGTCCCGTCCCACAGAGAGACAGTTAGATGGGATTGCTATACCCTGTTCCGTTCCGCCCCGTTCCGTTCCGTTTCATAAGGTATACGTTTGTGAATGGATAGAATCTAACGCGCTTTGCTCCGCTCCGTTCCGCCCCGTTCCACAAGAGATATATACGTTTGAGAAGGGCAGCATCTAACCCGTTCCATAATATATACAAGTGGTGGGACAGAATCCAGCCTGTTCCGTCCTTGTCCTTCCTGACCTGTTCCGTCTCCACGGAAGCATGAGTCAATCTTGAACCATAACATTAAATCTCACGACCACTAATAATAAACTTAAAATAAATGACTAATCTTTGGGTAAGTTTACCTTTGGCTCAATTAAGGTAAGGTTAAGGTAAGGTAGGAAAGTAAGGTAAGGTAAGGTAAGGTAAGTAAGGTAATGTAAACGGGTAGAGGAAAGGTTAAGGTAGGAAAGTTAAGGTAAGGTGTTAAGGTAAGGTAAGGTAAGGTTGCAAGGTAAGAGAAAGGTTAAGGTAGGGAAAGGTTAAGCAAAAAGTGCAAGGTAAGGGTAAGGTTAAGGTAAGGTAAGGTAGGGAAGCTAAGGTAAGGTTAAGGTAAGGTAGGGAAAGGTTAAGGTAAGGTAAGGTAAGGTAAGGTAAAATGTAGTAGGGGAAGGAGGTTAAGGAAGGTAAGGTAAGGTAAGGTAAGGAGGAGGAGGAGGAAGAAGACTAAGTCAGATGAGGAGAATGAGAATTAATAAGAACAAAAAAGTGGGCAAGAGGAGGAGAAAGACGGAGCCAGAAGAGAAGGAGAAGAAAGACGGAACCAGAGAAGGAGGAGAAAGACGGAGGAGGAGGAGGAGGAGGAGGAGGAGGAGGAGGAGGAGGAGGGGGGAGCCGTCAGATCGTTCCGGTGGCAGCACACAGGACATCACATATATATTAACCACACAGAGATAACTCCCACCTCTAGATTACCTGCTAATTAATTAAGAGAGCAGGTCGTATAGCCAGGTGAGGCTCCGGCCAACACACTCCTATGTTCCTCCCTTATCTTTCTTAACTTATTCACTTACGCTGACCACAATGGCGGATAGTGTGTTCTGAGACTGTACCTTTGACGTGATGCTATTGTTTTCTTTACCTCTTCCTTACCTCGCCTCAGCATCCCTCACCTCAGCATTCCCTCACACCACCCCACCCCCCCACCCCAGCACTCCCCACCTCACCACAGCACTCTCATCTTACCTCAGCCCTCACCTCACCCCCTCACCTCAGCCTCTCTCACCAGCACTCCTGACCAGCACTCCTCACCACCTCAGCACTCCCACTCAGCACCTCATCTCACACCTCACTCAACACTCACCTCACTCAGCACTGTTTCAACACTCAGCACCCCCTTCACCTCACTACTCCCAATTTATACCCAATTTACCTGTAACCTGAGAACACCTGGTCTAATTGGTCTCACCTGAGGCAAACCACAAGAGCAAATGAAGTCAGTGTAGCGCTGAGACTCAGCAGATACAGGGGAGGGAGGGGGGAAGAAAGGGGAGGGGGAAGAAAGGGGAGGGGGAGGGAAGGAGGGGTTGGGAAAGGAAAGAAGGAGGTGGGGGAGGGGAGAGGGGAGGGGGGAGAGGGGAGGAGAGAGAAGGGAAAGGGAAAGGGAGGAGAGACAGAGACGGTATTGTGGTGGTAGGGTAGTAGTGGTGGGTAGTGTAGTAGTGGTAGTGGTGGTAGTGGTAGTAGTGGTGGTAGGGGTAGTAGTGGTAGGTACAGGTCAAGTCCAGGCTTAAAACTGTATCGTCTCCTGGCTGTCAACAATAACTCTCCCGTCAGTAGGGATTACAGGTTAAAGGTTTAATTCTCTTGTTGCTCCTTCCAGTCTATTGTTTTAATCCTGACTGAAGAAATGACTATGTTTTCGGGTGGCTCCTTTTAGTCTTGGCTATTTTCTCTATCTTTGGCTATGTTTTCTCTTTATCCATCGTGTTCCCAGGGGTAGTTCATCTGCCCTACCAGTGTTCTCGGGATAATATTTTTGTCCCACGAGAATCCTGTTGTTCCATGCGTTATCCAGGTGTACAGTAGTATGGGTGACTCTGTTGTCTAATGAGCTTCTGTTTACGTTTCAGTGTGAAGAGGAGCAAGAGGAAGGTGCTGGAGTGTGAAGAAGAGGGGGCTGGGGTGTGAAGAGGAAGAAGAGGCCAAAAGGAGGCCGAACACAATAAACCCGAACCCCCGAAGCCTCAAAACCTGAACTCCATTAACCACTAAAGCTTCGAACCCCCGAACTTCGAACCCTGCCAATCCAAACCCCAAAGTTTTTGAATTCCTGAATTTTGACATTCCCCTGACTGGCTCAGTAAACGACTCGGAGGGCAATTTAGACAGTCATTAACGACGCCTCCCAACACTTGAACAATTTAGCAGCATGACGGGGAGGAATATGTCTAGCGGTTTCTCTCAGTGTGAGGCGAGAGACGAGGGGGTGGGGAGAGAACAGGAGGAAAGAAAGAAAGGAGAAGGAGGAAAAAGAGGGGAAACGAGAAAGAGAGAAGGGAGGAGGAGGGAAGATTAAGAGGGGTAAAGATCAGGATAAGATAAAAGTTCGACAGGTATGCGGTAAGGATGAGAGAAACTTGAAGGATAATGAAGAACGGATGGAAAGGGTGGATAGAGTTGAAGTGAGGTGAAGGGAGGTGAGGTGAGGGGAGGTGAGGTGAGGTGAGGGGAGGTAAGGTGAGGTGTTGAGGTAAGGAAGTGAGAGGGAAGAAGATTAATCCGCCCATCTCTCCTTCCATCCTCATCGCTATGTTCCTTTTCTCCTCCTCCTCCACTTTTTTCCCCTCTTTCTCATCAACTTCTCTTCCGTCTTCCTCGTCGTCATCTTATCAATTTCCTTTCGAGAAAAGAAGAAAAAATTGTATCAACCCCATAAGACCGACTTTCTTCCTCTGTCTTCCATTCTTCATCCTTCTTTACTTCCTCTTTGTCCTCCTTTTACGTCCTCCACTTACTGACGGTAGCAAAGACCTATTTCCTCCCTCCCTGACGAAGGCGGTGCAGCAGTAACCTCCCCCCGTAGCACAGCGCAATACGTCTCTTGCATCCAATTAGCGGGTGGGCAGTGAAGAACCTTTCTGGAGGGACTCTTGCCTCCAGCGTCTAATGCGTCTATAAAACGTCTAATGGCTCCTCCTCCCCCTCCACCTACCCCTTCTCCTCCTCCTCCTATTCCTCCCACTCCTGCCCTCCTCCACCTCCTCCTCCCACACACACATTCCCTCCGCCCACCGTCCGTGATGCGCCGCCAGCACGGTAATGTGGGCAGTAGTTTCAAGTCTCAGCCAAGACCCAGTTTATGGAGAAAAAGTCCCGGGGTTTAAGGAGAAAAAGTGGCGAGTTCTGAGTGTTAGGGAAGGAGCCTACACGAGGCAACTCCCGTCCTGAGCAGTCATAAAGCCCAGGGTTGATGACGCCAGCTACCTCCCTACTCCCTCCCTCCCTCTCTTTATCCTTCTGCCTCACCTCCATTCCCCTCCCTCCAGAAGCTCCCTCCATTTCCCTTCCGCATAACAATATTATTAATAACTTCTGCGGCTGCTTACCGCAGCCATTGGGGCGACTATTTCCTTAAGGTAGACCGACGGGATAATGACCCCGTACTGCAGGGTGTAACGGAGGGGGTCCCGGGTGTGGTCCCGTACGGCCGGGTGTGGTGACGAAGGACCCGGGTGTGGTGACGGGAGAGGCTGACCTAGCGGACCCTCACCTTACGGCTCTGTAAACTTTCGCTGTAAAAACGTCACGACGTCCCCCAGAAAGAAGGAAAAAGTTACACTGAAGAATCGCGGAAATGAAACCGAATAAAGACGGACACAGCAAAAATAAAAAGAAGAAAATTGGATAATAAAGTTAATTAAAGAACTACTGGACCCAAATAAACCCAATTACCTGCGACGATAAACTCAAACTCATTCTATCTTCCATTTGAGTAGAAGTTAACTGAATTGGGGGAAATATTTTGTGAGGAAAACAGCATCTAACACTTGTTGTCTTCCTACCTGGAGGGGAAAGCGAAGACAAAAATTAAAGCTTTAAGGTCAGTGCCACCGAGGCCCTCCTTCACCCTCCACAAGGCTCACCATCCTACACCACCAACCTAGGAGTAACGACTACAGCAGGCAGGTATAAGGCTCGGGACAACATAGTGCTATCTTGTGCATATTCATAAGGGTCCTACGTTCTATGTATCCAGTGTCCCCTGTACCTGACTATATCTGACGTCATCTGTATCCAGCTCCCTATGTATCTGACAGTATCTGTGTCCAACTTACCGTGTCCAGCATGTGTTCCTTACAATCTCTCTGTTCGACATTAAGCCTATATAAATCTTGTCTTACCTTACCTCCATAAATTATCCTTTACCTTCATTAACTAACTTTACCTTGATTAATCAGGTAAATTAGTTCATGGACCGTGAGAAGGTGCACAGGTAGATGATGTTGGTTGGGAGTAGTGGTGGTAGTGTAGTAATGGTAGTGGTAGTAATGGTGGTGGTAGTGGTAGTTAATGGTGGTGGTAGGGGTGGTGGGAGTAGTGGTGGTGGGGTTGGTAGTTAATGGTGGTGGTAGTGGTAGTAATGGTGATGGTAGTGGTGGTGAGAGTGGTGGTGGTGGTGAGAGTGGTGGTGGTGGTGAGAGTGGTGGTGGTGGTGAGAGTAGTGGTGGTGGGGTTTGTTGTAGGGTGCTGGTGTTGGTAGTTAATGGTGGTGGGTTACAAAATGGTGGTGGTGGTGGTAATGGTGGTGGAAGTAGTGGTAGTGGTGATGGAGGTAATGGTGGAAGTAGCGGTGGTGATAATGGTGGAGGTGACATAGTCGCCCTGTAGATGTGAGGGAGATAGAGACGGGGGGCAGGCCAAGCTTACCCCCACCCCCCACCACCACCACCTCTGCTAACAATCTGACCATCTGACAACCCTAAACCGGACCAGCTGCCTCCTCCTCCTTTTCTCCTCTTCTCCTACTCGTCCTCCTTTCCTCCTCTCCTCTCCTCTCCTCTTCCTCCTCTCCTCTTCCTCCTCTCATACTCGTCCTCCTTCTCTTCCTCTCCCCTTCTTCTCCCTCCTCCTCAAAGCTACTCCTTCAACACACTGCCCACACTTCCTCCTCCTACCGACAGTTCCCAGGTCACCTCCACACCCACACATCACAACACGCTCAAGCTCTTCACCTAAAAAACATCCCATGATATCCTACCGCCTCTACCACTATGGGAGTCCTTCGCTTCCATCTACATGTCCTGCAGGAGTTGTAAGAGGAGTCCTAGACACGAGGTTCCACTCCCCCACTCCCCAGGGCTTCCCAACAGCTCGCTAGTCTCACAGGCAGGCAGGGCTCTCCTTCTCCCCCTCTCCCATGGGCGCCTAAAGTAGACCAGGGCACCGCACCTTCTAGGCCTGAGCGGTTATCGTCCAGAACACCGGGAAGTCTACCACAACACCAGGGATCGTGGCGACCTGCCTGACTCACCTACAACCACAACTACCTCACCTGACTCACCCACAACTACAACAACCTTGACTGACTCAACCAGGCCAACAACAACCTCATCCGACTCACTCACAACTACAACAACCTCGACTGACTCAATCTGACCAACAACAACCTCATCTGACTAACCCACAACTACAACAACCTCGACTGACTCAACCAGGTCAACAACAACCTCATCTGACTAACCCACAACTACAACAACCTCAACTGACTCAACCAAGTTCCCAAGACGTCCTGTTATAACAACTACCAAGTAATGCCAAGGTGGGAGAGATGTCACGTCCTCAGCCCCGACGAGGAGCCCCTGAGACCTTTTTTCCCTCACGTCCTCCTCGTTTTCCTCATCCTCGTCTCATCATCCTCGTCTCATTGTCATCCGTCACACATCTGAACTGATAATAGTTATGGCTGCGTGTTTTTGTCTTCTACGGATCCATCAGTGTCAGAGAGTCGTGTGTGTGTGTGTGTGTGTGTGTGTGTGTGTGTGTGTGTGTGTGTGTATGTGTGTGTGCATACAAATAGGCTTTTATTGTTTGTCTTTTGACCTAAGAATCCACATCATGCCAACTTTGTGTGGCTGAACTTCAACATGTAGAAAAATTCAGGCGCTGAAGAGTTTTACATAAGTGTAGCCCCAACACAGCTGAACTTTTCTGTACGTTCAGCTGTTCAAAGTTGATACGGCAATGATTTTTAGGTCCAAAAACACACAATAAATATCATTTTAAAACACACACACACACAGGTCAGTCACCATCAGAGGACAGAGCTGTATTGTCTCCCAGTCCCTGTTTTATGTTGTTTTGGTCCCCTTTTACGTCGCCCCATCCCCATTTTACGTCACTTCCTCCCCATTTTATTTCGTCCCATCCCCATTTTACATTGTCTCTTCCCCATTTTACGTCGCCGCATCCCCGTTTTACGTCACTCCATCCCCGTTTTACGTTGTCTCATCCCCATTTTACCTTCGCCCCCATCCCCATTTTACATTGTCTCTTCCCCATTTTACGTCGCCGCATCCCCGTTTTACGTCACTCCATCCCCGTTTTACGTTGTCTCATCCCCATTTTACGTCGCCCCATCCCCGTTTTACGTCGCCCCATCCCCATTTTACGTCATCCCATTCCTGGGTTACGTCAGAGGTCAGAAGCACATGCTTAAATAAGAGACCAAACCCACAAGTGTCCTGGTACTTGACCCACTGAACCTATTGATCAGGGCCAGCCTAGTGATCCCTGCAGGTGATGGAAGGGAAGGAGGGACAAGAGAAGGAGAGAGAGATGGAAGAGGAAAAACAAAGGTAAAAAAGAACAGGTTATAGGGAGGAACAGCAGAGAGAGAGAGAGATGGAAGGGGAGGTAGAAAGGTAAGGGTCATGAAGAACAAAGGATGGAAGAGGATGGAGGATAATGATAAGGAGAAATAAGTCAATGGAGGTGAGACCAGGAGGAAACTGCGAAGGAATCAGACAGATGGAAGGAGGAATTAGGAAAGACACGAGATTATAGTAAGTGGATGGGAGAGAACTGAGAAGAATGAAAAGCAAAGGGGGGAGAGAGAGAGAGAGAGAGAGAGAGAGAGAGAGAGAGAGAGTACAGAAGGGCTGGATTGAGGGCCACCAGCCCCACCCCTACACAACAACGACGCCTATAAAATCAGATTTATAATTAAGCCCACCTGGTTACGTGGGCCACCTACCTTGTTGGGGGGTGAGGTTACGTGGCTACCTCCTGCCCTCCTCCTCCTCCCATCCCCCACATACCTTCCTGCCCTCCCCATCCCTCCCTTATAAAGGCGACTGCTTTCCCCCTATTCCCTAACCATTCTTCCTGTTCAACATTTTCTATTCATCTATTCCTATCCTCCTAATTACCTAACATTTCATCCCATTACCCTCTATCTATCCTTCCCTCCCTGTCCTTCCTTATTTCCTGAACGTTCTCCCTATCCCATCGAGCCATTCACCCCTTCCTGTCCTCTTTACCCGTTCCCAGCCCCGCCTCTACTGTTAATCTTGGAGCTGCTACCTGTCTCTCCCTCCCTCCCTCCCTCCCCTCCTCCCTAAACCGCTCCCTTTAACCTCCTTGGTTTGCCCTAGTTTACTCCCCGTCTCTCCTCTTCCTCCCCTTTCCGCCTCCTCCTCCTCAGCTGGGTCAGACCTTGACCTGTGTCTCACCACCAGCCAGAAGTTCGTATTTCTGCTCCTGACTTTTCATCATCAAGTTCCCCAGAGACAAATTATTTCTTCAGTGGCTGTAATTTTCATGTTTTTCTTTCGTCCAGCCGTCACCTGAGCTTCTTCCACCAGAGGTTTAGTTACCCCTGGTCGATCATGATGATTTACGTCGTCGATCATGTTATATTGACCGGATGACCTCGTCCCTAACACGGCCCCAACACGGGTGACTTACACGGGTACGAGTAGTGTTTAGTAAGAAGGAACTACAAGGAAACCTATACTGGGAACATTTTATTTAACCCTTTGATGATGATAATGATTTAACCCTTTGAGGACGATGATGATTTAACCCTTAGTGGTTATGGATTTACCACTGACAACTACGTAATTATCTCCACCACCACTAATAAAACACCACCACAACTACAACAACAATCTCTTACTAACCACAACTACTAGCAAGCATCACCACAACAACAACCTCTTACTAACCACAATTACTAGCAAGCACCACTACCACCACCGACTCCACTACGCCATCAGGGATAAAAACAAACCCATGTGGTGTTCTTGGTCCTCCATAAACTACCAAACACAGACCTCAACCACACATAATGGCGCCCTCTAGCTACACCAGCCCATCGTCGGGGGATCCACAAACTTATGATAATCACCTAATCACCTACACAACGCCCTAACTAGCGATGACCCTCCTCTGGGTTTAACTACTCACTTGAAGGACCTAATCGTAGCGGGGATAAGTTATAGATTCCTGCTCCTGTCAATTACTTAGCTGACGGGGACCTGAGGCGGGGCAGCCGAGTACAGCCGACGACTCCCTCAGGCCCCGTCACTACCTAAACACACCCATCTATTGCATTCAAATGTGGCGGGTCACTCGAGCTTGGCCCTCCTCTGTTATTCCCTCCTCCTGCTTACTGGCCCGCCCTTACTCCTGCTTCTACTGCTGTTCTACCTGCTGCTGCCCTCACTACTGCTGCTGGTGCTATTATATATCTTAGTGCTGTTCTCTCGACGCGGACTGGTGGTAGTGGACCTTCTCTAGCTGATTAAAGATAAAGGCCGTGCTGGTGTTAGTGGTGTTGGAGACGACATGGTGGTGCTGAGGACAAGTGGCACTGGGGCCATCATACAGTGGTGCCAGACAAGTACAGTGGGGCTTGGGACAGTACATAGTGGTGCCAAGGACAATAAAAGTGGCACCCATGTTAAATGGCGCTGGAGAGCCATTATACAGTAGAGCTGGGCACATTACTGTGGTGAGAGGGGAAGAGGGGGAGGAAGAGGGAGGGGGAGGAATAGGGAGAGGGAGGAGGGGGAGAAGGATGGGGAGGAGGAGGAGAAGAAGGAGAGGGGGGGAGGAGATATGACCTTCACCTAGAGCGTCCTGGCCCTCATATCATACAGGAGTGGCTACTGAAGGTAACCTGACCATCCGCTCCTGCTGGTGACGTCCCCCTCCACCCACTACTGTAGTCTCAAGCTCTTCGTCTTTTTTCATTCCTTTGTTAAAATCATAATCTGTTTTCTTTTTCTCTTTATTCTTATATATATTTTTGTTTTACTTGGTGCATCCATTTACTCTCTCTTCCTCCTCCTTCTCTTCTTCTTCTTGGTTGACTGACTGACTTACCACCAGTTGGGTTAGTAGCAACAACAACAGCATTAACGGTGAGAAGACGTGCAACAGCATCGTCAATAACAAATGAGACAGCACACACATGAACAACTGCAAGAGTAACAGCAGAAGTGACAACAGCAACAAGAGAAGAAGCTGTAAAATCAACACTGAATTCACCAGCAACAATAATGTCAACAACAGCAACAAAAACAGCAAAAAAGGTTAATAATAACAGCAGTAAAATCAACAAAAGAAAAACAAAAGTAACAGTAAAAAAAACCCAGTAAAATCGGTAAAAAAACAGCAAAAATAACAGTATCGATAAACCAGCAACAGGAACAACAGCTGTGGTAACCCGAGCGAGAAGATAAGTCACCTACAGCCCCCCGTTGGTTAAAGGACTCTCTCACACACACTACCTCCAGCCACCAGATTCCTCGTCCCATCTCTTCATTATCATCAGTGACCATCATAACCTACCATCCTCACCGCCCCTTGACAACTCTCTTAATGGCAATTATGAACCTAAATCGCCTCACAGCTTGGCATGCGACCATAACAAGTCCTCAAGTGGGTCTCAAGACAACAGGAGGTCTTATACTCTTACATTTTCTTGGAAGACAACGAGAATGTGGGGGGGTTAATCTTTAAAGAAACCGCCGTGTTGTGAAGACAATTTTTCCTCACTAGGCGAGTCATTTATCCCAAGTCATAACAATACCTACAGACATCCTAAATCCTGTAAATACATCCTATACGCCCTCTAAGGAAGATAAACACTTGAAGGAACCCGTCCTATAGGCACCGCCAGGCCCGTCTTCCGGCTCCTGTTATCCTAGTTTATATGTTAGAGAAGTGGACGCGGAGATCTTTGGCTCAGGTTACTCGCTGTTTATGGCTGAGGGCAACACACAACAGATATCCCGGGGGAGTTGTGGCAGGAGGCTGACTGAGGCCGCTTTATGAACACCCTCCTCGTAAACAGTTCTCTCTCTTGTGTAGCTGTTGAAGGGTTGTGTCCAGTAGATGCTGTGTGAAGCCTAGGCACTGACTGTTCGTGGCTGTCAGAAAACTGATGTGAAAAACCCAATAAGTCTGTTAATAACTGGGCAAAAACTGTGTGTGTGTGTGTGTGTGTGTGTGTGTGTGTGTGTCCAACAGTTGCTGTGTGTTGCCTGGCTACTACCTGATTAATGACTGGCTAATAGTTGAGTGAAACCTAACCTAACCACTGCTTGAATGATTAGCAGTTAGTGTGTGAAGCCTCGATAAAGGTTACCTGGCCAACTGCCGCTACACACAGGTTGAGCGGCAGCACCTTAATGCAAATGACGCAAACCAAGACAAGGCGGCAGGCGAAGACGTCGACAGTGAGCTGCTTAATATGTGGCTGGGGTAGATCCTTGTCACACCCCTCCCGAGCTTGAGACGACGCCGGTAAGGGGCAAGAGTGTGCGGGCAATGGCAAGGAGCAGCGGGCAATGACAAAGAACAGAGGGCAGTGCCTTTCTGTTGGGACCTCCTCTGCAAATGCCTCAACGGAATTCTTATAAAATACTTCTGTTGGAGGTTCCGTTAAAATGCGTGTTGAGGGTTTTGTAAATTTTTCTGTTGGTACTCCCGTAAATTATTCTGTTAAGATGCCCGTATACATGATGATGATGATGATGATGATGATGATGATAAACATAAGGAGGAAAATTCTTTCCTTCACCGCAAAACAGAACAAACAACATCTTGTGGAAAAAATTGTTTGGTATTTGTTTTTGTTGCAGTTGTTGTGTCGTCAGGTGGTAGCTTCTCGTGTGTTGGTAAGAGTCGTCACCCAGGAGCAGCCCAGGAGGGACAGAGGGGCGGTGGCGGCCATTGTAGAGCAACCAAGTCACATCCCACCTACCCAAGAACACTTCCTGCCACTGGTAATGGCCGTCAGTGAGGAGGAGACTCCATGCGGTGAATCAGTCTCGGGCAGTGTTGCTAAATCTCTCGCACGAATATTTCTCACTCAACGCCCACAACGAAGCGCCCCCACGAGCAGCCTGAAGGACCAACTGTTGTATTCTTGCAACAAACGGAGGCGGTAGCAAGTCTCTGTCTCTCCAATCGCAACAAACAGCAACACACACACACAACAACCAGCAGAACCTTCTTCACTTTTTTACGAGTAGCCTGGCCGCGTCTACGGCCCCACGAGGACTCCTCCCCGAATACTCTGAGCACGGCGACCGGAATGACAATAAACCCAAGGGTGTCTGTAACATGGTGGGGCGCCGGAGGGGAGGATGGGGTGAATAGGGTGGCCTGAGTAAAGGGGTGGAATAGGGGAAGGAGGCGCAGGAGGATAGGGAGAAGGAAGGAAGGACTTTGGGAGGTCACATCTTATAGGCCGAGTCTCCCCCCGTTGCGTGGGTGATATTTGCCACCAGGGAAATTGTTTATATGGAATGTTTATGGGCAGTTGTAAGCTCTCAGGCCTTTACGGGGTTGGTGAGGGAGGCGATGGTGAGGGAGGCGGTGGTGAGGGAGGCGATGGTAAGGGAGGCGGTGGTGAGGGAGGCGGGTCGGAGCGCGGGAAAAATGGTGGCGAAGGAGCCATGTCCAGCCGCCTGACTGACACACAATGGCGCCCACCTAATTGTTTATTTATCTCGAGACACTATTTCTGTCTCATTCTGGGGCCGAGACAGACGTTTGGTAACCTTACTCACCCCAGTTTCGTCTGTGGCGGGAAGAGGAAACAGACAAGTGATGATAAATTGTGAATAAGATAAAAAAAAAATAGTGGAGAGAGAACACACTGGAGAGGTTCAGGCCACACTAAGTCAACACTCACACGATACTAAAGCTAACTTAGCGACTATGAACTAATGAAGCTAACTTAGCAACTTGACGCTAACTAATACTAATTTACCCTTAACGCTAACTTATGACTACTCTAGTGACTCGCTACTAAGTTCAGACGATAATACAGCAGCTTTACACTTAACTAGCGACGCTCTGTGACCTGACCACACCTGACATGATACTGACTTAAGTGACCACACCCAACACTGACCACCTGACCTCGCCTGACCTCTCTGTTCTTGACACTGCCTGACTCGACCACTTTAGGTGTGTGTGTGTGTGTGTGTCCGGCCTCGTTCTGAACACAACACAGGCACTTAAAGGTCATCTATTTACAAAAAAATTTCTTTGTATTATAACGTATATTTTCATGTTTCTTATACGTCAACAACAACAACAACAACAACAACAATCCAAAAGTAGATGCCAGATACTGCTAGATATCGAAGAAAATTTTGGTTGCACCTGAACACATAAATCAAGTCTCTCTGTAAGTACACAATAAGGAACTAACGATGTACACCTGTCCTTGATGAGTGCTCAGGTAGGTGTTTCCTTCGTCTTATTTACTTTATGGTAAGACTTATCTGTACTTACTCTTTTCTTGATACTTTATTAGACTTAATACTGAATTATAGGAACGAGAGAGAGAGAGAGAGAGAGAGAGAGAGAGAGAGAGAGAGAGAGAGAGAGAGAGAGAGAGATACAACGAATGAAAGGAACTGTAACAAAATAATTCGAGAAGAAGAAGAAGAAAGAAGAAGAAAAGAAAGAAGAAGAAGAAGAAGAAGAAGACAACTACCACCACCCCCACAACAATAAAAAGCCAATATGTGTGTGTCCCCCCCGCCGTCAGCAGGAAGACCTCAACTCCCCGGGTCCTCCTCCTCCTCCCGCTCCCACTTCATCACGCTCCACATAAATCTTCATTACTATCTCTAAATCCCGGGTTAATCCTCCCAGCTCTCGGGTGACACAAAACCTCACCACACACAAGGTCGACGACGAGATATAAATACCGGGATTATAAACGCGTCTCTTCCTGCTGACCCCTGAGGTGATTTTAACTCCGTGTTGTGTTTTGGTTATCCAGGTTGTGTTGTGGTTTTTGTGGTGGTTGTTGTGGTAGTGTGGTTGTGATGTGGTTGTTGTGGTGTGGTTGGTGTAGTGTGGTTGTTGTGGTGTGGTTATTGTGGTGTGGTTGTTGTAGTGTGGTTGGTGTAGTGTGGTTGTTGTGGTGTGGTTATTGTGGTGTGGTTGTTGTAGTGTGGTTGTTGTAGTGTAGTTGTTGTGGTGTGGTTGTTGTGGTGTGGTTGTTGTAGTGTGGTTGTTGTGGTGTGGTTGTTGGAGTGCGGTTGCTGTTGTATGGTTGTTGTGGTGTGGTTGTTGTGATGTGGTTATTGTGGTGTGGTGGTTGTTGTAGTGTGGTTGTGGTATTGTGGTTGCCGTGTGGATTATTAATATTGAAACACGTTATTTAGCCATAAATATACAGCAGTGTGAGGAAGGGGTGAGAGGAAGGGAAGGTGTGAGGAAGGGGTGAGAGGAAGGGAAGGTGAGAGAGGAAGGGAAGGTGAGAGAGGCGGCACCAGTAGTATCCATCACACACACTTCCCAGGAGAAATAACCAGGCCAAGATTTTTATATCTCCAGTCTCACTACAATCTTCCCCACGCCCACACGCCCCTCTCTCTTCTCTCCTACGCCCACACACGCACTCCTCTCTCTTCCCACACCCACTCCTCTTCCTTCCCACGCCCACACGCCTCTCTATTTCCCCTCCTACGCCCACATACGCTATCCATCTCCCCTTCCACGTCTTCACACGCTCACCCCACCACGCCCCTCTCTCCTTCAACACACGCCTCCTCTCACTTTACACTTACAATACTACACACAAGTATTACCATATTTTGGGAGTACTTGTAACACTGTACACAGTTACTTTACATTACTTATACTTACAATTAAATATTACACACGTTAGAAACACTTACATACTTGTAACTCAAACGCACATACTTAACGCTTAACTCACACACTCACTTAACACTTACAACGTTATTACACGTGTTGGTAATTACTTAAATACTTATAATTCACTAAACCAGCTCTCACAAGTGTCCAAGTATGACAAATAAAAGACAGACCTTGATTATTGTCCTATTAATGCATATATTAACCTCAGATGAGAAATAATTAAGTGATTATTTACGTACAAACATTATAGTAACTTCAAAAAATTCATTCTTAATTTTCTCTCTCTCTCTCTCTCTCTCTCACCATCCATCTTTATCAATAGTTCATTACCGTCATGCCACTAATTTTTCCCAATATCTTTCGGTCGTGATCACAAAGGCTGCCCGTGTACCTGCGGAGTGATAACAAGACACCTGTGTAACGATGATTTAAGATAGCTAGTGAGAGCACGTTTGGTTGGGGTCAGGGTGATCAGAGTTGCCTAACTAATACCTAAAACTAACCTAACTTCTTTCTTCCTTCATCTAACCCTAGCAACCTAACCTAACCTAACCACTACCATCATCACCATCCAACACAAGCACCAGGAAAAGGTTCACCACCATCACCATGTTACTACTATCACTACCATCCCTCGCCGTCACCATCCATCACCATCACCACTAGCAGAGGCTCACCAATCAACTTCCCCCCCACCCCTTCTTCTTCCTCTTCCCCATCACCATAATCCTTCTACTCCTCCCGATATCATTATTCATCACCATTACCACCACCAGCAGTCTCACCGTCATCACTATCACCACTACCGTCACCATCAATGCATCATATCCCCTGACACTTTACTTATGCATCATCATTATCATCATCATCATCATGTGTCCATAGTTCACCAATCCCTACCAACCACTTATCTCTCACACACACACACACACACACACACACACACACACACACACACACACACGGAGCTAGACAAATCATGTATGTATGTATGTGCGTATCCCCCCCCCTTCCTCACCCCGCCTCCACATTTGCCTGCGAAGTCATTATAATAAAGATAGTCATTTTCGATAACATCGCACGGGCAAAATAGCCTGCCCTTGCCTGGGTACACTATCGCTCATCTGCCCGCCATTTTAAGTGGGAGTGGGACTGGCAAAATAGAGGGTTTGCGCGGGAGTCTAGGCGGCCAATTGGCGGGAAATTATTTAGCCGCGCGAGGGAAAAATTGGCGGGAGAATATGACCCACCTCACACCTGCTAGCGTGACCCACCTGTGTAGGTCCTGTGCCGAGGTGTGGGTATATACCTTTACTTATGTCGGTATATACCTTTACTTATGTCGGTATATACCTTTACTTATATGCCTTTAATTTCGTGGGAATATACTCCTACTTGCGTGGGTATACACCTTTACTTATGTGGGTATATACCCCTACTTGTGTGGGTATATACCTTACTTCTGCTATTACATCTCTCACACTGGAGCTGCACTACAGACACCTATACAGTACAGGGGTTTTGGCATGAGTGGCGGTGTCAGCACTCACCCCTCATGTACAGGTTCCCCTCCGAGCTGAATAAAATCGCCAGGCGTAAAGCAGCGTCCCAGTAGTGAAGGCGTTAAAATAACACTTCCTTATAGTGGGGCCGCCACGCAACGCTCACCACACACCCCCAGATGCACCACACACCAACTCCTCAGCTAGGGGGCTCCAATCACCAGCTAGTCCGTCTCTGTCAGCCAGCCCACTCACAAATTGGTGCCTCCGGTAGAGAATTCCATTTTCTGAGAGTAATAATACAAGGTCTTTTTTTCCCTCTCTCTCCCTCTTCCGCATCAGAGAGGAAATTATCGAGCCAATACTTCATCTCTCTGACGTGACTCTCCTGATTATAAGTATTCGTGTAGATTATATTACACACAGTATTATGTTACAGGGTATTATATATAGCGTGTTGTAAATATATATTAATGGCGGGAAGGATTAAATGTAAGTGAATACTGAAGGGAGGGTTGGGAGTCTGGGGTGAGGAACAGGAGTGAGGGGTCTGGGGTGAAATTCAGGGTGGGGGTCTGGGGTGGGGGTCTCCAGGTGGGGGTCTGGGTGGGGTCTGGGGTGGGGGTCTGGGGAGCTGGGGTCTGGGGTGGGGAACCTGGGGTGGGGTCTCAGGTGGGTCTGGGGTGGGGGTCTGGGGTGGGGTCTCGGGTGCAGGGTCTCAGGTGAGTCTGGGAGCCAGCAATGTGCTTGAATCTGTGTGTGTGTGTGTGTGTGTGTGTGTGTGTGTGTGTGTGTGGAAGGGCTTTGATCCATCTGAGGACTGAATGGGGATGATGGTGAGGGTGGTGAGGGTGATGGTGGTGAGGATTATAGTGGTGGTGGGTGATGTCTCTCACTATCCTCCTTCACCACCTCAATAAAACACCTCCAGTAATTACCTGTGAGGGACTATTACATCTCTTCTTATTACTCACCTCCCCCCACTCCTCTCTCCACCATCCTGTCCCACCTCTCCCCAGCCCCCCACCTCTCCCCAACCCCCACACCTGCCCCCAACCCCCCACCATCCTACCCAAAGTCCCAAAGATACATATATGTTGATTTTTCTTGATTCACTTAAGCTACGACAGAAAGATGGATTCTCTTTTATTCCCACGTTTATTTTCCTTCTTTTCTTTTTTTAAGTTATTTTGTGAGTCACGTGGTTGATAAGCTACGCTGGTGCTCATTCCTCTTCCTCGAACTGTGGAGGATGAGCTCTCACCCTCCAACGTGAGCCTCGAGTATCAACACGGACACCCGCCACTCACTACCCTCCCTAATACCACCTTATCGTCGTTGGTTTTATTCTACGGACACGGACACGCACACACACACTCAGTAGCAGATACACTCACAGATACGGACACACTCACAGATACGGACACACTCACAGATACGTACACACTCTTACTGACACGGGCACACGAATACGAACACGGGTACACACGCGCTCGGTGCCTTAATGACAATTTCTGGCTGGTTAAGAGCTGCGTTTACCACTACTTTGATGATCAGGATATGAAACAGGGGGGGGGCGGGGGTAGTGGGGGGAGGTAGTGAGGAGGTGGAGGAGGGGAGTATGAAGTGGAGGAGGGGGTATGGGGGTCGAGGCGGTGAGAAGAGACGGTCACGGGGAGAGAGGGGGGGGCGGTGGGGGAAGGAGAAAAAGACAATGAGAAGAAAGGTGAAGGGAGGTGTGAGATGGAGATTTGTGGGAAAAAAGGAGAAGGGAGTAGAAGTGTGGTGACGAAGGAGAAAGGAGAGGAAGACCTAGGGAGGGAAGGGAGGGAAGGAAGAGAGGGAAGACGAGAGGGAGAAGAAGAGGGAGAGAAGGAGAGAAGGGGAGGGATGATGGGAGGGAGGAGGAGAGAGGGAGAGAAAGAAGGAAAGAAGGAGTAAGGGGGAAGGAAGAAAGGAGGGAGGGAAGGAGGGTAGGGCGAGAACAAGGGGGAGATAACGTAAGAGAGGATGGGAGGAGGCTGTGACACGGTGGAGGAGGAGGAGGGGGAGGAAGAGGAGGGGGAGAGGAAGAAGAGGAGGAGGAGGGAGAGGGAGAGGACCCCTCACTTTGATCTCAACCCAATAATCGTGTCGGTGCTTTAGGCCAGAGACAGTAATTAAATAAGCCTGAAGCCACTGCTCATTTTATACCTCGTCCCTGCTACAATGACCTAACCCACCACCCAGTACTACAGAGCCCACACACGCATACTCACCTGTCACACACACTCACCTGTCACACATACTCACCTGTCACACACACTCACCTGTCACACACATACTCACCTGTCACACACACTCTCACCTGTCACACACACTCTCATCTGTCACACACACTCTCACCTGCCGCCACACATACTCACCTGTCACACACACTCTCACCTGTCACACACACTCTCATCTGTCACACACACACTCACCTGTCACACACACTCTCACCTGTCACACACACTCACCTGTCACACACTCTCACCTGTCACACACATACTCACCTGTCACACACACTCACCTGTCAAGATGAACCACATTTAAATAAAAAAAAATAATCTTTCTTCTTCACTTTATTTCCAGGAACCAAAGACGAGAAATGATTAAAACCCAAAACGAATTACAATATTTATTTGAATTTTAATGAAGAATAAACCACAAGACCCTTTTTTGGGGGGAGGGGAGGTAGAGGGAGAGGGGAGGGGGAGGAAGTGAAATTTTTTATTCAAGTCTCCGTCATGATCTCTCGAACCATGGCCCTAATCACATCAGCGAGCTCAAATTACCTCCAACCATCTTAGCCACAGTTAAAACAGGGACATTAAAACAGCGTGGAGAAGAGAATTGACAATTTGAATAGTATTACATATGATGCATAACAGAGGCGGGAGAATGAGGAAGGTGAGAGGGAGGGAAGAGGGAAGGGAAGAGGAGGGCGAGAGGGGAGGAAAGGAGAGGGAGGGTGAGGACAAATGGGACCTCTAGTACACGGGGACACAAGGGTGGAAGTTTACAGTCGTTGGCACAGCTGTTTGATCTGGACGTAACCCGCCTGCCTACTGGAAGCTGGAGTTAAAATAATGGAAAGCTGACAAAATGAATAAGGGGAGAGAGAGAGAGAGAGAGAGAGAGGTCAGAATAACACACACAGGTACACATATACGCACGGAAAAACACACACACACACACACACACACACACACACACACACACACACACACACACACACACACACACACGCGCGCGCGCGCGCGCGTATATAAAAACTTAAAGTTCCTCTCCTAAGATAACTTGTATTAACATCAACAAACATCTAGACAAACAAACAAACAAAAGCTACACCTCCCTCACGCTTAAGAGCTGCTAAGACAACACCTAAAATATTATTATTACGTAAAACAAAACTTTTTTAATATGTAAATTAATACAAAAACAACAAACAAATTCCAGGTATTATGTAACATTCGGCCCCAGTCCCCTCTTTCATTCTCTCTCCCTTCCCTTCCTTTCCCCTCGCCTCTTCCCCCTTCCTATCCTTCTCCCTTCCCTCTATCTCTTCTTCTTCCCACCCCTTCCCCCTTTCTATTTCCCTTCTTCTCTTTCCCTTCCCTTCCTTTCCTTTCCCCTCTTCCCCTCTTCCTCCTCCCTCCCCTCTTCCCCACCTCTCCCCACACCCTCCCCTCCACCCCCTAACCCCCACACCTCAATGGTATCAAAAACTAATCACCACAAGAGAAATTCCAATATTTTTCGCTCATCTGATTTCGAAATAATTAATAAAAAGTAATGACTAAAAAAAAAACATTTATACATTTTGGAATTTTTTTTTACCGAGTGTAAATAGAGAGTCAGGTGTTAATGAATATAATTACCTTCACTCTTATAATAAAGATACTGAGTTAATTAATGAGTCTGGTTGTTTATTAAAGTGAAACCTCCATATAATGAACTTCTCTCTCCATATAACGGACTTTTATCTATATAACGGACTTTTATCTATATAACGGACTTTTATCTATATAACGGACTTCTATCTCTATATAACGGACTTCTATCTCTATATAACGGACTTCTATCTCCATATAACAGATTTCTATCTCCCGATAACGGACTTTCATCTCTATAATCCGATAGATGGGGTTTTCAGATGTAGCGGACTTTATTCTTTATATAGTCCGGTAAATAGAGCTTTCACTATATGTGTGGATATTTTAAGATCAAAGAGGGAGGCAAACTGTGGTTGGTGCTGTGGAGGCTGTGTTGTGTTGTGTGTTCCGTGTGTTGTGTGCTCCGCTATGCTCCGCTGTGCTGTGTTCCACTGTGCTGTGCTCCACTATGCTCCACTGTGCTGTGCTCACTATGCTCCCACTGTGCTGTGTGCTCGCTATGCTCCACTGTGCTGTGCTCCGCTATGCTCCACTGTGCTGTGCTCCTGCATGCCCCACTGTGCTGTGTGCTCCGCTATATCCCACTGTGCTGTGTGCTCACCTATGCTCCACTGTGCTCCCGCTATGCTCCACTGTGCTGTGTGCTCCGCTATGCTCCACTGTGCTATGCTCCACTGTGAATAACTCCCACTCATCTACATATTAATTCGCCTGGTCATTGCCAACACTGTATTATAAATGCTAATTCAGGTTGTTCACTGGCTGTTATAATACGATACCTGTTTACGTGACCTCCTGTGTGTGTGTGTGTGTGTGTGTGTGTGTGTGTGTGTGTGTGTGTGTGTGTGTGTGTGTGTGTGTGTGTGTGTGTGTGTGTGTGTGTGTGTGTGTGTGTGTGTGTGTGTGTGTGTGTGTGTGTGTGTGTGTGTGTGTGTGTGTGTGTGTGTGTGTGTGTGTGTGTGTGTGTGTGTGTGTGTGTGTGTGTGTGTGTGTGTGTGTGTGTGTGTTATCGTACACAAGAGGTTGGGCAGCAGGAGAGGGTGGGGGGAGGGAGGTGCCAGCCAGGCCTACATACATAGCCTCTGATAGGGGGAGGTGGAGGGGGTGAGAGGTGAGGAGGGGGAGGTGGGGAGGGAGGTGAGTGGGGGTGAGAAGGACCTATATATTGATCTCTGGGAGGCGGCAGCCTAGCCTGGCCTTCTCTCCTCCTCCCCTCTCTCTCCCCACGCATGCTGCAGCTCTGGACTGGGCGCCGCATTGTAGTATTGGTGTTATAGGATTATGTATCAAACTTGCATTAACGGCCGCATGCGTCTAGAATCATACAGCCGCATGCGTCTAGAATCATACAGCCGCATGTGTACAGTAGAAGACACGGCCGCATGCGTTCAATAATATATATAAGTCCGTAATTCAATAAGACGACCAGATTAACAGCCAATTTGACCGAACCAATTAAATGGGGAAGATAGAACCAATTACACGGTGGATGCTCGGGACCATTTAGGTGGATGTCGACCTATCTCCCTCCCTTCCTTCTCCCCTCCCTTTCCCTCACTCTGATCCCCTCCCATCCCTCCTTTCTCCCTCCCTCCATCCCTTCCCTACCTCCTTCCTACTCTTCATCTCCATCTCCTCTCTCTCCCTTCACCCTCCTTTCCTAATACGACCAGCTATTACCACTACCTCCCCACCGAGCCAGCCTATTACAACCTATTCCCACAGGTCCTATTTATAACAACTATTCTTCTTCGGCCCTATTACAACCATCAGAGAGAGAGAGAGTAACCAACATCACCAAAGGTAGTACATGTGCGTATGTGTACAACTACAGGTTCCCTTTAGTACAGAGGTGTAGGCGAGCTCCCTGTGTACTGGCTACAGGCATAAAACGTGGCATCGCTGTGTTTATTTACATGTAAACTTGGCATCAGTGCATTTATAATCCAGAACTCAATGGAGAGATAGTCTTCCACCTCACACCTAAGTTAAAAACAACACAGGCACAAAAAACACAACCACAACCTTATATCCATTATATAAACACACACACACACACACACACACACACACACACAATCACAGGTATTTGACATCCTTCCTCGATCCACTAATTCAATTTCGGTGTGGGTGATGATGGATGGGTAGTCATGAAGGTAATGGACAGGTAATAAAACCCTCAGGTCGTCCAGGTGTAAGGTGGGGAGGGGTGTGAGGTGTAGGTGTGGGGGAGGGGTGTGGGGAGGGAGTTGGGGGTGTGGGGGAGGGGTGTGGGGAGAGGAGTTGGGGGTGTGGGGGAAGGGGTTGGGGAGGAGGTGTGGGGAGGAGTGGGGAGGAGTGTGGGGAGAGGTGTGGGGATCAGAGATGGGGTGGGAGGGGTAGGGGGGTGAAGGGGAGTGACCTGCCCTCAGTGTTCATGTCAGGGCCAAGTAAGGATTAAGGGCTTCTACTGCGTTATAGTTAGGATAAACGTGTGTGTGTGTGTGTGTGTGTGTGTGTGTGTGTGTGTGATTGTGTGTGTACAGTATATATGTGACCTATATATACCTGATGACTATTCCCTCCTTCCTCTTTTTCTGTTCCCCCTCTCCTCCCTCATTTCTTTTCTTTCCTTTTTCCTTTTCTCTTCTTCCTCATCCCCTCCTTTCTCTTTTTCTCTTCCTCTTCCTACACTCCCTCCTCTTCCGTTTCATACCTCTACTCCCCTTCCTCCTCCTCCTCCTCCTCTACACTAAATATTGACAAACAGACATGATGAATTACCAAGAGAGCACGCAATCATACCTATATACCCCACCTATACGAGGCAGCCTTTACTTTCCCAACTGTGTAAATGGGATATTTATGAAACGGAGGGACTTTGTGGTGGGTCTGGAGGGAGAGGGTAGGAGGAAGAAGTGGAGGAGGAGGAGGAGGCTGGATGTGGAGATGGGGAGGGAAGAGGGAGATAGTGGAGGAGAGGAGGCTGGATGTGGGAGATAGTGGAGGAGGCTGGATGTGGAAGATGGTGGAGGAGGTAGGAAGAGAGAGGAGGTAGATAGGGAGGGGGGAGGAGGGATAGAAAGATAAGGAGTGGAGATGGAGGAGGGAGGCTGGTGAAAATGGAAAAGGAAGAAAAGCAGGGGGATGGGAAGAGGAAGAGGATAGAGGAGCAAGAGGAGGAGAAAAGTTGAGGAAGAAGTACCCCAGAACACAGGTATACACAATTATTACAGGTGTATCAATAAACTAACTCCAGCCCAACAGGTGTATCAATAACACAATTTATGCAGGTATATAAATCAATCAATATCTCTCCTCCTTTAACTAGGGAAGGAGAGGTGACCCCCTCACCCCCCGACACTAATCACAGGTGCTGGGAAAACACACACCTGGCAGATCTCTGGAGTAACATGGTATTAAGACCTGGGTAACTACGACCTCAAGATAAGGACAGTAGTTAGACCTGGGTAACTACGACCTCAAGATAAGGACAGTAGTTAGACCTGGGTAACTACGACCTCAAGATAAGGACAGTAGTTAGACCTGGTAACTACGACCACTGGAGTATGGTGGTATAGAGGACCTGGGTAACTACGACCTCAAGATAAGGACAGTAGTTGGCCTGGGTAACTACGACCTCAGATAAGGACAGTAGTTAGACCTGGGTAACTACGACCACTGGGTATGGTGGTATAGAGGACCTGGGTAACTACGACCACTGGGTGGTGGTATAGAGGACCTGGGTAACTACGACCACTGGAGTATGGTGGTATAGAGGACCTGGGTAACTACGACCTCTTTACTAAGGCGGTATACAACTACGGGTACTCACTTGTCGTGGAGGACGCGGTGGGAGCGAGGACTCATACAGTTAACAGACCACTCCGTGTTGCCGTGGTCGTTACAGATGGTGATGCTGAAGCGGCCGTAGTTGGCGCGGATGAGGTTGATGACGTGGCCGGGGTCACACTCCATGTTGAGCGTGGAGCCTTCACAAGCGTACGCCGTCCTGTACCTCGGCCGCTCTGGTGGAGGAAACACGAAACACGTAAGTCACATGTCAACAAAACCCGAAGGAGCAACTAAACATTTAACAAAATCTTTTTTAATTGGGAGACATTAGGACAAGGAGGCACTCAAGAGGTACTTTAAGACAGGGAGGGACTCAAATGGGGAGGCACTCATGCAGAAACACACACTTGACTGTCAAACATTTAGACTGAGAGACACTCAGACAAGGAAATAAGTTTGTAACAGTTTTCTTGGTCCATCCTTTATTAAATGGACTTTTGTTAACATTGTTTGTATACCAGCAATGTTTATTGTTTACGTGTACTGCCTATGTATATAACGAATCAATGTGTACCCGAATGATGCTTTACCTGAACATCTGTGTATATCTGTCTGTCAGTTTTTTACTAGAACACACACTCAGCCTGAGACCCCCCACACACTCAGCCTGGAGACCCCACACACACCTCAGCCTGGAGACCCCCACACACACTCAGCCTGAGACCCCCCCCACACACACTCAGCCTGAGACCCCCCACACACTCAGCCTGGAGACCCCCCACACACTCAGCCTGGAGACCCCCCCACACACACTCAGCCTGAGACCCCCCACACACACTCAGCCTGAGACCCCCACAGAGACCCCCACACACTCAGCCTGGAGACCCCCCACACACCTCAGCCTGAGACCCCCACACACACCTCAGCCTGAGACCCCCCACACAGCACTCAGCCTGAGACCCCCACACACGCTCAGCCTGAGACCCCCCACACACACTCAGCCTGAGACCCCCACACACACTCAGCCTGAGACCCCCCCCAGAGCGACGCCACCACCAGCAACAAACACCTACCTACAGAAGGACTTTAATGAACACACAGCCTCCTCCTCCTCCCGCAACACAGTCGTCCCTACCAGCAAGAATCGCGTGAAGAGGGGCAGGCGGAGGAGAAGAGATACTGGACGAGAGAAAAGGGGAGGAAAGGAGAAGGCGATAAGAAGAGAGGGGGAGGGGGAGGGATTATCCTCTTGTAGTCAACGTGAGGTGTGAAGGTTGGTGTGGAAGGAGCAGCATCAAGCACTCTTGAGGGAGGGAGCGGGGTGGAGGGAGGAGGAGGGGAGCCTCGGAGGGAGGAGGGTAGGGGGAGCCTGGTGGAGGAGGAGGAGGGTAGGGAAGCCTAGGAGGAGGAGGAGGATGGAAGCTGGGAGGATGAAGGAGGTAGCGGGGGAGGAAGGTAGCCGGGTCTTCTATTGAAGTTGTAGAGTGGGGGAGGGGTTGGCTGAGGTATGATTGGCGACATTAAAGGTGGGATTATAAGGGGGAGGGAGGGAGGGAGGAGGGAGGAGAGGAGGAAGGGAGGTGGGGAGGGAAGGGAGAGGTGGAGAGGGAAGGGTGGGAGGAAGGGAGGAGGGGGAAGGGGAGGTGGGGAGGGGGAAGGGGAGGTGGGGAGGGAAGGGGAGAGGTGGAGAGGGAAGGGGGGGGAGGAAGGGAAGGAGGAGAGGTGGGGAGGGAAGGGAGAGGGAAGAGGTGGGGAGGGAATGGAAGGGGAGGGGAGAGGTGAGGTGGGGAGGGGAGAGGTGGGGAGGGGAGGGGAGACGAGGAGAGGGAGGGGAGGTGACAGGGAGATGAACTTTGGCTTCCAATTTTCTGTGAGTTGTTGAATTTTGTCTCGGGATAAAGACAGCAGGAGGAGGTGGGACAATACCTGCCATGATGCACCGGAGGAGAACTTCAGCCTCCAGACACAGCCAGAGCGAACTGCTATCACTGTGAGGTGGCCGAAGCAGCAGCAGTAATCAGCAGGTTGTTGAACCAGGGAGGCATGTACCCCCCCCACCCTCCTCCTCCTCCTCGCCCCTCTTCTCCCCATCTCTCTCCCCCTAATGCCTCGCCTCAGCAACCACCAGCACGAAACATCAACATAAGATACACGAGGCTCCACGGCCGGCCTGCAACACCCAGTAACAAATTACTTGTATTATAGCTTGAGAAAAATGAGTCAAGTTGTGTGGTGTCCGAGAGATAACGCCGCAACACACCTCGCCTCTACCTCCTCCTCACATCCCCAACATGCGGGTACTGATAGCTCATCCCCCACCTCTCACTGCAAATATTAATGAACTTTTAAATCAAAAGCCGTAGAACATGTGTCGCGGAAGAAAACAATACAGTCAGGTGCCATTTAGGCGGCAGGTGAGAATATTTCATCTGGGGGAGCGGCGGGACCTAACGTGTGCGAGTTAACACCAGCCCAATGGCGTCTGGACTCTGATTAATCGAAAAATTCCACAATGTTCAAGCGCCTTGTCGATGGTCGTCCCCGTGTTGTTACAGAGCCCGCCCGGGTACTGAACGATAGAATAAGGATTAGAGCGTAGTTTTGTCGGTCCGGTCCTCCTCATAGATCATCTGTGGGTGAATATGTTGTAATTATTGCCTTCAGCTCTGTGCCTTGATGGTTGCGCGCGCTCTTGCCATCACGCGAGCATTGTTTTTGTCGCTCCGCCATTACACACACACAAAAAAAAAATCCCCTTGGGACAACTTGGCGCTTTTGCAGTTGCCATTAATTGCAACACCTCGACGAGTTATCCTGACATACACACGAGATACAAGAGACACAGAAAATAAAACCGCGTAAAATTCAATATTCAAGCTCCGATCTCACCAACGTCAGATTCAAGAGATAAGTTTTATTTATGCCTGACTGGGAGAGATTAATTCCTGTACGCGAGGCATCAGGGCCCTGGGAGCGTCAGTGTAGCCAACTGCCTCCACTCCCGCATACCTCTTACCCTCCCTCGCCCCGCACCAAGGACCAACAGGTGTTACCACATCAACACGACCACATACATTTAACACAATGGTAACACTGCGACCGTGACTCTACCTACGTGATGACCAATGTTACCACTGTAAATAATGTTGCTGAATTCCCTTAAGAGATGCTACCACCTACTACCACACCTCCAATGTTACCACCACAACCATTATATAACTACCACAACCATTATACAACCACCACAACCATTATTAAACAACTACCACAACAATTATTAAGCAACCACAATCAAAACCATCATTAATTTAAACAACCACAACTACCACCATTAATAAACCACAACAAAATATCATACTAGAAAAAACACACCATCAACACCACAACCACAACTATCTCTACCACAATCAAACCACCAACAACCGCGTCACTACTGAATCTTATTACCACCATTACACCACCAATACCACAAATACCGCAATCGTGATTAATGCTCACACCATTGCTACCACCGCATACCACACCACCACTACCACACACACACACACACACCAATCCATAACCTCTTCTATTGAATATTTTACTAATTTATTTTAACTAAATTTCAAAGGAAGTGAGAATAAATTCCAAGATAAAATATCAGGTAAAGACGGAATAAATCACCTGAGAAAATGAATAATTGGAAGCGTAAATATTACCTGTGTGAGGAGGAGTCTCTCCCTCCCTCTACCTGCCCGTGAGAGACGTAAGTTATCTCTCAGTCTCTCAGTTATCTCTCAGTCTCTCAGTTATCTCTCAGTTTTAGTAGATATGTTCAGCTCGAGACTGTCAGGATCAACGTGTATGTATGTGTACGTGTACGTGTGTGTGTGTGTGTGTGTGTGTGTGTTTAAGACCATAGTAGTTACAGCAAGGAAATACACAATATCTGTATACGTGTAAGTAGGGGCGCGCACACACACACACACACACACACACACACACACAAACCTTACTATGGTCATGACAATAGTTCAGACACGAGGCCATATGACTGACAGCCAGTTACAGTATATGTCTGACCGAGAACTGAGTCATTGGCGATACCGAGCAGATGGAACAAGGTGGGCGTGGTTAAGGAAGGTTGAACGAGGTAGTTAGGTGGTTATTAATTGACTTGTACGAACCAAACGACCCACGTGTTTTGTTGTTGTTGTTGTTGTTATTATTATTATTATTTACCATCATCACTAACTACCACCACCACCGTAACCACAACTACCACCACCACCACCACCGTAACCACAACTACCACCACCACCACCGTAACCACAGCTGCCACCACCACCACCGTAACCACAACTACCACCACCACCAACAAAACCACAACCACCACCACCACCACCGTAACCACAACTACCACCACCACCACCAACCACCACCACCACCGTAACCACAACTACCACCACCAATATAAAACCATAGCCACCACTCACCTCACCACCACAAACTATAAAACCCACAACCAATCACAACCAACTACCACTAAGACGTAACCAGCACAACCACTAGCAGCCACCCTATAACCACCACTATTAACCACTTATCCACCACCACAATCATTCCACCACCGCAAGGAAGAGAGATATAATGACCACCAACCACGCCAACCACAAACAACCACAACCAATCTATTAACATTTATTACCGCATAACAGAAGGAGATTATTACATTATTTTTATTTGTTTATTTATTTATGAATGGTTAAAAAGTTGTATTATTAGTTGAATATCTCCTAGTACCTGCAGAATATCTCCTAGTACCTGGTCAGAATATCTCCTAGTACCTGGCCAGAATATCTCCTAGTACCCGGCCAGAATATCTCCTAGTACCCGGCCAGAATATCTCCTAGTACCTGGCCAGAATATCTCCTAGTACCCGGCCAGAATATCTCCTACTACCTGGTCAGAATATCTCCTAGTACCTTATCAGAATATCTCCTAGTACCTGGCCAGTCATTACCTTATTAAGATCAAATACAGTAGAGAAGGAAACACTACAGACTTGAGGTTGAACCAGACAGATAAAGAAACCCTACAATGGCTGCCTCCGAGGGGCCATCGGCACTGAGGAGCGACAAGAGATTAGCTCCCAGCCTGAACGAGAGAGAGAGAGAGAGAGAGAGAGAGAGAGAGAGTTGAGGTGACTGCAGCAGCCTGAAGCCATTTATCACACGGGCGTCCAGTAAGAGGAAGGAGACGTGTAGAGACGATGAGGACGATGTGAGGGGCGCCGCCGGGAGCATCACTTACGAGAACGTCAACAAACCACTGGATGGATTCAATCCGCCTCAAACACTCGGTCCACGAACAGACTCAAGAGCCTCCCAACACCACTCAGCCCGAGACTCTACCCTATTAAATTATCTCTCAGGACACCGACGTTACCAATTGGTGAATGATTTAAACCCCGTAATAAGAGAACTAAGGCTGGCTCTGCCCCTGGGATCTGGACCATCAAGCAGTGTTGCCAACCCGTGGGTAATAAACACCTCCCAGGGCCGTTTGGGCTGCCGTGTTGGTAATCATATGAAGGATGGTGTTTCCTCCCCTCTCCCCTCCCACTCCTACATCCTCCCCACCCATCCTATTCACCCCCACTCCCCATACTCTATCTCCCCGCCACTGAGAGGTAAGTACAGGCATCGTGGATAATGGCTACAGATGTTTCAGCTGAACACCAACATGAAATTGAAACAAAGACGGTGTTAAAGGTTTAGTCTGCTCTCACGCCAGCCAATCCATCTCCCTATTAGGCTATATTCTCCCCAGCACCCCTGAACTATCTCCCCAACAGCATCTAATCTCCCAACACTCCTAAATATTCACCCACAGCCAAGTTCAATAACCTCCCTATGACAACCATTCCAATATCTCCCCATCTTCTCCCCCAGGCTGACAATATAACCTCCCCTCCTCAGCCCGCAATAAACCACCAATAACATGTCTCCCCATCTCCCCGGCACTGATGAAAGGTGATTAGCAACTTCAAAGTGACAATCGGGGAAACGGTGATTGGCAGCCACCGGTGACAATCATCAGGAAATAAGAGTGATAATCAGATACAAGATTAATAGAAAATAACACTCGATAATCAGGGAAAGGTGATTAGCAATGAAAATTAGGTCAAATCATGATTGGAAATGATAATCAGATTGGCTGTGATTGGCAGTGACCATCAGATAAAAACGATGATTGGAACCCACAGGTGACAAGATGATCGGCCGGAGTGACAATCAGGAGCTGTACACCTGTGAACTCACCTGAAATTTCCTGGCTGCTCACTGACCACTTAACTCTACCTGGTGATATGAAATCCCGCCGAGGGAAAGTAGAGGGGGAGGTGAGAGGGGGGAGGGAGGGAAAGAGGAAGAGTATAGAAGTAGGAGGAGAGGAGGAAGGGACAGGCGGTAAAGGTGGGGAGGGAGAGAGAGAGAGAGAGAGGTCGTCCCCATTAACCCGAGCAGGTAACTCTCTCTCTTACTCTCTCTCTCTCTCACTTAACTTGGTCTCGTGTGGGTTACAGTGAACGTCTCCAGGACTCAAGTGTCACCTGGCCCAGGTAAGTTATGCACCTGGGTAGACGTGAGGAAGTTTTGGGTACAGGAGGAGGAGGAGGAAGGAAAGACGAAGTAGAGGGAGGGAGGATTGAGAAAGGGGAGAAAGGTTGAGTAGGGAAGGAGTGAGAGGGGAGAGAGGGAGGAGAGGGGAAGGGAAAGAGGGAGGAGAGGGGAAGGGAGAAAAGACAGGTGATGAAGGAGAAAGAGGGAGAGAAGGAGAGACAGAGCAACACGCATTACCACCAGCCTCCTCCAACACACAGGTACAGAGTGAACTGTGTGTAGGTGAGTCCATAGAGTTATACACCCCCCCCCCCATGAAGCTAGTTTATTGTGCAATCCCTAATATCCTGGTGACGTATTCGGTTCCAAGGTCATTAATTAACTAAGGTCACACAGGTCACAGGTGAAATATCAGGTATGTCTAGTGATTAAAGTAATACAGGTGTATATATACTTTTTGTATGTGTGTGTGTGAGATGTGTAGATAGTTAGGTGAATAGGAACACACACGCACACACACACACACACCACCCCCTCTCCCCCCTACAAACAACCCTCATCCTTTCCCTCCCTCCTAAAAAGCGCACTACACCCCCCCACAGAAAGACAGACAGACACAGACGACCAAGACACTAGGGCCTCAGGTGTAAGAGTCACATGATCAGGTCAGGTAATTATGATAATTAGGTGTGGCTGCCGGGCTCCATCCTGCATTGATAACATAATTCACACCTGCCTCTTGTGATGGTTTATGTGGGGGGAGGGAGATGAGGGGATGGGTAGAAGGGAGGGGAGATGGGTAGAAAGGAGGGGGATGGGTAGGAAGGGGGATGGGTAGGAAGGAGGATGGATAGGGAGGAGAGGAAGGGGTAGGAGAGAGAGAGGGGAGTGGAAGGAGAGGAGGAGGAGCAGGGAGGAGGAAGCAGTGAGAAGGGTGGAGAATACTGATCGGATTCGCCGATCTTGACTGCCCTGTGTGAGCTCAGGTGACACACCAGGTAGGCTACGTGAGTTACCTGTGAGTCACCTGTTAATGAGTGTACGGCCAGGTGACAAAAATGTAGCGGGTTAGTGTGATGATCACACACACACACACAAACACACACACACACACACACACACACACACACGATGGACGGTGGAATAAATCCTCCGACTCATTGTTGACACAGGTAGGGATGTCCGCCGGCACACGCCCGCGCCCTCGTCCCCACGCCCTCACAGCCACGCCCACACACCCACGCCCAAGCCTCGTATCTTGTCTACACACCCACGCCTGCACACCCAAGGCCCACACGCCCATACCCGAATTTGATTTTCCACGCCTTACGCCCACGCTTGCACCTCCACACTCTCACCCCTCCACCCACATCCACACCTCTACACCCACATACCTACCCCCACACCTCTACACTCTCACTCCGCCCACATCACCAGTAGCATCTACACACTTGTCTTCCTAAACTTTCACATTCTTACCTGAAGATGTGCTCACCCACTCACCCCCCACCTTCCCTTCACCCCCCACCTTCCCTTCACCCCCTCTACTTCCCCCACCTTCTTCACCCCCCACCTTCCCTTTCTCCCTCCCCTACCCCCCAACTTGCCTTCCACCTTCACCTCCCCCATATCCTCTCCCCCTTCACTAGCCCTATCCTCCGTCACAGGTCCTCTACCTTATCCATCACCCCCCTACCCTCTACCCTCCCCCTCGCTGACATCTAATCTTCTCTACCTCTCGACGCGTCAACCAATCAACGCCTTCCTTAACACATCGTCTTCATTAATCAACCAATCAACCACCAGCATCTAGCTCTTCATCAACCACCACCACCATCACCAACCACCATCACTACCACCATCACCAACCACCATCACCAACCACCAAAATAACAATAACAATAACAAAAACAATAATAATAACAATAATAATAATAATAATAATAACAATAATAATAACAATAATAATAACAATAATAATAATAATAATAATAATAATAATAACAATAATAATAATAATAATAATAATAATAATAATAATAATAACAATAATAACAATAATAATAATAATAATAATAATAATAATAATAACAATAACAATAACAATAACAATAATAATAATAACAATAATAACAATAATAATAACAATAATAACTCCAGCATGTCGCCCACCATCGTCCACTTTGTCCTAATTCTCAACAAATTTCATTAAAAATAATAAAAAAATAAATAAAAATCGTGGATATTAATATTGGTTCATGTAAATTAATTAACATGTATTTTTTTTATTTAATTAAGTAAACTAGGATTAAAAATTACTAACAAACTGTCAAATATAAAATAAAATTGTAATTAAAACCAGAAGTGATGATAAATAAAATAAAGAAAAAAGTCACTGAAATTCATGTGATAATAATGTTAATGAAATAAATATTAATGAAAATACAAATCAATTTAATACACACAGACGGACGGACGGACGGACGGACACACGGACGGACGGACGGACGGACGGACGCACGCACACACACACACACACACACGCACACACACGGGTACCACTCACAATACCTCACAGGAAAAATATATTATTACGAAAGATATAAACATAAATAAATTACAGCATAAGAGAGACGACATGACACCAAATACTAGACATAAACACAAAAATGGAGAAACACGAAGAAGGCGAAGAAGGAGGAGGAGGAGGAGGAATGGAAGAAAATAAAGAGAAGAGAAGAGAAGACGTATCCTGCCAACCACCACCACGACCTGCGGCTGGCCTAACACGCCCTTAACCCCTCCCTCGTCAACACCTGCAATTCCCACCTTACGATAAGGGGGTTTAAGGCTCAGATTACGACACCTTGGCCACTAGAGGGTTGAGTCACTCCTCCAAGACGCTCACCTCCGACCTCCTGGACAATACAGTGTTACCAACATGAATTTAGAGAAGACAAAAAAAAGTTCCCCCAGTCATGCAGTGTTACCAATAACAGGTATAATATATATAAATATAAATATATATAAAAAAAACCTTTTTCAATTACTTTTTATCCCTACAGGTAAGTGTCATCTGGCGGAGGTGAGAACACTGGTAATATGACGTGGCTAATACTGCGGCAGGTGAGTTGATCTGAAGGTGCGGTGTTATTTGCAGTGTGGTGGTGGTGGCTAGTCCTTACCTGGTCCAGCACTGTTCATCTCTGCTCTGCCTCTCTCTCTCTCTCTCTCTCTCTCTCTCTCTCCCCTTCCCCCCTTTCCCATTCCCTCAACCCCCTCTTCCTTCCTCCCTCTCTTTCACACTGCTCCCTCCCCCACCACCTACTGATGGGGGTGAGGGAGAGAGGAAGAGAGGGAGGAAGGAAGGACTGGCAGAGACAGGAAGGAAGGAGAGAAGAAGGAGGGAGAGAGAGGGAGGGAGGAGGAGAGGGAGAGGAAGGTAGGAGGATTGGGAGGAGAGGGAGGGAGAGGGAGATAGGGAGGGAGAGGGAGATAGGGAGAGGGATGGTAGTAGAGCCTGAGGCGGGGTGGCCAGCAGCAAGGTCCTCACCCTGCCCACGCCCTCTGCCTGCCTCACTCTACACCCAGGCAGAGAGAGAGAGAGAGAGAGAGAGAGAGAGAGAGAGAGAGAGAGAGAGAGAGAGAGAGAGTACATTCACAAATTAGGAAAAACACAAAATGTGAATTCTGAACATTTCCAGCACTCAACAGACAAGGAGGGAGGAAGAGGAGAAGGATGAAGGAGGAGAAAGAAGGAAGAGGAGGAGAGTGACGTTGGCTATATACGGAGACAGACACACAAACACAAAATCAAGGAAAATGACGACGACCAGAAGAGGAGGAAATAAAAACAAAAATCATCAAATAAAGAAGTAGTGAAAAGAAGAAGTGAGAGGACTGAGAGACCATCAAGCCCGAGAGATAAACACACTCAATGATGACACTTTACCGCCTACCACCTGAATACACCTGTGAGGGGGCGCCCACCTTTATCACTCAACTGTACCTGTGGCCACGAAAAAAAAAATTGTAAATACTTATCCTCCGCCACACACGACGATAAGACCTTGGGGGGTGGGGGATAAGGGGGAGGGGTTAAGGGGGAGGGGGTAGAAGGAGGGGTGGGGAGGGGTTGCTTTCTGACCTCACCTGACCTGTTTATTATCTGGGACTATACTACCCCCTTCCTTCCTCCCTTACCCTCCCTTACCCTCCCTGGTTCTTCTCCTCACCATCACCAGGGATAAACAAACATTATTGTCAGCTTTAACAGTCCAACTTGGATATGAGTTTGACTGACTGACTAACTGAGTGGCTGGCTAAAGATCCTGACTGGCTGGCTGAGGACCCTGACTGGGCGGTATGTGTCCCGAATTGAGGATTTTAATGACTTGTGTTGGTCTGAGTTTAAACTTCGGATTATACCTGACGACGAGTGTAAATGATGACGAGTATACCTGAGGAGGAGTATACCTGAGGACGAGTATACCTGAGGACGAGTATACCTGGGGGGAGGGAAAGTATATTATGATAAAACACGCAAAGACTTCCCTCCCCCTCCCCCCCCTCCCCCTCACCCCCCTCCCCTGTGAGTTATATACAATGGTGAGGACTCGAGGTATACGATATGATTTACTCAAGGTTCTGTGGCAACATCTATACGCTGTCTGGTGTTTCTTATGAGCAGATAGAGCGAAGACCGGAGCGTGTGGATCAGGTAGGAGTGAGGGGGAGGGGTAGAGCTGGAGGGAGGGGCGAGGGAGGAGGGGAGGGAAGGGGGGAAGGGGGAGGGAGGGAAGGAAGGACTATCACTATCTTCATCACTACCTCCATGACTACCACCACTACCATCCACTTCCCCACCACCACCACGAGGGGAGCTGGGGAGATGGGTAGGTGGGGAGATAAGTAGGTGGGATGATGGAGAGGTGGATATGTGGGGAGATAGGTAGGTGGGGAGGTTGGGAAATAGGCAAGTAGAGTGATTGGGGGAGGTGCTGGGGGGGGGTGCTGGGGAGGTGCTGGGGAGGTGCTGTGAAGGATAAGCCCATGCAAAAACACTGATCCCTGACACACACACACCCGAGGACCTCCTGCACTCCACCCTCACCCACACACGCAAATCACACTCAAAATAGCTTATCGCCACACGCAATTCTTGACCCCAGAACCAAGAAATTATTTACAAGACACTGATAAAGCACAAAGGAATATTTACACTTTTACATGATCCAAATAATAATAATTTACAAAGTGACGTATTGACATATTTGATATTTACAAGTGAAAGTAATGCTTGATCTTCTCTCTACGGCCGAACGTTTGTCTACATATATTCAAACGTTGGGAGAGAGAGAGAGAGAGAGGGGAACGTTTTGGAGGTTACTAAGCTGAGGTAAACAACGAAAATAACCTACCTGACGACTTGCAACGAGACAGACAAGAGATGATTAGTGAAGTTGCATGTAGTAACTCTCTCTCGTTTTAGGAACTAATATTAAGTTTCTTCCACGTTTTAGTGTGTGTGTGTGTGTGTGTGTGTGTGTGTGTGTGTGTGTGTGTGTGTGTGTGTGTGTGTGTGTGTGTGTGTGTGTGTGTGTGTGTGTGTGTGTGTGTGTGTGTGTGTGTTAATCCTAGCCTCACGACACCTCCTCTTCAACTTTCACTTGTGTGTAGTAAATGACCACTAGAGGGCAGTGATGACCTCCCCTCACCCCTCACTATCACCCCTTTACTCCTCACTATCACCCCTTCACCCCTCACCACTACCTCCTCACCCCTCATTCCCCCCTTACTCCTCACTACTACCCCTTCACTACCACCCTCATCACCATCCCTTCACCACCACCCCCATCACACTCCCTCATCACCATCCTTCATCACCACCCTTCACCACCAATTCTTCACCACCATCCCTTCACCACCATCCCTTCACCACCACCTCTCACCACCACCCCCTCACCACCACCCCTTCACCACCACTTTCTTTCTTCCATTACCCCATCCTAAACAACAATTACTACAATCACCGCGACAAACCACCACAATTATACCAACAATCACCATAACACCACCATCAACATCATGACAACTGTACTACCATGATCACTACCACAACAATAACCAAATCACCACCACCACTAGTATCTCTCTCTCATGGGAAATTACCAGGAATATATCGCTGGCAGTATTGACTCCCAGATAGATGTAGATATTTATATATATATATATATTCCTTCCTCGTTCGTACCCAGAGAGTCGAACCCATGTACTCGCGATTCCAGAACAGCCAGGAGGTCGGTAAGATGAACACACACAGACTGACTGAGACATTAAGATACAGACACACAGACAGACAGATTAACAGACAAATAGATAAACAAATGTAGAGGCGAGAAGGTTAATAAAGACACACACACACACACACACACACACACACACACACACAGACACAGACACAGACACACACACACACACACACACACACACAGTATGGCATCACTGTGTATGTTTACATTTAAAAGAAGGAAACTCACAATAGTTAACAGACTATGAAATCAAAGAAAAACAATATTAAAACAAATATATCAATGTGGAATGCTTATATGGCAAGCCTCTGTAAACGCACTAGTGAAGGGCCTGTACGTTTGGAACTGCAGAAACAGCCTGTCCCAGCACTGCACTAGACCATCTTCACATCACTCATCTGTAAAGTTAGGTGCACTAGAGTTACTCCGAGCATCAACCACTGACTCTTAGTACAGGAGGCGAGTACTGTATCTCCTCAGCCACCGCAACCCCCTCCCCCCCACACACACATATATACACCCACATATTCCTCCACATTTTGCGGGTGAGGTAAAAGTTGTTCCTTCAACAATACAACATTCCCGCACTTTCCCTCAACGCCCGGGGGTGAGTGAGGGGTGAGGGGGGGGAAACACGATTCAGGAGGAAGGGGGACCAGACTTGAAGGAAAGGGAATGTAAGAGGGAGGTAGGAAGGATCATGGGAAGGAGGAACTGATCTATGGGAGAGGGAGTGGAGAGGGAAGGACGGAGAGGGGAGGGGCACTACCTTAAGAGGGTCGGAGGTCCTGGGGGGGAGGGGGAAGGCACCGTGGGGGGGAGGTCACAGCGCCGTCAGGTCACTCGCCTCCGCCTCGCTAGTTTTTACCACAGCGGGTCTAGCGAGCGGCCACTTTCCCCACCACACACAGCCACAGCCGCGTGACGCAAGCGGCTGCGGCAGGAGATGGGTCAAGCCGCCACTTTTACTGGCGGCGAGAAGACGCAGCTGACGCGCAGACTTGAATATTAATGACGATTGAAGAATAGTGAGGAATTCTGTGTGATAATGAGCTTGTTGTTGGTGGCGGATGGTGGTGGATGGTGATGGTTGTAGTGGATGGTGGTAATGGTTGTTGGTAGTGTTGATAGTGGTGGTTGTAGTGGTTGTTGGTAGTGTTGATAGTGGTGGTTGTAGTGGTTGTTGGTAGTGTTGATAGTGGTGGTTGTAGTGGTTGACGGATAAAGTAGAGGTGGTGGTGGTGGTGGAGGTTGGAGGACACGGTAGGGGTGTAGGCTTGAGTGAGGATATGGTGGGGAGGGATGGGGGGATGGGGGAGTGAGAGATGAGAGACGAGGGAGGAGAGATAGACACATGGAGGAGACTAATAAGATACGAAACCATAGATGGACGACTCTTCCACCCCTTCCCCTCCCTCCTCCTCCACCGCTTCCCTGCCTCCTCCATCACCCCTTCACCTCCAAACCTCCAGTAATGCTTTAACTACGTCGCTCTACTTCCAAATTCCCTCTAACAAGTCAATGAACTTACAACCCAGGACCACACCTCCAAATTTCCTTCAAAAATATCAAAATTCCTCCTTCAAGACTCCAAACACCTCCACATTCCCTTCTAAAACACCTACAAAATCTTCTCCTCCAAGACACACACAACACTACATTCACATATATCCTAATCACGCGTGACATCACCTGGGGGAACAGGTGACCAAGACGGGGTCAAGAAGCTGCCAACACACAATACACATTGAGCTCAAAATCCCACCTTGTTCATACGGCAAAAGCGACCATGTAGGGTTCTTTGGTGCCACAGCTGATAAGGTAAGAGTCAAGAGGGAGCTAACACACATTAGACTTAAGGATGAGATTATCATTCATCTCGAACAGTAGAATCAGCCATTATGGCTTCAAGTGACCAGCTGAATGAATGGAGTCAAGAGGCATCAACACACAGCGGATATTAAGTCGAAAATCTCACGCTTCTTACACAGATAAAACGACCTTATAGATGGTGAAGGGGGATGTGAAGTCAAGAAAGAGTTATCACATTTGATCATTAAGGCTGAAAACCTCAACGGTATGTCAAGATAATCTCGTCAGGTAACGACCGTGGGTGAAGGGTCGGTCCGTCTCCGTGCATGCCAGGGCGAGGAACTTACCGTAGAAGAAGAGATTTGTTCAAGCTTGTCCTTGATGTGCCCATCATGTAGCCGCTCAGGGGTGAGAGGTGAGGGGTGAGAGGTTGTAGGGAGCGGGGAAGGGAGGGATAAAAAGGATCTAGAGAGGGAGAAGGAAGGGATGAATAATGTTATGAGAAGTGTGGGGAGAAGGGTCATGGGAGAGGATTTTGTTCTTGGTCACGAGTAAAACCAAAACACACACACACACATTTCATTCTCTAATACTTTATCTGCACCTGAGCGTCACAACACAGGTGAGCCACAACACAGGTGAGCCACAACAGGTGCGCCACAACACAGGTGCGCCACAACACAGGTGAACAACACAGGTGTTAATAAACACAGGTGCCACAACACAGAGCAACACAGGAGCCACAACACGGGTGAGCACACAGGTGAGCCACAACACAGGTGCGCACAACACGGTGAGCCACAACACAGGTGAGCCACAACACAGAGCCACAACACGGGTGAGCCACACGGGTGAGCCACAACACAGGTGAGCCACATAAAGGGGGGCCAGACACCAGGTACACACACTCCTCCTCCATGACCTGTCTTAGTTATACACACAAGCTACTGATCTGCTGTCAGGGGAACGGTAGAGACCCGCTCAATAATTAATCTAACCATGAGAGAGAGAGAGAGAGAGAGAGAGAGAGAGACATACCATCTACCTTACCCACCATTTTGACCTTTGACCTCGTGTGTGAAAGTTAAATGTATGTTATGTGAATATTATGCCAATAGGCGCCACTACCCCATTCACCACTACAACCTCCTAGAACCACTAACCACCTCACTAGAACCACTAACTACCCCCCTAGAACCACTAACCTTCCTAGAACCACTAACTAACGCCCCTTTGTCACTACTCTCCCTCATCGTCCACCCAACTACTTCACCCCTAATAACTCCCTCTCTTCCAAGTGGCATTTCACGTCTCTCTCTCTCTCTCTCTCTCTCACAGATGGTACAGGAGTGACGCAACATCCCAGGTACAGTAAAAACGGTACAGCACCGGTGTCCTCACAAGGGGGAGGATGTAGCCCTATAGGGGTGAGTGGTGGTACACGCTCAGGAGAACAACCTTAGTGATTAGTCGTGTACAGGTAATGCTCACCTGCCCACCTGTGTGTGTGTGTGTGTGTGTGTGTCGCTCTCTCTTCTCTCTCCTTTATCTTTATTCATTGTTGTCTCTGTTTAATGTTTTACGTTATCCTCTGTTTACTCTCCCCCCCTACTTCTATTATGCCTCCTCCTCTTCTCCCTACTTCTTCCAGCTCCTTCTCTTTCAAATCCCATCTTCATCTTCTCTTCCTTCCTCCTCTTCCCCGCCTGACAGACCCCCACAAGTTTAAGTCAACATTCTGGGAAGCCAATCAGAAGTCAATTTAGCGACGCCACACAGAGCTGCAGGTAGTCAGAGACCCCCCCCCCCAATCAGATCATCTCTCTCCTGATTCTCAAAGATCCCTTCCTTAATATTTTCTTTCCCTTGGTTGGAGGTAAATAGTTAAGGTCGAGTCTAGATGCGTTTCCATATTCCTCTTCGCTGATTGGACGAGACTTCAGGTAAGCTCATCAATACCCTATTGGTTGAACCGAGGACACGTGACTTGATTAACTGTATCTGATTGGTTGATAGAACATACGGCCTGATTACCCCACACATAACCTGATCAATTATGCCTGACTGGTTGCAAAGAGGACAACTGACCTGATTGGCTAAAAGAAAAACATAACCTGAATACTCTACACTGATTGGCTAACAAGCGAACACGTGAACTGATTAACCTACAATGATTGGCTGAGATTACAGAGAAGCTGATCGAGTTTTATGTCAAAGGTAAAAAAAAAGAAAATACCATCCGACCACACGACACCTGTCCTCATCACCTGTCCTCATCACCTGTCCTCATCCTGTCCTCCACCTGTCCTCACCACCTGTCCTCATCACCTGTCCTCACCACCTGTCTCCCACCTGTCCTCACCACCTGTCCTCACCACCTGTCCTCATCACCTGTCCCTCATCACCTGTCCTCATCACCTGTCTCATCACCTGTCCTCATCACCTGTCCTCCACCACCTGTCCTATCACCTGTCCTCACCACCTGTCCTCATCACCTGTCCCTCACCACCTGTCCTCATCACCTGTCCTCCACCACCTGTCCTCCACCACCTGTCCTCTCCCACCTGTCCTCACCACCTGTCCTCACCACCTGTCCTCATCACCTGTCCTCACCACCTGTCCTCATCACCTGTCCTCACCACCTGTCCTCCCATCACCTGTCCTCATCACCTGTCCTCATTAGGCAGCATTATGAAGGGACAATATATGATTAGCAGGAGTCACACGGGGCAGTAACCAGACTCTTGTGAGGCCTGTCCTTCAACACACACACACACACACACACACACACACACACACACACACACACACACACACACACACACACACACCTTTCTATACACCAATACTTGTCAACACACGCCTACATGTTGTTAACTATACCATATACATACACTAATGATAATCACCTGAGTCCCCTTATCACCTTAATCACCCTCCACAGGCCCTGAACTCCTGAGATAAAAGGTAAAAAAAATCATCCTATTAACTGATAAACAAACTCTTTTAATAATGAACAAAAATATTTCCTTTCTTCTAAAATCAATACTCATTTTTTTCTCCTGTTGGATCCTTTACAAAGACACTCTCCTCCCTTTCATTATCAAACCCCCTCTATTGTCACCCCCTTCCCTCCCTCTTCCCTTTCCATACTGTCAACCCTCTCCCCTTTTATACCCTCCTCTGGCACTGTTATCACACATTCCTCCCCCTGTTATCACCCCTACCTCCCCCCTATACAACTAATATATAATACATAATTAAAAATAAATACAGACTTGATTTAGTGAATAAAGTTAACAAGATGGACTCCCCACTCCCCCACCTCCAACACCCATCCTCCCTCACCACCTCCCACCCCACCTCCCCCACCCCCTCCCACCACCCGCCCCATGTAAAAATGGTTGATATATAGGACAAGTAAAGTTGTTAAACTTGCCCTCAAACTCTCCTTGTAGTCCCTCCACCACACACTAGGTGGTGATGAGCACATCACCCACCACACACAGGTGGAACGTGCGCACAAGCTCACTCTCCACCACACACAGGTGGATGACCAATCACCCACCACACACTAGGTGGAGTAACGGTGGTGAGCGCACAAGCCACTCCTCCACCACACACTAGGTGGTGATGAGCGCACAAGATCACCTCCACCACACACTAGGTGGAGTAAAGGTGGTGGTGGTGAGAGCACAAGATCACTCCTCCACCACACACTAGGTGGAGTGACGTTAAAATAAGAAATACGTATATTATCACCTGTAAACAACACAAACTACCTTTATATAAATTAAAAGTTAAAATTAATATCTTTACAAAATTCCTTCTAAGTTTAAAATGAATTGTCTTAAAAATATTTCCGTAAATTGAAGTTAAATTAAAAATAAAAACAGATTATAATGTGCTAGAGAGCGCAATGTGATGGGAGGGAGGGGTGATGGAGGGAGGGGTGATGGAGGGAGGGGGTGATGGAGGAGGGGTGATGGAGGGGAGGGGTGATGGAGTTGATGATGGAGGGAGAAAGTGGAGTCGTCTTGTAAACAAGGGAGAGAGGCTGCTATGGAAGGACGGGAAGGAACGGGACGGAGGACGGGAGAGGGGAGGGAAGGAGGGAGGGAGGGAGGGAGGGAGGGAGGGAGGGAGGGAGGAGGGAGGAAGGAGGGAGGGGAGGGAAGGAAGGAGGGAGGGAGGCAGCTGAAGCCTGGCCTGGCCTTCTACAGCAGACTGTAACCTAACTAACCATTATTGGTGAGTACAGAAGGTCCTCTCTGGTACAGTACAAGAAGGCGATTCAATACTACGGCTCTCCTCCTCCAATAGGTTGCAAAAGGGGAGGGGGATGGTTGGGGGAGGGGGATGGTAGGAGGGAGGGAGGAGGGAGAAGGGAGGGGGGGCGGGGAGAAGGTAGGGAGGCAGGTAATGCGATTGGCCGGGATCAGCTTCCCTGCATGGGTTGTAAGGAGAGATGATTGGCTGTGATAAGCTTCTTCAAGGGGAGGTAAGGAGGGACGTGATTGGCTCTTTGTGTTTGTTAAACTCCCAATCAGTTCTTAAGAATTTGTACCTGGAAACCTCCTCTCCTGTGTGTGTGTGTGTGTGTGTGTGTGTGTGTGTGTGTGTGTGTGTTGTTCTTATTATGATTGTTATACATTTAACTATTGATTTTATTATTATTGTTCTTCTTCTTCTTCTTCTTATTATTATATATTATTATTATTCCACATCTATGTCAATTTAATGAATGACAAAGAGGGGTGAAGCATAATAATAAAGGGAGAAAAGGGATAATAATGAAGGGGTGAATGGGGATAGTAAAGGGGTGAAGGGGATAATGAAGGTGAAGGGGGATATAATGAAGGGGAGACAATAAAAGCAAGATTGACTTTCATTAATAACCTAAGACAATAGTGAAGTAACGAGGCTGAGCAAAGACAACAATTTGTACCACTGATGGAGCGGTCTTCTGTCTGCTGCCCTCCCTCCCTCCTCCCTCCATCTAGCTGACCCCTCCACTCCCTCCTTCCCTCCTTCTACCTGACCCTCCTCCCTCCCCCCCCCACTAGCTCCCTCCCTCCCTCCATCTAGCTCCAACCCTCCACCCTCCTTCTCCTGACCCCTCCACTCCCTCCCTCCTTCCCGACCTCAATCACCTTCGCCCTCACATCTTCCCTAAGTAGAGACAGACAAAACTACTATCTCACACACACACACACACACACACACACACACACACACACACACACACACACACACACACACACACACACACACACACACACACACACACACACACACACACACACACACACACACACACACACACACACACACACACACACACACACACACACACAGAGGCAATATGAACCCTCACACTGAAATACATTTACGTGTTGACAGAGAAAACCTGAGTCATGGGAATCTCTCTTTCTCTCTCCCACAAAATGGCCAGGAAATGGGGCGACGGTCATGGAGAGAGAGAGAGAGAGAGAGAGAGAGAGAGAGAGAGAGAGAGAGAGAGAGAGACTGTGGTACGGGAAGATGAACAAAACATACAATATTCATGGTGACTTTTTGGTTTCCTGGGAGATGGGAGAGGAAAGAATGGGGAGTGGGGGGGTGGGGAGATGGGAGGTGGAGGGGGGGAGATGGGAGGTGGAGGGGGGGTGGGGAGATGGGGAGGTGGAGGGGGGAGGGGAGATGGGGAGGTGGAGGGGGTGGGGAGATGGGGAGGTGGGAGGGGGGTGGGAGATGGGGAGGTGGGAGGGGGGTGGGGAGATGGGGAGGTGGAGTGGGGTGGGGGAAAGAAGTGGAAGACGGGGCGTGAAGGATGGGGAGGAAGGGTCATAGGGATACTGGATGGGGAGGGAGTATAAGGAGAGAAGAATGGGAGAGGATAACAGTAGGACAGGGTGATGAAGGAGGAAGGGGGATGATGAGGGATGAGGGAGGGCGATAGGTAAGAGGGGTGGAGGAAAGAGTAGGGGAGAGGTAGAGGAGGTTAACTACCCACTGTGGGGCTGAGTTAACCCACAGTGGGGAGGAAGTCGTCCAGTACCACCACTATTACGACCCACAATAGTCTCTCTCTCTCTCTCACACACACACACACACACACACACACACACACACACACACACACACACACACACACACACACACACGGCCAAGGAGACGGGGGCAACAAAAATACAATGATAAATCTTGCTACTTCACATTTTTCTTTTTAATTCGACAGGATGAAACCGAGTTTTTTTTTGTTCTCCAACTTTTGTCCGGAAAATATGTGTGTGTGACCCATTAGTCTTGTGCGTCGCCGCTACCACCACTACCACCATCGGCACAACTGCCACCTCTACCACCATCACTACTACCACCATCACCACCACTACAGGAAGATGATGAATTGAATAGCAGAAGTAGAAAGAATGAAAGGAGAGAGAGAGAGAGAGAGAGAGAGAGAGAGAGAGAGAGAGAGAGAGGTGTTACATCCACCAGGTATATTTGCCCCACAGATTAAACCCGACCTCGTGTCCACATCTTAAGCAAGCCAATTTTCTCACCTGCATCCCCTTATCTTACCTGAACCCCTTTCACCTGCACCCCCCTATATCTCACCTGCACCCCTTATCTCACCTGCACCCCCTTATCTCACCGGCACCCCCATTATCTCACCTGCACCCCTTATCTCACCGGCACCCCCCACATTCACCTGCACCTCTTATCTCACCTGCACCCCCTTATCTCACCTGCACCCCCTTATCTCACCGGCACCCCCATTATCTCACCTGCACCCCCTTTCACCTGTACCCCACCTTATGTAATTATCCCACGCCAATATTTCCTCCCAGTCAGTCCACAACAACCGCCGGGCTACTCCTGCTGGTGCGGTATTGTGAACCCGTAGCCAGACGCCACATGAGGTGTGTGGTAGTGGTGGCACGGATGCCCTCCCACCATCTGCCACTACTACACTAGCGCCACTAATGCACCTCGCTTCCTGTACTGTGTGAGGGGAAAGGGGGTAGGTCGGGGTTGGGGAGGTCGGGGAGGAGGTTAGGTGGGGGAGTGGAGGAGGTTAGGGTGGGGGAGGAGGAGGTTGGTTAGGTGTGGGAGGAGGTGGTCAGGGTGTGAGGAGGTGGTGTGTGGGGAAGAGGAGGTCAGGGTGTGGGAAAGAGGTCAGGGTGTGGGGGAAGAGGAGGTCAGGGTGTGGGGGAGGAGGAGGTCAGGTGGGGAAGAGGAGGTCAGGGTGTGGGGAGGAGGAGGTGGTCAGGGTGGCAGGTTGCTGAATGGTGTATCAAAGCTCGTATATTCGTATACATACCATATACAGTATACATAAATATACAACATAGACACACACACACACACACACACACACACCAATGATGCAATTATTATCAGCAGTTATTATGCAGTAACTGGAACACGTGTCATACAAGAACACTACACTAAAATATAACCTTCCCTCGCTTCGTTTTTCTTTGCAATATTACATAGAAAATGGGTCACATCTTGGCCGATAACATGTACTCAGTGTGTAATGAAACGACCCAGAGTACAAGTGATAAGAGTCTGTTATTGAGGACGATATATCAGGTGACAAGCCAGCCCCTTGTAGATATGACAGGTAAAACGCGGGAAATTTATTGTAAAAAACGCGGAAAATGATGAAGAAAACGCCGGGAAAGATTGATAGAGGATAAACTACAAAACATCCAGATAAATAATGAAAAGTCGAGGTAAATAATGAAGAAAAGGGGAATAAAACGGTGACAAAATCGATAAAACACCTGAAAACAAAGGAAAGGAAAAAGAAAAAAAAAACGCGTTGAGTTTTAACAGTAGAGAACCAGGTGATGAAATTAATTGCCGTCAAGCATTTAAACTGTGTAGCCTCAACTACTTCCGGCCGCCGGTAGTATATGCGACACACGACTAAACGGCCCGTCACTTCACGACATTACTGAGGTCCCCTGCCCCCTTCCTCCCTCACCCCACACCCTCACCTCCCGGGACCCCCATCCCTCACCTGTCCGGCCTTTTCCTCACCCACACATCTCTACCTGACACCCCTCCTCACCCCACACCCCCACCTGCCAACCTCATCCTCACCCTGTCCGTCTTTCCTTCCACCCACACATCTCTCACCCACAACCACCCCCACCACACACCTCCCCCCACACACTCTCACCCACACACCTCCCCACCACACTCTTACCTGACACCACTCCCTCACCACACACCCTCCCTCACACACCTCACTCACATCCTCCTCACCACACACCCCTCCCCACACCTCCTCAACACCCTCACCCACACTAATACCCTACCCAAGTTACTCACAACACGCCCAACTCATCACTGAGCCCCCACACACACACCATGCCACAACATTTAGCGTGTTGGGCAGCAAGAGCCAACAAACCAGAAAAGAGAAAATAAATGTCAAAAAAAGAATAACCTTTACCAGAGGCAGAGGATTAGAGGCGTTATTGTAAATGTGTTTCGTGTTTCTCCGTTTTGAAAGACTAATTCTCTGAAAGGATAATAATTAATTAGTGTAAATGTGAAAAAAAAGGAAAAATGCTTGAATGATCACAGAGTTGGAGATTGTTTTGCTGATGATGATGATGATGAAGTAATCACCACCACTACTAAACATCACTACCATCATCATCACTACTACTACCATCACTACCATCACTACCACTACTACCATCACCATCACCACATCACATTATTTCTAAGATTTAGGAAAATAAACCTAACTAAAATAACCATAATGGCGGCTCAACTAGACCCGCCATCTTGCCCAAAACCGGGAAGAATCCATCACTAAAAACTGTGAAGATAAACAAACTTATGAATAATCACATCCTTAACCGGTGAGCAGCCTTGATGATGATGATGGAAATGTTCACAGGCATGACACCATCACCCTGACACCAGCTGGCTGTAGATGGTGTAAACAGCTGATCGTTTATATAAAGTAAGTCATCCCCGGAAGCAACAACACGGGGTATGAGGGTTTCAGGGTGAGTAAAACAGGTTCGAGGGACAAGTCAGCATCTACCACTGCACTACCAAATTTCCCTTCGTTGGCCACGGTGTCACCCGCCCAGCTCACAAGACCTGCCGCCACGGGGTTCTCGCCTTTCCCCCCACAATGAAAGTTTCTAAAGATGATGTTTAGATGACCCGGCATCTTATACTGTTTTGACAGCAGCCTCCGAGGGGTCCTGTGAGGGACTTTCTCTAATGGTCCCGCTAGAAGACAGTTAAGGTAGTCTCGCTAGATGACTCAGAGGGATCCAGTCAGGAGTTATTTGGTTCCAGGTCATATTAAAGTACTGTCTAGGGACGCTGTTAATATATATCAGGTTATGTTGAGTCCGTTCATAGTGTATTCTGGTTGCTCCCCTTCCCACTTAAACAGGACCCCAACACAACACAAAGCAACACAACACAAACACCCCAGGAAGGTGTTGTCGCTGTTGGCGGACGGTCGGCCGGGCTGTGAGAGAGACGACAACTTTCGACATTCATTCACGTCAAAATACGTTTCAATTTTTTCCTTAAGAACAAAATACCAGATCTGTTCCCCGCCATTCCTTCACTCTACGCTGAACGAAACAATAGAGTTATATTACAGAAGTGTTCAAACTTTTTCATATAGTATCGCAACATGTGTGAAGTTAGAGACATTGAAACTGCCGATGATCACAAGGCAACATACAGTCCTAGTACAGCTCCCATAAATATTACAGGAAAGGGAAAGTTCTGACAGCCAATTTCACTCAGGCTTATATACGACTGTCAACATCGCCGTCAGTAATATTTAGGTTGACTAATTTACAAAGAAAAGACCAGCGTTGTGCATGGCCGCACCCTCACACAACCTCTTCCACCCAGTCACCAAAATATAGTTTAATGTTGTTGCCGGTGTACGCAAGAACTCAGTCGGGTTGTCAGTGTCGGGTCGGTAGAATCTTGAAACTGACCAGCATCAAACTCACATCAGAGGAAGGAGTCAGGATCCTCAGCTCAGCCTTCCCTTGTCTCCGACCAGGTAGGAGACGACGCCATCTGGTGACTCTCATCAAACACTCATCGCCAAGATGTCCCCCCCTCCTTCTCCCACCCTCCTGGCCACTCACGGTCCGTCCTCACCCCCACCACACACACACACGGCTCTGTGTTCCGGAATTTATGTTTGGATCCAAATTGGAAGTTGAAAGTAATTTAAGTTTGCTTTGATTGTGAGTAATTAATAACGCTCAACACGAAACACTCACATATGCAAGTGAGAGTGTGTGTTGTGGGCTAGGTGAATAGTGGCGCTGACTGGCCACACACACACTGTTGGCCATATTACTATGCCCTGTTGGCCACACTTGCACCCTGCTGGCCACACAACTACACCCTGCTGGGTGGAAGATGAACGTGCTTCGATTTTATTCTGACCACACACACACACACACACACTACAACGTGTGAATAATCATTAATTAACATAGTGATGTGTACCTGGAGAGATGACGTCATCAACCGTCTAAACATTTTCTTTTGTGTTAATTACAGGTGTTGGACGATGCCTCCCCCCTCTGTCTCCTCCACACCGACAATTTCCTTCAAGAATGGAAATGAGTTAATAAGAAATGCAAGATGTGTCTGATTGCAGGTATTGTAAGAGGTACTGCAGGCATTGTACAAGTATATAACGGACTTAAAGAAGAGTGTAAAATTTATATGACTCTTTTTTCTTATACACTAAACTGAAGGAAATATTGAAACATTAATAAGTATATTTAAAAGGATCCACCCACCCACCCATCCATCCATCCATCCACCCACCCACCCACCCATCCATCCACTCATCCACCCATCCATCCATCCATCCATCCACCCATCCACCCATCCATCTACTCATCCACCCATCCATCCACTCATCCACCCACCCATCCACTCATCCACCCATCATTAAGAAACACTAATTTCAACAAGGCTAAATTAATGCCCTCATCTCTCCCACAAAAATATTTTCCTCAGTCACCCAAAATTAGTTGGTGGCAGATAAAATTACCTGTTAGGACGACCGATATTTGCTTCACATTAAACCCTCATTAGCAGCCCACCTTGACCAGTGTTGCCAACGAGCCCCGACCAAACAATATTTTTCATCCCATAATTAAGAGTTCCAAAATATCTAAATCACTATAAATGGTGTTAATTATATAAAGAATTTAATTAAAAAGGCGTGAGTGTTTTTATTATGAGTTGGGGGGTGTCTTCTTTAGGATTATTCTCAGTGTTGGTACTACTGCTTGACCACCATCACCAACCACCACCACCACCATCCCATCACCACCACCACCACCACCACCATCATCACAGCCACCACCATCCCATCACCACCAACCACCATCACACCAACCACCACCACCACCATCCCATCACCACCACCACACCACCATCACCACCACCACCCACCACCACCACCACCACCATCATCATCATCATCCTCCAGGTGGCCCTGGGGTGCCTAAAGTTCAGGTGGTCCCCAAGTTCCAGTTCAGGTGGTCCCCTGGGTGCCTAAAGTTCAGGTGGTCCTGGGGTGCCTAAAGTTCAGGTGGTCCCCTGGGTGCCAAATCTGTGGGCCTAAAAGTTCAGGTGGTCCCCTGGGTGCCTAAAGTTCAGGTGGCCCCTGGGGTGCCTAAAGTTCAGGTGGTCCCGGGGTGCCTAAAGTTCAGGTGGCCCCTGGGTGCCTAAAGTTCAGGTGGTCCCCTGGGGTGCCTAAAGTTCAGGTGTCCCCTGGGTGCCTAAAGTTCAGGTGGTCCCCCTGTGCCTAAGTCTGTGGTGGTCCCCTGGGGTGCCTAGTCAGGTGGTCCCATGCCTGAAGTTCAGGTGGTCCCCTGGGTAGTTCAGGTGGTCCCAAAGTTCGGTCCCCTGGGGTGCCAAGTTCAGGTGGTCCCCTGGGGTGCCTAAAGTTCAGGTGGTCCCTGGGGTGCCAAAGTTCAGGTGGTCCCCGGGGTGCCTAGGGTTCAGGTGGTCCCCTGGGGTGCCTAAAGTTCAGGTGGTCCCCGGGTGCCTAAAGTTCAGGTGGTCCCCTGGGTGCCTAAAGTCTGTGTGTCCCTGTAAAGCCAGGTGGCCCCGGGTGCCTAGTTCAGGTGGTCCCCTGGGGTGCCTAAAGTTCAGGTGGCCCCCTGGTGCCTAAAGTTCAGGTGGTCCCCTGGGGTGCCTAAAGTTCAGGTGGTCCCTGGGGTGCCTAGTTCAGGTGGTCCCCTGGGGTGCCTAAAGTTCAGGTGGTCCCCTGGGGTGCCTAGTTCAGGTGGTCCCTGGGGTGCCTAAAGTCGGTGGTCCCCAGGTGCCTAAAGTTCAGTGGTCCCTGGGTGCCTAAAGTTCAGGTGGTCCCCTAGGGGTGCCAAAGTTCAGGTGGTCCCTGGGTGCCTAAAGTTCAGGTGGTCCCCTGGGGTGCCTAAGTTCAGGTGGTCCCCTGGGGTGCCTAAAGTTCAGGTGGTCCCCTGGGGTGTCTAAAGTTCAGGTGGTCCCCTGGGGTGCCTAAAGTTCAGGTGGTCCCCTGGGGTGCCTAAAGTTCAGGTGGTCCCCTGGGGTGCCTAAAGTTCAGGTGTCCCTGGGGTGCCTAAAGTTCAGGTGGTCCCCTGGGGTGCCTAGTTCAGGTGGTCCCCCAAGCTCTAAAGTTCAGGTGGTCCTGGGGTGCCTGGGGTGTCCAGGTGGTCCCTGGGTGCCTAAAGTTCAGGTGGTCCCCCAATGGGGAAGTCTGAAAGGTCCCCCTGGGGTGCCAAAGTTCAGGTGGTCCCCTGGGGTGCCTAAAGTCCCAGTGGTCCCCTGCCTGGCCCGGGTGCCTAGTTCAGGTGGTCCCCTGGGGTGCCTAAAGTCCGGGTGGTCCCTGGGGTGCCCAGTTCAGGTGGTCCCCTGGGGTGCCTAAAGTTCAGGTGCCCCTGGGCCTAAAGTCTGCAGGTCCCCAAAGCCTGGGAAGTTCAGGTCCCCTGGGTGCCTAAAGTCTCAGGTCCCCAGGTGCCTAAGTTCAGGTGGTCCCCGTGCCCAGTTCAGGTGGTCCCCCTGGGGTGCCTAGTTCAGGTGGTCCCCAAGGTGCCTAAAGTTCAGGTGGTCCTCGGTGCCCAGTTCAGGTGGTCCCCAAGTCAGGTGGTCCCCTGGGGTGCCTAAAGTTCAGGTGGTCCGGGGTGCCTAGTTCAGGTGGTCCCCTGGGGTGCCCAGTCTAAGGGGTCCCCTGGGGTGCCTGTTCAGGTGGCCCCTGGGGTGCCTGGGTGCAGGTGGTCCCCAAGCCCAAGTTCAGGTGATCCCCTGGGGCCTAAAGTCCAGGTGGTCCCCTAAGCTCAAAGTTCAGGTGGTCCCCGAAGCCTAAAGTTCAGGGTGGTCCCCTGGGGTGCCTAAAGTCAGTGGTCCCCTGCTTAAGTCTGTGGTCCCCTGGGGTGCCTAAAGTTCAGGTCCCCTGGGGTGCCCAAAGTTCAGGTGGTCCCTGGGGTGCCTAAGTTCAGGTGGTCCCTCAAAAGTCCAGGTGGTCCCTGGGGTGCCTAAAGTTCAGAGGTGTCCCCAGTGTCCCCAAGTGCCAAAGTTCAGTGGTCCCTGGGGTGCCTAAAGTTCCAGGTCCCCGGGTGCCCAAGTTCAGGTGGTCCCCTGGGTGCCTAAAGTTCAGGTGGTCCCCAAGTGCCTCCAAGACCCCGGGGTGCCTAAAGTTCAGGTGGTCTGCCAAAGTTCAGGTGGTCCCCTGGGGTGCCCAAAGTTCAGGTGGTCCCTGGGGTGCCTAAAGCTCAGGTGGTCCCCTGGGGTGCCTAAAGTTCAGGTGGTCCCCCTGGGGTGCCTAAAGTTCAGGTGGTCCCCTGGGTGCCTAAAGTTCAGGTGGTCCGGGTGCCTAAAGTTCAGGTGGTCCCCAAGTCTAAAGTTCAGTGGTCCCCTGGGTGCCTAAATCAGGTGGCCCCTAAGTTCAGTGGTCCCTGGGGTGCCTGTGTTCAGGTGGTCCCCTGGTGCCTAAAGTCTCAGGTGGTCCCCAAGTGCCTAAAGTTCAGGTGGTCCCCTGGGTGCCTAAACAGGTGGTCCCCAGGTGCCTAAAGTCCAGGTGGTCCCCTGGGGTGCCTAAAGTTCAGGTGGTCCCCGAAGTCTAAAGTTCAGTGGTCCCCGTCCAGGTGGTCCCCTGGGTGCCTAAAGTTCAGGTGTGCTCCAAGCTAAAGTTCAGGTGGTCCCCTGGGGTGCCTAAAGTTCAGGTGGTCCCCGGGGTGCCTGAAGTTCATGTGGTCCCCGGGTGCCCAAGTTCAGGTGGTCCCTGGCGGGGGTCCCCTGGGGGTGCCCAGTTCAGGTGGTCCTGGGTGCCTAAAGTTCAGGTGGTCCCTGGGGTGCCTAAAGTTCAGGTGGTCCCCGGTGCTCTGTGGTGTGGCCCTGGGGTGCCAAAGTCTGGTGGTGGTCCTAAAGTTCAGGTGGTCCCCCTGGGGTGCCTAAGCCTCAGTTCAGGTGGTCCCCTGGGGTGCCTAAAGTTCAGGTGTCCCCGGGTGCCTAAGTTCAAGTGGTCCCCTGGGGTGCCTAAAGTCTTGGGTCCTCAGGTGGTCCCCAGTGCCCAGTTGTGCCCCTGTGCCTAAAGTTCAGGTGGTCCCCTGGGGTGCCTAGTTCAGGTGGTCCCCTGGGGTGCCTTAAAGTTCAGGTGGTCCCCTGGGGTGCCTAAAGCCCAGGTGGTCCCCCAGTGCCTAAAGTTCAGGTGGTCCCCTCAAAGTTCAGGTGGTCCCCTGGGGTGCCTAAGGTCAGGTGGTCCCTGGGGTGCCTAAAGTTCAGGTGGTCCCCTGGGTGCCTAAAGTTCAGGTGGTCCCCTGGGTGCCTAAAGTTCAGGTGGTCCCCTGGGGTGCCTAGTTCAGGTGGTCCCCTGGGGTGCCTAAAGTTCAGGTGGTCCCTTGGGTCCTTAAGTTCAGGTGGCCTGGGGTGCCAAGTTCAGGTGGCCCTGGGTGCCTAAAGTTCAGGTGGTCCCTCAGTGCCTAGTTCAGGTGTCCCTCGGGGTGCCTAAAGTTCAGGTGGTCCCCTGGGGTGCCTAAGTTCAGGTGGTCCCCTGGGTGCCTAAGTTCAGGTTCCCTGGTGCCTAAATGGGTGGTCCCCTGGTCTAAAGTTCAGGTGTCTCTGGGGTGCCTAAGTTCAGGTGGTCCCCTTCAAAGCCTAAAGTTCAGGTGGTCCCCTGGGGTGCCTAAGTTCAGGTGGTCCTGGGGTGCCAAAGTTCAGGTGGTCCCCAGATGCCCAAAGTTCAGGTGGTCCCCCGGGGTGCCAAAAGTTCAGGTGATCCTGGGGTGCCTAAAGTTCAGGTCCCCGGTGCCTAAGTTCAGGTGGTCCCCTGGGGTGCCTAAAGTTCAGGTGGTCCCTGGGGTGTTCAGGTGGTCCTAGTCTTAAAGTTCAGGTGGTCCCCTTGGGGTGCCAAGTTCAGGTGATCCCCTGGGGTGCCCAAAGTTCAGTGGTCCCCTGGGTGCTCAAAGTTCAGGTGATCCCCAGGTGCCTAGTTCAGGGTCCCTGGGGTGCCTAAAGTTCAGGTGATCCCCTGGGGTGCCTGAGTTCAGGTGGTCCCTGGGTGCCCAGTCCATGGCCCTCAAGTGCCAAAGTTCAGGTCCCTGGGGTGCCTAAGTCTGCGTGTCCCCTGGGGTGCCTAAAGTTCAGTGGTCCCCAGCCTGTCCATGTGGTCCCTGGGTGCCCAAAGTTCAGGTGATCCCCTGGTGCCTGTTCAGGTGGTCCCCGTGCCCAGCCTGTGCCTGAAGTCCAGGGTGATCCCCTGGGGTGCCTAAGTTCAGGTGATCCCTGGGGTGCCTAAAGTTCAGGGTGATCCCCTGGGGTGCCTAAAGTTCAGGTGATCCTGGGTGCCTAAAGTTCAGGTGATCCTCTCGGGTGCCTAAAGTTCAGGTGATCCTGGGTGCCTAAAGTTCAGGTGATCCCTGGGTGTTTAAAGTTCAGGTGATCCCTGGGGTGCCAAAGTTCAGGTGATCCCTGGGGCAAGTCAGTAAGATCCCTAGTGCCTAGTTCAGGTGATCCCTGGGGTGCCCAAAGTTCAGGATCCCTGGGTGCCTAAAGTTCAGGTGATCCCTGCGCCTAAAGTTCAGGTGATCCCTGGGGTGCCTAAAGTTCAGGTGGTCCTGGGGTGCCCAAAGTTCAGTGTGATCCCAGGTGCCCAAAGTCTGGTGGTGATCCCTGGGTGCCTAGTAAAGTTCAGGTGATCCCCTGGGGTGCTTCTGGGAAGTCTCAGGTGATCCCTGGGTGCCTAAAGTCTAGGTGATCCCTGCAAGCCCAAAAGTTCAGGTGAGATCCTCCTGTGGGTGCCTAAAGTTCAGGTGATCCCTGGGGTGCTCTAAAGTCTGTGGGTGATCCCGGGTGCCCAGTTCAGGTGATCCTGGGGTGGCCCAAAGTTCAGGTGATCCCTGGGGTGCCTAAAGTTCAGGTGATCCCTGGGGTGCTTAAAGTTCAGGTGATCCCTTGGGGTGCCTAAAGTTCAGGTGATCCTCGGGGTGCCTAAAGTTCAGGTGGTCCCTGGGTGCTCTTGGGAAGTTCAGTGGTCCCATGCCCAAAGTTCATAGTGGGATCCCTGTGTCTAAATTCAGGATCCCGGGTGCCTAAGTTCAGGTGATCCTCAAAGCCTAAAGTTCAGTGATCCCAAGCTCCCAAAGTTCAGATCCCGGTGCCAAGTTCAGGTGATCCCTAGGTGCCTAAAGTCAGGTGATCCTGGGTGTCTAAAGTTCAGGTGATCCTGGGTGCCTAAAGTTCAGGTGATCCTGGTGCCCAAAGTTCAGGTGATCCCTGGGTGCCTAAAGTTCAGGTGATCCCTGGGTGCCCAAAGTTCAGGTGATCCTGGGTGCCAAAGTTCAGTGATCCTGGGTGCCTAGTTCAGGCAGGATCCCCAAGTCAAAGCACAGGTGATCCCTGGGATCAAAGTTCAGTGGATCCCTGGGGCTTAAAGTTCAGGATCCCAAAGAATACCTAATAAAGTTCAGGTGATCCTGGGTGCTTAAACCAGGTGATCCTGGGTGAAGTTCAGGTGATCCCTGGTGCCTAGTTCAGGTGACTCCTAGGTGCCTAAAGCTCAGGTGATCCCTGGTGCCTAAAGTTCAGGTGATCCCGGTGCCTAAAGCTCAGGTGATCCTGGGGTGCCCAGTTCAGGTGATCCTCAAAAATAAAAGTTCAGGGGATCCTGGGTGCCTAAAGTTCAGGTGATCCCGGAGCCAAAGTTCAGTGATCCCTGAAATGCAAAAGTTCAGGTGATCCCTAGTGCCCAAAGTCATGTATCCCTAAAAAGCCTAAAGCTCAGGTGATCCCTAGTTAAAGTTCAGTGATCCCTAAAAGCCTAAAGTTCAGTGATCCCTGGGTGCCCAAAGTTCAGGTGATCCCTGTGCCTAAAGTCAGTGATCCCCTCAGCCTAAAGTCCAGGTGATCCCTGGTGCCCAAAGTTCAGGTGATCCCGGGGTGCCTAAAGTTCAGGCATCCCTGGGTGCCTAAAGTTCAGGTGATCCCTGGGGTTCCAAGTTCAGGAGATCCTGGGCACCAAAGTTCAGGTGATCCCAATGCCCAAAGTTAAGTGATCCTTGGTGCCTAAAGTTCAGGTGATCCCTGGGTGCCTAAAGTTCAGTGACCCCAAAAGCCAAAGTTCAGGTGATCCCCTGGGTGCCTAAAACCAGTGATCCCCTGGGGTGCCTAAAGCCCAGGTGATCCCCTCAGTGCCCAGTGAGATCCCAAACCAGCCAACCCAAAGCCAAAAGCCCAGTGATCCCTGGGGTCTAAACGGTGATCCCTGGGTGCCAAAGTTCAGTGATCCCCTCAAACAACCAAGCCAAAGTTCAGGTGATCCTGGGTGCCTAAAACAGTGATCCCCAAAGTGCCCAGGTGATCCCTGGGTGCCTAAAGTTCAGGTACCCATGCCTAAAGTTCAGGTGATCCCTGCAAACAACCCAAAAGCCCAAAGTCAGTAAGATCCCCTGGGTGCCTAAAGTTCAGGTGATCCTGGGGTGCCCAAAGTTCAGGTGATCCCTGGGTGCCTAAAGTTCAGTCATCCTAAAAGCCCACTTTTACCCAAGCCTACATCATCCCTGGTGCCCAGTTCATGTGATCCCTGGGGTTCCTAAAGCTCAGTGATCCTGGGGTGCCCAAACCAGGTGATCCCTAGTGCCAGTTCAAGTGATCCCTGGGTGCCCAAAGCCAGGTGATCCCCTGGGTGCCCAGCCAGTGATCCCTGGGGTGCCCAAAATCAGGATCCCTGGCACAAAGTTCAGGATCCCTCCCTAAACAACCCAAACAAAGTTCAAAAGATCCCCAGGTGCTCAAAGTTCAGGCGATCCCTGGGTGCCCAAACCAGTCCCCACAACCCCCCACAACCACAAACAGTGATCCCTGGTGCCTAAACAGGATCCCCAAGTCCTAAAGTCCAGTGATCCCTAAGTGCCTAAAGTTCAGGTGACCCTGGGTGCCTAAAGCTCAGGTGATCCCCGGGCGCCCAAAGTTCAGTGATCCCTGAACCAAAATGACCTCACCAAAGTTCAGGTGATCCCCAAAGCAGGACCCTGGGTGCCAAACAGGTGATCCCCAACACAAAGTTCAGTGATCCTGGGTGCCTAAAGTTCAGGTGATCCCAAAATGCCAAAAGTTCAGTTATCCCTGTGCCTGAAGTTCAGTGATCCTGGGTGCCTAAAGTTCAGGTGATCCCGGGTGCCCAAAGTCCAGGTGATCCCTGGGGTGCCTAAAGTCCAGGTGATCCCTGTGCCAAACAGCACCCTGCAAAGTTCAGGATCCCAAAGTCTAAACCAGTGATCCCAAGCCAGCCAAAGTTCAGTGATCCCCAGAGCCCAAAGTTCAGGTGATCCCCGGGTGCCTAAAAGTTCAGGTGATCCCTGGGTGCCCAAAGTTCAGGTACCTGCGCCCAAAGCTCACAATCCCCTGTGCCCTAAAATTCAGGATCCCTGGTGCTCAAAGTTCAGTGATCCCTGGTGTAAGTTCAGGTGATCCCCGGGTGCCCAAAGTTCAGGTGATCCCTGGGTGCCCAAAGTTCAGCATCCCGGTGCCTAAAGTTCAGGTGATCCTGTGTGCTTAAAGTTCAAAACCCAACAGTGATCCTAAAGTTCCAAAGTTCAGTGATCCCTGAAGTGCCAAAGTTCAGTGATCCTGGTGCCCAAAGTTCAGGTGATCCCCAAGCTCAAAGTCCATGATCCCTAAATGCCTAAAAGTTCAGGTGATCCCGGGGTGCCCAAAGTTCAGTGACCCTGGTGCCTAAAGTTCAGCACCGGTGCCTAAAGTCCAACCCAGTAAGTCTATCCTGGGTGTCTAAAGTTCAGGATCCCAGCCTTTAAAGTTCAGGTGATCCCAAAGTTCAGGTGATCCTAAAAGCCAAGTTCAGGTGATCCCCTCAGTGCCTTAAAGTTCAGGTGATCCCTGGGTGCCTGCAAAGTTCAGGTGATCCTGGGGTGCTCTGAAGTTCAGGTGATCCCTGGGATTTTAAAGTTCAGTGATCCTGGGGTGTCAGTTCAGATCCTGGGTGCCCAGTTCAGGTGATCCTGGGGTGCCCAGCCCAAAGTCCAGGATCCTGGGTGCCTAAAAGTTCAGGTGATCCTGGGGTGCCTAAAGTTCAGTGATCCTGGGTGCCGGTGTCCAGTGATCCCTAAACAAAGTTCAGGTGATCCCTGGTGCCCAAAGTTCTGAAATGTGATCCCTGGTGCCCAAGTCTCAGGTGATCCCAAAGCCCAAAGTCCAGGATCCTGGGGTGCCTAAAGTTCAGTGAGATCCTGGGGTGCCAAAGTTCAGGTGATCCTGGTGCCTAAAGTTCAAAAAGATCCCCAAAGTCAAAGTCTAGGTGATCCCAAGTGCCCAGTTCAGGTGGTCCCCAAAGTGCCTAAAGTTCAGGTGATCCCTGGGGTGCCAGTTCAGGTGATCCTTGGGGTGCCAAAGTTCAGGTGATCCTGGGGGTGCCTAAAGTTCAGGTGATCCAAGTTTAAAGTTCAGGTGTGATCCTGGGGTGCCCAAAGTCCAGGTGATCCCAAAACAGAAAGTCCAGGTGATCCCTTGGGGGTGCCTAAAGTACAAAAAGAGATCCTTGGGGTGTCAAAGCACAGGTGATCCCTGGGTGCCCAAAGTTCAGTGATCCTAAGTGCCTATTCAGTCATCCCCAGTGCCTAAAGTCATGATCCCTGGGGTGCCCAAAGTTCAGGTGATCCTGGGTGCCTAAAGTTCAGGTGGATCCCTGGGTGCCAAAGTTCAGGTGACGGGTGCTCTAAGTTCAGGTGATCCCTGGGGTGCCTAAAGTTCAGGTGATCCCTGGTGCCTAAAGTTCAGGTGATCCCTGGGTGCCCAAAGTTCAGGTGATCCCTGGGGTGCCTAAGTTCAGGTGATCCTGGGTGCCTAAAGTTCAGGTGATCCCCAAAAGTTCAGGTGATCCCTGGGTGCCTAAAGTTCAGGTGATCCCTGGGGTGCCCAAAGTTCAGGTGATCCCTGGGGTGCCAAGTTCAAGTGATCCTTGGGTGCCCCAAAGTTCAGGTGATCCCTAAACTAAAGTTCAGTGATCCCTGGGGTGCTCAAAGTTCAGGTGATCCCGGGTGCCCAAAGTTCAGGATCCTCCCAAAGTTCAGGTGATCCCTCAGTGCCAAAGTTCAGGTGATCCCTGGGTGCCTAAAGTTCAGATCCCTGCATGCAAGTTCAGGTGATCCCGTGTTTAAAGTTCAGTGATCCCCGGGTGCCTAAAGTTCAGGTGATCCTCGGGTGCCCAAAGTCAGAAGACCCCTGGTGCCAAGTTCAGGTGATCCCTGGTGCCCAAAGTCCAGTATCCTTGGTGCCTAAAGTTCATGTGATCCCCTGTGCCTAAAGTTCAAGGTACCCTGGTGCCTAAGTTCAGGCGATCCCCTAAAGTTCAGGTGATCCCCGGTGCCTAAAGTTCAAATGATCCCCCTGGGCCTTCAAGTAGTGATCCCTGGGCGCCTAAAGTTCAGTGATCCCTGTGCCAGTTCCCAACCCTGGGTGCCTAAAGTTCAGGTGACCCTGGGTGCCTAAAGTCCACAGAGATCCCCAGTGTCCAAAGTTCAGGCGATCCCCAAAAGCCTAAAGCCAGTGATCCCCAAAAGCCAAAAGTTCAGGTGATCCCTGGGTGCCCAAAGTTCAGGCATCCCAAAGTCCAAATTCAGTGATCCCCAGGTGCCCAAACCAGGTGATCCCTGGTGCCTAAAATCCAGGTGATCCCTGGGTGCTCTAAAGTCTTAGGGTGTGATCCCTGGGGTGCCTAAAGTTCAGGGTAAAGATCCCCTGGGAAGTTTAAAGTCCAGGGTGTGATCCTGGGGTGCCTGTTCAGGTGTGGTCCCTGGGGTGCCTAAACCAGGTGATCCCTGGGGTGCCTAAGTTCAGGTGATCCTGGTGTTTAAAGTTCAGGGTGATCCCCTGGGGTGCCTAAAGTTCAGGTGATCCCTGGGGTGCCCAAAGTTCAGGCGATCCCTGGGGTGCCTAAAGTTCAGGTGATCCCTGGTGCCCAGTTCAGGTGATCCTCGGGGTGCTCTAAAGTTCTGTGTGATCCTGGGTGCCTAAAGTTCAGGTGATCCCTGGGGTGCTCCAGTTCAGGCGATCCCCTGCGTCGCAGTTCAGGTGATCCCCTGGGTGCTCTGAAGTTCAGGTGTGATCCCTGGGTGCCTAAAGTTCAGGTGATCCCTGGGGTGCCTAAAGTTCAGGGTGATCCCTGGTGCCTAAAGTTCAGGTGGTCCCTTGGGTGCCTAGTTCATGTGATCCCTGGGTGTTCAAAATTCAGGTGATCCCTGGGTGCTCAAAGCTCAGTGATCCTTGGGTGCCTTGCAAAGTTCAGGTGATCCCTGGGTACGCAAAGTTCAGGCAAGATCCTCTGGGTGGCTCCAAAGTTCAGGTGATCCCTGGGGTGCCCAAAGTTCAGGTGATCCCTGGCAGCCTGGTAAAGTTCAGGTGATCCCCGGGGTGCCAAAAGTTCAGTGATCCCGGGTGCCTAAAGTTCAGGCATCCCTGGTGCCTAAAGTTCAGGTGGATCCTGGGTGTCGCAAAGTTCAGGTGATCCTAAAAGCCAAGTTCAGGGCATCTGGTGTCTAAAGTTCAGGATCTCAAAGCCTCAGTGATCTGGTGCCTGAAGTTCAGATCTCTTGGTGTTTTAAAGTTCAGGATCCAAAAACAAAGTTCTGTGGTCCCTTGGGTGCCGAAGTTCAGGTATTCCTGGTGCTTCAAAGTTCATGTGATCCTGGAAGCCGGTGCCTGTGGTCCCCTGGGGTGCTTCAAAGTTCAGGGTGGTCCTCAGGTGCCTAAAGTTCAGGTGGTCCTGGCTGCCTGCAAAAGTTCAGGGTGATCCCTGGGGTCCCTAAACAGGTGATCCTGGGGTGCCTAAAGTTCAGGTGATTATGACAACTTACTCAACTCGTGTATGATCGTCAACACCTACAGTAAAATAAACAACAGGAAAGATAAACAAAACTAAAAAACAAGATAAGAAGCGCTGAGGGAAGATTATTTACCAAGCGAGTAAATCTATCTTATTCTGTCTTATCAACGTGTGTGTGTGTGATGTGTGTAGGGAGGTGGTGGTGGTAGTGGCGTGTGTGGTGGAGGGTGGTGGTGGTGAGTGTAGTGGTGGTGGAGTGTGTGGTAGAATATAGGAGTGGTAGTAATGATACGAAGCCCAACCAAAAGCACAAACAAGTTTCCAGATATTAACCAGTCATGCCTCCTACACTACCATGTATACTGGACCCCGAGAGAGAGACTTATACTGTTAAATACATTTGGTGAAAACCTTTCATCCATGCTCTGCTGAGTACCTGTAATTATCATCACCACCTCCTCACTCTGCACCCAGAGCCTGACAGGCGTCTCCTCAAGCAGTTCTCACGACAACAGAGATTTCCATCTCTACCTGAAGGACACACCAACCAGTACCGAGGTAAAAAGAAGTTCAGGATCCGGCAGCACACAGCCAAACCTGGAGGTGGGAGCAAGGGGGCATGGGGAGGGAGGGTGGGTGAAGAGGGGAGGGGAGGAAGAAGGGAGGGAGGTAGAAGAGGGGAGGGATGGTAAAGGGGAGGGGAAGGAGGACACAGGGAGGAGATGCAAAGGCATAGGGGGTGTGAGGGGAAGGGGGGGAGGAAGGTTGAGGAGAGGGGAGGTAAGGCAGGTGAAGGAGGTAGAGAGGGAGGGGGAGAAGGGATTAAGAGAGGTATCACAGATTTCATGGTTGCACCAAGTCTTGAGGTGATGATGTTTAACAGTCGCAATAGGAGGGGGTGTAAAAGAAAGTGGTGGGGGGTTTTAGGTGGTAGTGTTAGGGGTGTAAAAGTAGGGTGGGGTAGGTGGGGGTGTTAGGGTAAAAGTAGGTAAAAGTAGGGGTGGTGGGGGTGAGGGTAGGGGTGGTGGGGGGTGTTAGTGGTGGGGGGGTGTTAGTGGTGGGGGATGTTAGTGGTGGTGGTGATAATGGTAGTGGTGTCAAATAGACCAATCAGGTGTTAACTCGTCCCAAATTACTATAACAACCCCGGCATGGTGATTCACCTGGCCAATTTCTAACAATATTTTTTTCTTCTACTGTACCAACTGACCCACATAGACTGTACAGTGTTCCCTTGGTCTTATTATTTTCCTGTCTAGTATTATTGTAGTTTTGTTCTTCGTGTCTGTGTGTGGTGTGGTGTGGTGTGGTGTGGCGCGGTGTGGCGTGGTGTAATTAACTGTGAAGAGGGACGATAGTGACGATGATGATGACGTGGACGACCCTGAATGACAAAGACGACCTTACCAACGACACGGCTTGACAGTGATACGACTACCAGACCATGACTATATAGTTCAGAGTAACATTATCACCACCACAGCTACCACTATCACCATCACCACTACAACTACCACCAACACTATTACTACTACAATAACTATAAATTTACTACCACTACCACCACCACTACTACCATCACCAGGTATATTTTCAAGGTTTCAATTATCACATAGGCTAATACTGTATCGGGGCAGTAGATTATATTATTAGAAAAACATGGACACAGTGCCTTTATCGCCATTCAATCATGACTTGTTTTCAGAGTTTTTGCCCAATACATTGTCCATATTTAGTAGCACCAAATGTAGTGGTCATGTATGAACGCGTTAATAATGCTCATGGTGCAGTTGTCATATACCAATGTGGATCGGGTGTCGCCAATACAGTATAACCTTTTTAATGCAGATTACGTTTATTAACAATAATGTGCACTAAGCACTAAATCTAAACCATCAAGTGTTGTGTGTTTCGATGTGTGCTCTGGGTCAAGGGTCACTCATTAAGTGCCCTCAGGTGTGTCTTCAGGTGCTTTACCAAACACCTTATGTCTCAGTAGATCTCTTGTAAGGAGAGCAACATTGGCTGCTGTCTCAACCGCAAGATTATGCTTACCTACACCAAGCTGACCAGATATATCCTGCATTAGCAACAAGCTAATGTTTATCCAGGATAACTGGATGTCTCTCATGACCGCCAGCCCGAGATCAAAGCATTTGCAACTAGTATTACCGGGCTCACTACTCTCTGGGATTAACATGACAACCCACGGCTGATACAAGAGTGAAAACCCGACTCGGTAACCCTGATCCTCACACTACTAGCATGAGAATAGTTTCAGTGTCGTCAACTGTTCGTAATTAAAGCTAAACACAGGATGTCCCCAGGGAGGTGAGTGAGGGTCGCTCAGGCTGGTGGCTCTACAGTCACCTCCGTCTTCCTCCCTTCCTCTCTCTCTCTCTCCTTCAAAAGCCTCATCTCCATTCACTAGAGTCTGGCGCCTGCTGTCTCTATTCCCTACAGTACACTCTACCGACAATATTCTGTTAAGGTGAACTGCTTGGTTACAGGTTTGATGACTTATTTGGTTGTGTGGTTGATGGACTGGTCGATGGACTGGTCAATGGACTGGTCAATGGACAGGTCAATGGACTGGTTGGTACAACGCCACACCACCACCAACGCCACACCACCACCAACGCCACTAAACACTCCTCATCGTACCCCATTACTCACGCACACACGCTATTAAACATACACACCACCTACACCATTATACGCACGACTAAACACACACACACACACACACACACACACACACACACACACACTAAAGGTAGTTTATGGATATACCAACAATTTTAAGTAACTAATTCCTCTCCCCACCAATCACCCCGTAGTTACTCCCCATCCTCTTCACCACAAGTTACTCCCCATCCTCTTCACCCCGTAGTTACTCCCCATCCTGTTCACCACAGACCATTATAATATGCCCGTTCGTTGACTAATCATCCGTGGGAGAGGATCACCAGTTCCTAATCGTCGCTAGCGTATCACCTAATCCCCTAAGCCGGATTAAGATCGGCTACAGGACAATTAAGTGATGTAGACGTAATGGGATATTGGACAGCACCGTGGAACGTCTCTCCCCCGAGGTGTGTGTGTCTGAGTAGCTGAGTTTCCCCTCCACGTCTCGTCTTTTTTAATTTCTATGATTGTGGCTCCATTTTCTTTAACATTGTGGCGTTTGATGAGTAATTTTAATCATAATAGTAATAATATTGATAAAAATAGTAGTAGTAGTAGTTGTTGTATCAGTACAGTATCGTATAAAGAATATTATAATACTTGTAATTTATTTATAAAAAAAGACAATCATATTAGTTTCAGCTATATAGTATTAAAAGAGAGAGAGAGAGAGAGAGAGAGAGAGAGAGAGAGAGAGACTGGTGTATATATATGTAGCGGCCATGGGCAAATCTTGTGTTTATTTGCTCCCTATAGTTCTTACACCCACTACCACTATCATCACCCATACTCACTCCTTGGCTACCACACCATAACAGTGAAAGGTACTAAAACAAACAACACATAACAGCGTCCATAGAAGAAAAAAATACAATATTTATGATGATGAATGATCTCTCATATCCCTTAAACAATCATTACTTAAGCTTTACTGTGTCTCTATCTAGTAGCGAGTTCCAACATTCACACACAACCTTGCTCTCTTTTCGCTTCTCTTCATTCCAACTCACTCTTCCCTGCGTTGTGAACACTTTCCTTCCATGCCAGGCCAACATAACACAGCCCCTTAATAAACTCGCTTGTAGTAGTGGGATTACAAGTCCTAGATATGCTTGACCGTTACCGAAACAAGCTCCATGTTGTAATAATCTGCCCCACAGGTGTTATTTTTCTGTATTCGTTGTTACTCCATGAATTGTTATTGGATATTGTGGTGGTGGTGTTGGGGGGGGGGGTGTTCGAGACCTCTGATGTCATATACGAAATTGAGTTGTGTTGGTGTTTACATCTATAGAACATGATAGGGATTTAGTGGGGGTTTTTTTCTTCTTCTTGGGGGACGAAAGGTGGTGGTATTTTAACGAGTGTCTTCTGTTGGGCACGTAAGGTCTCGGTGAGCTTTTGTGGGAGATTCTTATGATTCTTGGGACGTTTTTCTCGAGAGTTTGTGGGAATTGGGTGATTTTTTTTTTCTGGGAATCTGCCGAGTTTTGGTGATCTCTATTCCCGAAAGTTGGTTGAGTTTTGGCGTCCGTGTGACATTATAGTTAATCCATATACGAATTTAAGATAAATACTGATTATTGGAGGTAGTTTTAGAGTTCCAAACATCATGAAGAAAACGTGAAACACTTGAAACATGAAAACTTCGTGTACAGTAATACTCGTGAAGTAATACAAACATGGACGACGAAAATAATTATTCACAACAACAGAACAATTGCTCATAACTACTAATAGCAAGATTACTATTTTCCTCTTTAAGGATTCCACGTGTGTTGCGTTGCGTTGCGTTGCGTTGCGTTGCGTTGCGTTATGTTGTGTTGTCACCAGTACATAATCTAGCCCAGGGGTTCTCAACCAGGGGGGAATTTCCCCCCTCAGGTATTCAGGGGGGGGGGGAACTGATACTAATATGGAAAAAATAAAGGATTTTCAGTATTATATGCATATTATTTGGAATGCACTTTTTGAGGCAGACAATCTTGGAAAGGAGGGGGGAATGACATTCTGACATTTGGTGAAAGGGGTGCATGGGGCAAACAAGGTTGAGAACCACTGATCTAGCCACTTGGTTTCTGTCAGCTTCCACAGACTCAACAACCATAAGTATAGTTCCATAAGTTCTCTCAGTCCCCTTCACACTTTAAGCCTCGTCTCTACTGTAGATTGTACACAATATCCGCTGTCTAGAGGCAATTGTAGTTGAGATAGTAGCAATAAAGTCGCTCTTGGTCGTCCTTACCAGCAGCTCGTAGGAACAGGAGAGGGACTTCACAACCTTCCGCCTCCTTTAGTATGAGAGAGAGGGTTCCTCCAGGTGAGTCCTGCCACAGAAGTGACGACAACAAACCATGAATAACACCGATGATATATGTTTTTTGTTTTTTCTGATTGACCCCGGGTGAACGACCGCAACAGTGTGAGAGAAAGACAGTTCTCCGTCAGTTCGAAGCCGTCACTTATGATGAAATATTTCCATTAAGAAATGACATCGTCGATCAAAGAACAATTTGCCAGATTGACACAAAATCGTGTTCCATCCCCTGGGCCACCCTCGCCTGCCTGCCTGCCTGCCTGTTGCCCTGGCCACCACCACCACCATCACTACCACCTCTCTCTCTCTCTCTCTCTCTCTCTCTCTCTCTCTCTCTCTCTCTCTCTCTCTCTAGTGTCATATATCTCATTCCGGTTTGGTACAGTTTCGAAATAGACTTTTGTTGGTGACATTACATACATACATACATACATACATACATACATACATTACATACATACATACATACATACATACATACATACATACATACAGTACATACATACATACATACATACATACATACATACATACATACATACATACATACATAGAGTGAAGCACTGTAGGTCAAGCTTGTATATTGCATCATGAAAGCAACAAAAGAATTGTTTGTTGGTTAATAGTTTTTTATATTGTTTGTACCAGTCATGAAACGAATGTAAATATGAAGGCACAGGAATCCCTTGTATACATATATAAAGCAGTTTTGTATATATAGAGAAATAACTTTATATATACCTGTTTATATATGTAAAAAACAGGAAATTCGTTTTTTCCGGATTATGAATATAATTTTGGTGGTCAGATCGTAAATAAAGATGTCAATAAGAACACCTTCTTCATCATTAACAACAACTATATTATAACCATTTAGAAAGAATTTTAATTATCTAACAATTTATAAATTGAAGATAAACTAAAAATATATACCAGAAATTTTACCTTTTTTCAATACAGAACTCAATGGAACTTTTTATTGTTTAGCTTTGATATAATAAAGTAGAAAGAGTGACCTAAGTTAGAGAGGTCAGAGGTCAGAGAGAGAGAGAAGAGTCTTACACCCTTGGAGCCATTTGTTATGAGACGACTAAACAAGCACGGGACAAACTTAAAAAATAAACCATCAGAAAATTCAGTTCAAATGTTATGTATCTAATATCGATATTCTTCTTCTGTTTCTATAATGGGTGAGTCAAAGGCACACACACACACACACACACACACACACACACACACACACACACACACACACACACACACACACACACACACACACACACACACACACACACACACACACACACACACACACACACACACACACACACACACACACACACACACACATTTGCTCATCACAATAGAGGGAAATAATCAATAACCTCTAAATAGTTTACAGAATATATAATATATATATATATATATATATATATATATATATATATATATATATATATATATATATATATATATATATATATATAAATATACATACATATACAGATAGTAGGTCAATAAACAATAACAATAATAAATTCAATAAACACTAAGAAGTTCTCTTTAACCTGTGTGTGTGTGTGTGTGTGTGTGTGTGTGTGTGTGTGTGTGTGTGTGCACTCAAAAATAACCCTCTTTAGCTATGACAACATGTGGGTGGCACGAGAGAGCAGAGCGTGATAAATGAGAGAGAGAGAGAGAGAATGAGAAAGGGGAGAGGGGAGAGGGGAGAGAAGGGTAATAAAAACTGGAATAGAGTCTATGATGTAGAAAGGATTAGAGGAGACAGAGAGAGAGAGAGAGAGAGAGAGTATGCGAAGGAAAGAGAGACAGAATAAGAGAAAGAGAGATAAAGAGAGTAAGAGAAAGAGAGAGAGAGGGAGATGAAGAAAGAAAGAGGGAGAGAAAAAATTAGGAAAAAAGGTAGAGTTAGACAAACAGAGACAGACAGACAGACAGATAGACGGGGGGGGGTTAAGACAGGCCAGCCTAGTGTCACCTAATCTGTCTACCCCAGGCTTAACTAGTCGGAACAAAAGCCTAGAAAATAATGAGCCTTAAAAAAAAAAGAGAGGAACTATGCTAAATTAATCACACGAATCATTAATTATAACCCGGACTGTGTGGCAGAGTAGATTACCGAATCATTAACTATATCCTTTAACTATATTCTTATCGTGGAAATTAATACAGTATTTCTATTTACTGGAATCGTCTTCTGAGCTATTATTCATAAGTTCCTTTACACATATTACAAGACTTTAACCACGTGTAAATAAAGAAAAACAAAATTTAAGTTCCTCGAGCAAAACAGAAACAATTTACTACACTTTTTCTTACGTATTTATAATTCCACACAGCGCTCTCTTGTTCCCAAAGTTGGTAAGCTCTTGTATATATGTTCAAGGGTGGAGAATAAACTCGAGTAAACTTTTCAATACGTTTATTCTGGACACGATTCTCTCCACACGGCGACCAAAAGTCACAAGTTGGACACAAATGTATTCAAGAATCACAAGTAGATTTTTATGTAGAATTTACACATTTATTCACTAGAAATATAAGAGATAAACCTTTTTTTGTTTTTCCTTGTTGATGTAATTAATTTATCAGTTACATTATGAGATAGTAAATACTTCATAGTCTTGCACTTTTACGACTACGCATGCGCACTGTACTCAAACCAGCACAAGATGATGGCTGCCTGAATGAAAATAATATCACGTCTTCCTGAAAATTTTACCCGTAAATAAATACACACAGCAGTAGTAGTAGTAGTAGTAGTAGTAAAAGTAGTAGTGGCGAAGGTGTGGTTGGCTGGGGAGGCTGGGGCCACGTAAAAAAAAAAGTAGTAGTAGTAGTAGTAGTAGTAGTAGTAGTAAAAGTAGTAGAAGTAGTAGTAGTATTTATATCATTATTAACATTATTACTATTATCTAAATTTTATTATTATCATTGTTCCTATTATTACATACCAGTGGATACCAGGAAGACTATCAGAGATGGAGAATCAGGTTAGGTTAGGTTAGGTTAGGTTAGGTTAGGTTAGGTTAGGTTAGGTTAGGTTAGGTTAGGTGAAGGCTGTAGATATCTTCCGAACCGCCAATATTCTGTTATCGATCACGTTATCTTCTGCCATACGAAGTAGATAACGGCGAGATATCTGAACCTTGTAGCAATAAGATTAATAACGGAATTTTGTCTCTAGTTATAATATTTTAACGTTTCATCATAACATTTATCAGTAAATGAACATAAATATAAAGCAAATGTTTATAAAGTTAACTGTATAATTTCATTCACTCCTTTTGTTTATAATTAAGTTCAATAAGGTAATTAAGGTCAATAAGGTAATTAAGGTCAATAAGGTAATTAAGGTCAATAAGGTAATTAAGGTCAATAAGGTAATTAAGGTCAATAAGGTAATTAAGTTCAATAAGGTAATTAATGTCAATAAGGTAATTAAGTCAATAAGGTAATTAAGGTCAATAAGGTAATTAAGGTCAATAAGGTAATTAAGGTCAATAAGGTAATTAAGGTCAATAAGGTAATTAAGTTCAATAAGGTAATTAATGTCAATAAGGTAATTAAGGTCAATAAGGTAATTAAGGTCAATAAGGTAATTAAGGTCAATAAGGTCAACACATAAACAACAGATAACTTAACAGATTATAGGACGATAATCAAGACACAAGGAACATTATAAATAGATGGGAAGCGACGATAAACACACACACACGCCTGGGAATTGATGATCCGTCAGCCGCCTCAACAGGGAAAACATATTTGGTATCAGGAATATTCAGTGAAGAGAGTGTGTGTGTGTGTGTGTGGGGGGGGGGGGCTGTAAGTGAGAGGCCCATTATAAGAGGTGGGGGTAAAGGCTGGCTGGAGGAGCTTTAGTATAGAGGGAGCACTAGGGTTGTGATGGCTTTTATCAGGGAGTGACGAACTGTGTTATGTCGACCTGAACAACGTGTTATGATAGGTAGTAGTTAGTTGAGATATCGGAGGTGTTATTTTATTCCTTAGTTTATATTACACACATTAGGTTTCTTACAGGTGATTGACGCTAATTTCTGCCGTAGTCAAATGGTTAACGTTACGAAGTTAAAATTAAAACACTTTATGCATCTTTTTCACTCGGGTACACCTGACCTCACCTCACCTGACCTACATACCTGCTTGTTATCTTGCATTATTAACTCCTGTCATATACTACACCCTCAGTTGCAACAGGTAGTGATAGTTTGCATTTTAAACCCAACAATATCATAGTTATTTTGGGGTTTTTTTATATTCAAGATCCAGATTACCAAATGTTAGAACGATGATTGATTTTCGTATCTGAAGATGGAAGAATGTGTTTAATTGGTTAGGTTAGGTTCGGTTAGGTTAGGTTAGGTTAGGTTAGGTTAGGTTAGGTTAGGTTAGGTTAGGTTAGGTTAAATAATAAAAAGGAAATAACAAACTTAAAGTCAAACAATGGCGTCAAGACTATACTGAGAATCTACCTTCGCTGGAAGTTCACTTAACATTATAGTTACGAAGGAAAATTAATGGAGAAAGTTAGTACGTTGGTATAATTTTCTTAAATTTTTGGGGGGGGTATAATATTTGTGCATTAACTTAAATAAACAAGGTAAATGCATTCAAACATCTTCAATTATAAGGAACATTCATCTTACGAGCCTTTGAGAAACCGACCAATGGTATGCAATCATCTTCAGAAATTTATGTCATCATTCAGTTCTAATCGTCAATCATAACCCCGGATGACTACCAAAGAGACAATCATTGGCTGGGAATTATGTATTAGTGTTCAAATATGGAGCCTTCTGGTCTGACATGTGTGGTCCTAGCCAATGATTGAGTCTTTGGTAGTCATCCTGGGTTATGATTGGCCAGTGCTGAGATAAACAAATTGTAGGTTTATGAGTTTTATGTAGTTCTTCAGTAGGTTTTAATTTCTCGTTAGAATGACATAAATATGTAGAGAAAACTACACAAAAACAGGTAAATACATGGACAAACATTTAAATTAGAGAGAAAATCATTCTTGTTATTCAATGAGAGAGAGAAAGAAAGTGAGAGAGAACTGGAATGATAAAAACAAAGAAAAGAAGAATATTAGAAAAATAAAAGGAAGAAAAAAAGAAAATACAAAACAGAAAGAGATACAAAAAATAAGAGGAAAGGAAAGAGGAAATAGAGAGAGACACCTAACCCCCAACCCACCCCCCCTTCCCAACCCACCCCACCCCAACCCACCCCAACCCACCCCACCACTCTACACACACACACAAACACACAGCAGGTTCGCCCACCTACACACAAGAAGCCTGAGCTATCCAATTCCATTGTCGGACCTTCTCCTTCCCCCGTCCCCCCACCCACTCTCCTTCCGTCTCTCTATCTGACCATCCCCCCCTCTCTCCCCCTCCCATCCCCCCTCCCCGCTTACCTACCATATTAATTCCAGGTTGAAGGGCAATTATCGCTCGTAGATTTTTTCAGGCTAGGTCAGGGTTTTCAGGTGTGGCTCGTGTTACCTGCCCAGAGTTACCTGTACCTGGTGGTCGGGAGGGATTATATACAACCAATTAAGGCCCTGAATCTGACGGAGACGTGTGTTTGGTTAAGTTAGGTTAACGTTTACCTGTAGAAGATATTGTTGTGTATGTGAGTTGTTTGTGTGTTTATTTTGTGTTGGAGACATGCACATACTCACTGAAATGATACATACACACACATGCACATAAATACACACACACACACACACACACACACACACACACACACACACACACACACACACACACAAGATGTTAGGTGAATTCTCATTATCACAGAGTCATGACCTCCCTAAATACCTGATAATTGACTCTGTAATGAAAGGACCATCCACCTCTACCTGTGTGTGTGTGTGTGTCTGTGTACGTGTAGTGTGTATGTATGTACCATAAACTATAGAGATAAACACTATGTTATCCCTATCTGGTCAAAACATCAGCTGCATTATATAAGCCCAGTATAATGCATCGTAAAATACAGTAGTGACATTGATATATTAATACGTCAGAATTTTATCAGATTTCACCATATATAGAACAGATTAATGCTGTCATATGTATATTAGAACACCACTGAAGATTAACTTTTTTCTCATATATACATGTAGTCACGTGTATCGCTACCCCCACACACCTGAGAGGAATTAACAGATATATTTAATTACCACATAAGATACAAAGTTCTTTCAATATGTGACAAAGGTTCAGAGGGAATTAGATGGAACATTTAATTTAGTCGTCTTGATGTTGTTTCTCCATTGAAACTAAAATATTTGGTACTTAAAAATAAATAATAATTTCCTAAAATAATACTTAAAGTTGCAAAATCCCTAAAATTTATTAATGAGTTTATAATTACTTAAAATTGATAGTTAACGTTTACATTCCCTAAAAGATTAAAGAAAATAAAATCCTGAAAATAATCTGTATTTCTCTACATAATCTGAGACTTTTAGGAGGAAACTGCACCATTAAAATGTTTATAAACTTTCTTCGGAGCAGTTGTTGTTGTTACGGGTTTACTTTGGTTATGTAGTTTGGTTTAGTTTTATAAAGTTTGTGTTAGTAAAAAATAAACACGAGGGAAACAATTCTTATGGTATATATATTTAGAGATTTAATGTTAGTACAATGCTTGCTACTTTTTGGAGCGTGTGTGTGTGTGTGTGTGTGTGTGTGTGTGTGTGTGTGTGTTCTTGGAGCCTCGTATGGCCAGTCATTGATAGGAGCAGTATTATCTATATACTTCTTACGTAACAACGATCTTCCTACTTCTACCGTATTAATCTTGTACACAATATTTTCCATAAAACAAAATATCCCGAAAAAAATATATTCTTTAGCTTTTCATTTATATAGAAACACTTGGTAGCTTCAGGGTATACGTATCTATAATTTAGCTGGTCTGGAATAGCTTCTCATTACTGTAGGGAAAAACGCAGGAGCCACAAGGAAATTGGTCTAGGTTAATCTACATATATAATACAACCATCAGTTTCCCCAGAGCCTCCAGTGCTGTAGGGGAAAGTAATCGTAGGTTTCCGATCTACTTTTAAAATATCTGAGGGAAATAGAGACTTTTTTTTTTTTTAACAACATGACTGGAGATTTTGTCTTTGATCCGCCCTAATTAGTAACATTCTCTTCAGGTATAAACATCATCAGTACCCTGCACCCACAGCACCCTACACCAGCAACACCCTCCACCCACACCACCCCACACCCACACGTTCTCTTCATCTGTTACTAATTCCTCATTTTATCTCATCTTATCCTTTCCTTTTATTATATGATTGTTACCTCTCTGGCCCTCGTTAATCAGGTGGACTCAAGGTAAAATTAACTGTGTCAGTGTACAAGAGGAAATGATCACGGATAAATGGTAGCAATTTGTCTGCGTCGTCACCCACCTGAAAGAAACCGCTAGACGTCTCCTGGAACACGTCTCAGATTTTAGGTCAAAATGTTCGTAAGTTAAGTCTGCTGGTAAAATTGATACGGTGTTATTTTATGTTTAAATTAGATCATTTGTTGATATGGTCGAGTATTTGTCTTGCCCTATGATGAATTAGTCTAGTCTATGGCTCTCTCTCTGATGGATTAGTGAAGTGATCAAGACTACCAGTTGGACTAGTCAGATGATGAAGTACCCTCGCATAACCTAACCTAACCTAACCTAACCTAACCTAACCCTCTCTGTGTGTTAAAGGCTCATCTGCCACATAACACACCATCACTGAAATGAACAATAATACCCCTCAAATGACTCGGTTTACTCAATAGACTAATACATACAGGTAACTGCTAAAACATCAATGTGGCTAAAATCCTCTTGTTTCTGGTATATTTTCATTTTATTCAAAGACCAAAAATATCTGAAGTAATGGTATTTTGTCTGAAAACTGTATATTGGTCTATTTCAAGCTTATCTTTTGGAACCCTTGGTATTTTTTTGTTATTTTACATACAACCTCTCTCACCTGAGCTGCTGTTTACAACTTTCAGACAAGCAAATTAGTCTCACGTGCACCCCCCTCCTTTCCCTCCTCCTTCCCCCCCTTCCACCATCCCCTTCCTCCCTTTCTCCCACTCCACCATCCCTCTCTCCCTTCCTTCCCATTGAGTGATATTGTATTTTCAAGACTACAAAAAACTGCCGTCACTATTTCCCTTTATTTATATACCTGAATTAAACGTATTAGAATTGGGGTGAGGAAAGTTTGTTGACGCCAAAGAATAGATGATTGAAAGTTTCTTATATCATATGCCACTAAAACTGAAGCGTTTATATTTAACTGAAACTTTATATCCCACTGAAATTACCATATTCCACTGAAACTCCAACATTCCACTGAAAACAAGTAAATTCTCACCATGGAAACGTGAATAGACTGCACCGTAAAAAAAAAAAATTAGATAAAAAAATAACAGAACCAGTAGCAACGGGATGACAACTTCACCAGGGAGGGAGATAAGAACACAAACAACGCTTCCTGAAGGTGACGTCAATGAAGGTCTTCTGGGGGTGTTGGGTGTGGGACGACGTGTCAGTGATAAAGCCAGTGTGAAGGAGGCACCGACGGAGAGAGAGAGAGAGAGAGAGAGAGAGAGAGAGAGAGAGAGAGAGAGAGAGAGAGAGAGAGAGAGAGAGAGAAAATGCCTCCAGATCATTGCAACCGCAGAGCAAAAAGAAAACCGTGAGAAAATGCCTTCTTCTTATCAACAAGGATCTTTGACATGGAGGAGCCCCGTCAACGTGTGTGTATGCGTGTATATATGTCGGTATACATGGCCCTCTTAAGTATGAGTATACAGACTTATCACTATATCATTAATTCCCAATATCGTCGCTTGTTCTTGAGTTAACCATAAAGATATTCACGGGTTATACTTTAATACCACATTATTAATCTAAGACTAAGATCCCTGTTGGAGATATAATATTTACCAGCTGCTGGCCTCTACATCCTTCAGCCGAGACTTTACATAGATATTAAACAGTAACTCTGGGTTAATATGCCGCGCAGAAGGGTGGTTGGTGGTCAAGCCTGATATAATAAACATTAATGTTGCCCAATATTACTAAGATTACTTGCTGGCCAGTCGTCCTTCCCCCGCTTCCCTCCTCCCCTCCTTCCTCCCCCTCCCTTACCCGGCCCCATCCCCCTCCCCTTCTCTCCCTCCTCTTCTATCCTCCTCTCCCTCTTCCTCCCCCTTCACCTTCCTCCTTCCTCTTCCTCCCACTTCCTTATCCGGCCCCATCCTCCCCTTCTCTCTCCCTCGTCTTCTATCCTCCTCCCCGTTCCCTTCCTCCTCCTCTCTTCCTCCCTTCCTCCCACTTCTCATCCGGGTTCCCATCCCTCCCTCCTCCCCCTCTCCACCTCCTTCCTCCTCCTGCCCCATGCCGTGCCTCCTAGATATTGCCATCATGTCGCCCTGGACTTGGTTTGGTTAGGTTTGGTTAGGTTAGGTTAGGTTTGGTTAGGTTAGGTCATATGATATTGGTTCATGTCATCTTTCACAAACAGTTTAATACCGTAGTTTCACAAGCCGACATAAAATTGATTCAGGATGACTAAATTCACCTCAAAATCATATATTCTCTATTATCCTCCACCTGTTTGTGCAATAACAGTGATTAATAATTCTTTGTAAAATTTGTAGTGAATTTTATCTAATGAATCCCCAAGAAAAATGGTAAAGTACTGGCCAATTTGAATGCAATATTTCTCTTTACAGACGAGATAAAAATAATTACATAAGGGATTAAAAGATACAGAAACTATGTAGTGTGATGAATCTATTCCAACATGTTACAGTTTTTTTATGTAAGTTGTGAATAAAATTAGAAAATATGAGTCAAACAACAACTTCTGGTAATAACAATAATTTTTACTTGAGACCAAACATAAGAGTTATTATGTCTTCCCACTATGTCTGCTATTACTTAGTTTCAATATATATTGGATTTATATTTATTTGAATGTATGTCTGTTGTATATTTATTTTATCTCTTATTTTCATGTATTTCTAAGCTTCAACGGGTAAAGTATTTCAGTACAGTACGTAACCTAAGCCATTGACACATTAAACAGCTTGTACAAAATAATAATAATACATTTTTCAACGCAGAAGATTTTATCAACTTTAAAATAATTATTTTTCTTTGTGAGTTTTTGTAACTTATAATCCGAAGTTTTTTTCATATAGCAATTTCAGCGTAAATCTGTAACGTAATTTTGGGTTTCCAGCCTTGATTTGATTAGCTTTCATCAACCTGTAGTGTAACCTTGATATTAAGATGGACTGACAACTTATTGATTCTTATGTTGAAAGTGATGTTACAGTATATGTATGTGTGCGCTTCATTAACTAAGGTCAGGTTAGGTTAGCTTAGCTTAGCTTAGCTTGGCTTCGCTTAGCTTAGCTTTCTTTCTTTATCTCATCTGCAATAATCATGTCACTAAGGGAAGCGTACGCTGCTCAGATATGAAACGTTGCCAAGACAAAATCATCGAACTTATAATACGAAATTTACTGTAAAAGTGTCCTAAAGATGTCTCTTTCCACGCATATGGAACGAAAATGTTTATGCCTTTAAAACACAAAGTTAACAAACGCTTTCGTTTAATTTAAATCTTCAGGAGTAAGTACACAGTGTAGTAGGGTTGTGTCATATCTCCCAAGACTGTTCATCTATGTCAGATTCTCGTGCATGTACTCTACCTAATCTTTACCTTTTAAACCTCAAGTGTTATTTATTAAACCTGGGATATCCTTTTAAATTTCTAGATTATTAACATTTTTATATACTGTACGTGGATAAACTGTAACTAAAATGGTAGCGTATATAGCTTAGTTATAGCTTCCATTCTCTGTCGTCAACATTATTAATATAGAAAACGTTCTAATCAGGCGGTGTAGCGGTAACTATGATATAAAAATTAATAGCGATGGCATCTGAATAAATAATTTCTGAGCTATTAGCCCTTAGAAATTTAGTGTGTCTTTGTAGTAGCTTTTATGTTTTATGGAATTATGCAGAAAAATTATGCACAACTAATAATGCCTCTTTGGAAAGCCGGTCAAAGGAAGTAATAATCTTTACCATTCTGTAATTAGAATTCCTCTTTTGGGGATTATTTTTCACTAAGCATCTAGGGGTATTTGTGTGTGTGTGTGTGTGATCTATGCCAACTAGTGTTCTCGTTTCTTCGTGGGTGTACAAAGGTTACTGTAGAAAGCGTGAACCGAATCTTCCACATTTCTTGGTGATCGAACACACACTTCGAGCTGTAATTCGGATATTTTTTCTTTATAATCTCCATTTTTGTGAATGTCTGTTCGTATGTTATTAGATAATAGCCATGGCAACTTGGGTAATAGTAAGAGCTAGTATCTTAAAGTCTTGGGATTGGTTATTAAAAGTTCACACAATGCATATTCTTCATAACTAAATAAATACTAATATACATAATTCGTTAAGTTATGCTAAAGCAATAATTAACATCCACGTTATTCTGAGGCCATTACCTTATTTACCTCTTTAGTTATTATTAGTTACGTTACATAATCTTCTCAACGTAACAGTGTACCATAAGTTTACGTTCTAATGTATTAAATGAAAACAATTAATTCAGATAAAAGATTTAGAGTAATTTCGATGTTATTTCTTATGATGTTTTAATGTTCTATTGTAAGTCAACAAGTTAGAATTGTTCTTAGGTCTTCAGTCACAAGGAGTATATACACAAGAGAGAAGGAAATGTAACTTAACTCAGAGTGTTTCCCTTGAGTGGCAGGCAGAGTTATCCAGGAGAACTTGTCACTGTCCAATAGGCTGAGAAATTTTCCCCTCACACATTTATCTACCTGAGAGTCTAAAGCCACAGAACATATTATTATTTTAGTACAGATTTTTCCCAGTGACTTTCCTTTACTTCAGAGAGAGGTTAAGTTAGGTTAGGTTAGGTTGGGTTAGATTAGGTTAGGTTGGGTTGGGTGATGTGAGGTGAGGTGACGTGACATGAGGTGATCCATCACACCTGCAGCCCACCTTGATAACCTCCTATTATCATTGCGCTAAGAGGTATAAGGTGAATCAACCTATGGCTCCTGTTCGCCCCCAAGCCTTCCGGGAAAGATCGATACAACTTCCATTACCAACACACTTCCCTCCTCCTCTGTGACCACCCCTCAACTTCCGTGTCCCGAATCATTATCTGGAGATTTTCTGAGAATTATGAAACTTTGTCTGGGGAATTATATAACCTTTGTTGTGATTGTCAAGTTTAATTGGTTGTTGGAAAGAAATTGTGTTGTTAGCTAATAGGAATATCTCTTAACTGCGAGGTGGTTACTAGGAAATAATGATGATGTAATGTATTTAAGTAATATGATATAATGATAATAATAATAATAATAATAATAATAATAATAATAATAATAATAATAATAATAATAATAATAATAATAATAATAATAATAATAATAATAATAATAATAATAATAACAATAATAACAATAACAATAACATTAATAACAATAATAACAACAATAATGACAGTAACAATGATAATGATAATAATCAAGAAAATTAGTTACTCTGTAGTTAGCTGTTGAATATATATGACCCTACATCATTAATTTGGCTACGAATTTATATTACAATTTGTGCTCAGTAGTCCCATGTGTTTGTCGCATATTTCCTACTTCCGTCTCTTACGTTATATATAAATAGTTTAAGAATTACCTCAAATTTCTGTAACTTCAGATACACTGGATAAGTTACCTTGAGACGTCCAGCTGAGGTAAATATTATATTAGTAATCATGTGACTGTGGTTATAACGAGGGATACAGAAGTAGTTTTAGCTACGTAGAGAAAAAAAACATTATTGAATTTCGAAGTTGTATAATAATGAGCATTACGATTATAAGAGCAGCGTTCATCATCATTATCATTATTATTATTATTATTACATCTAAAAAAAAATTATTTATACCTGTAGCATAATTTTAGTTAATGTTTACCAAAGAACAATTAAGTTACGTTAGTTCTTTTTATTCAGTTTTAGTTCGTGAAGCATTACTCTGATGGTCAACAAATACCTGTCATAATGTGTGTTTTATTTATTTACTTTATTTTATTATTGGCACAGAACGTTGGGAAGGGGGACTGGGCCTTGATCGAGCTTGAAGGGAGACCCGCCCGTACAACTTGACCCTCCTCACACGCCACCCCTCACACACGCACACACTCGCCCACATAACCTACATATTTATCGGGTTTTTTGACAGATCGAAGATTAAAACAGTCCCTCTCGTCAGTGAGTCTAGTGTTGACTGTGTCCCCGAGTGTATCTCTGTTATGTAACTGGGGACAAAAGTTTTTCCAGTAACGAGGTACAAGTTCTATCTAGGAATACATAGGGGAAATATTTACCTTCTTGTCTTCACACTTGCTGCAGGAATCGGTACTAATTAGAACCCAATTGTAAAGGAGTTGATCATAGAAAACGTGAGGCATTAGAGAAAACGGAAGTGAGTGTTGTGGTGGGCGGCGGCGGAGGGTTGAGGAGGAGGGTGAGTGAGGACAGACAGACAGTGGCAAGTAGTGGTCAGTCGGTGTTGGGATAGGAGCGCAGGAGCAACTCTTCACACATATCATAATACCCGTGACAGTGGCCGTACAAGAGATTACGTTTAGCTGGAGAGTCTTAGTCGCCATGAACTGTCTCACGCCGAACCGCTGACTCTCTCTCTCTCTCTCTCTCTCTCTCTCTCTCTCTCTCTCTCTCTCTCTCTCTCTCTCTCTCTCCTCATCTCTCAAGACTACAACATCATCACTACTGTTGAGGTTAGTAAGCAAACAAATCATTATACTTGCCTGTTAACTATGTTGTGAATGTGTTTAGCAGTTAATTATCATCCATGAGATAGTATTCCTTTGACTAGTTAACCATAAGGGTAAAATTGTGTCACATAATCATCCCAGGATATAAAGGTATAGATGATATGTCATTTGTATATAATTGTTATAGTATTTACATATGTACCCTTATAATGTATTATACCCTATACTTAATTCTTTCATTCAGGCTGTTCTTTCATTCAAGGCTGTTCTTTCATTCAAGGCTATTATTTCATTTTCTCATTTTGTATTATAATTTTCTTTCATTTTTGCATTTTTTCGCGTGGATTTGGCCTCAGAATACTGCCAATAACTTTCATTACACGAGCCGCTATGATTCCTTCAGGGTAAACTAGTGTAAATTGGCCTTCGTGTATCATCACATCTGAGGAAAATGGTTGATGGGAGTATAAAACTCTGTAATAACTGTTAACATATCATTCAGTAATTCTGGGAGACCTGGGAAATAGTTTTAACATCCTTTTTATGCTTCTATGTTGTGGTGTGTTGTGATGTGGTGTGGTGTTGTGATGTGGTGTGGTGTGGTGTGTTGTGTTGTGTTGTGTCGTGTGGTGTGTTGTGATGTGTCGTGTGTTGGACAATATTTATTTCCTTCTCGTGTATGATAGAGACTTGTGTTAGTGATCATTAAGCACCTTTTAGTCACCTTAATTACCATTCTGTCAGGATTATCTTATATGAAATTATATCGATCTTCACACGCTATAATTACATACAAATTCTTCTTTAATTAATCAAATTAATCACACTGAAATATTAATTATATATTGTCAGTGATTAATGATATTATAACCGAATAATTAATTACATCGTTCGTCTAAGCCAATTGACCCTGTGATCTTTGACCCATAAACAAAAGCATGATGATAAGACGAGGGTATTTTGACCTCTTCTCTTATACTGTACTATAGGTCCTTACTACATGACGAACACTAATGTGACCTATGACCTCTTGACCTCTTATACTGTACTATAGGTCCTTACTACATGACGAACACACTGTGACCTCTGACCTCTTGGCCTGTACAGAGTGTCATGACTACACTATGTTATATTGAGGCCGGCGGCTTTACAACACTTCACCCGGTTGAAATATACTCACGCATGCATACTGACACACACACACACACACACACACACACACACACACACACACACACACACACACACACACACACACACACGACCCTTGACTTGACAAAAATAACAAAGGATTTCAGAGACAATATAGAGCTATACGTGTGAGTGTTCCCACCACATGTACACACGACAGTGCGTGTGCGTCCGCGTGTGTGTGTTGTGCGTCCGCGAGTGTGTGTGCGTGTGTCCGCGAGTGTGTTTGTGTCCGCGCGTGTGTGTGTATGTGTGTGTGTGTGTGTGTGTAATGTTATTTCCTATAGATAATTACAACAGTTATGGTCCAGACACATAACCTAACCTAACCTAACCTAACCTCACCATAACATCTCAGACAAACAGAGACTCAACTTGGCTTTATACCCGAATGTATAATTATCGTCCCTTTATAATCGCTTGGCATGATAATTGGTCAGTTTCTCGTAAAAACAAAAAGTTCAAGAGGAAAGATTAAGAAGAAGACGCAAAGTTAATGAGAGTTGTACTGTACTAATACCATAATGGTCTTGAGATAGAGAAGGACATCACGATTAATCACTGGCTTCCATAAGATTAATTTTCAAAGTCTGTGTGGGTTAGTTTTTGAGAGAAATTATACGGTATTGGTTTTATTATCATATAGTCTAGCCCCGTTCTGCCCCGTTCTGTACCGTTCTGCCCCATCCTGCCCCGTCCTGCCCCATTCTGCCCCGTCCTACCCCATCCTGCCCCGTCCTGCCCCACCCATCTGAGGCTAATCACACAATCTCATTAACCCAAGAAATCGATCCCCGAGTCTCTGGGTCATGTCTCTACCCAAAACAATACTCAACGGGACACTGAAAATAAATACATAAAAGATAAAAAAATAGAATAAATATTAGTTGTTTACATTTCATTGATGGAATATAATTTTTACAAACCAAATTCTTGCGGTTATAATATTTCTGGTGGTAACTTGATTCACTGTCATGAAACCTCCAGAATTACGACACTAATTCAGGCTCTGGTCGCGTCCTTCTTACTACAATGTGTGTTTTATGAAGAACTGTTCCCCGTGTTGTCTTATTATCACACAACTCGCGAGCTTCGGGTATTCACATCAATTTCATTTCGATCCTAAAGTTATTTCTGCTATTTATATTTGATCAAGTACCCGTATGAGTCGATCAGATTCCCTGGAATGGTCGCCCTTGTTTTGGTCCGTGTAAGGAGAAAATCTCACCCCCACCCCCTCCTCGTCCTGTAAGTAAGAGAGAATAATCTACCTCGAAGGACTCTTACTCCTCCAGGATATCCTTAAAACACTGTAAGAACTAACATGGTTATCATCAGCTGTCAAGGACTTGGTGGACACAGGAGGTGGTAGTCTCAGTGGGCCAGTAGAGTAGAGATAACTCATGGAGGAGCTCGTCTCTAGGTATCCTGTAACTTCTTGTGTCTTCTGATATATAAAATTAAAAAAAAAAGTGTATTTATTCCCTGACGATATAACGCAATTTGTTGCTTTCAATTCTGGTGTCGTGGAACATTACATCATGATCGATAAAGTCAATTGATCACATGTTTATTGTGAAGTCAACCTCAGGATTATGTATAGCAGAAAGACTGGCAATCATGTTAATCGAGGTTGCAGATCTTCATGGCAGATTCTGTGTCCGTCGAGGCTGCCGACCTGTCAGTCATAAGAGGGAGAAAGGTTTACGTCTGCTGTGGACATTAGAGGGGTCAGCCAGTCGACGTAGAGCGAATTGAAGACCGTCAAAAAAAAATATCACATCGTGGAAACTGAAAGGAGAAAATGCTGATGGTTCTCTTTGGTTCTATGTATATAATTACCATGTTAATGTTCCTCCTTGACAAGCGAGTTACATTATGATCGAGGTGATGTTTTTAACGCATTCTGCAGCCCGTTAATGACAGGGAAGGTTATCTAATAATTACTACGTTTAAAGCATTTTGATTTTTTGTTACCCAGAAAGTGGTCCGTACATAGCTGACGTTGCCAATTGTTTTACTTCATCAAAAGGTCTTCATATATTACTCCATGACGACTGGAAAAAAAATACATTACTTCTCTTTTAATACTAACAAAGAGTTTCCATGAAAGATTAAATTATTTTGAGTCGATATTTTCTTATACTATGCATTACCCAATAATATTTAAGCTATATTACTCGAATATTTTAGGCTAGGACAACATAATTATTAACTCTGGCTTTCTAAATCCTTATGACCTCAAATACCAGATCTCAAAAGGCTGGCTGGTTCCTCCTCTTCGTAATAAAATATGATGTAAAGAAAAATTCACATCAATTTGTATATTCAAGAGATTTTTACGGGAAAATATTAAAATTAAACGAGAGACAGAGAGACAGACAGAGACAGAGAGACAGACAGAGACAGAGAGACAAAGAGAAAAGAGAAAAGAGAGAGTAGGCCAACGAACTCATTTCTCCTGCTTCCGTCAATAAAATCTACGACCCCCAAATCTTCCACTCGCCAGCAACAGACACAGTTCCTCGTCTCAGGCAAACATTACCTCCCTATCCTACACAACAAACTCCTAAGATCAAATCTTGAAACAAAATAATCATCTCTATCATAACTTCTATAATAATTTAACTCCAAAGATTATACCACACAAACATAATCTTGATCCATAATCTTAAAAAATCAATTGACTTAATATAATCTAAAATAATTATATAACTTAGATAATCATAATCTCAATTTTGTTTTCTCGGGAGATGAAAGAATCAGACTACATAGACCAATGGTATATGAATGTTTACCACAGAGTTATTGACTTGTTTGGGGTCACGGAAGATTTACCCCTACCAGACAGACAGACAGACAGACAGACAGGTCTTCATGTCTGCTCTTCAGAAATAAATCCTTAATCCACCCGTTTCTTGTAGTGCTGGTTAGGTTAGGTTAGGTTTGGGAAGAATGAGTTTGTTGGGAGATTATTCAGTGGATTCGTTTATTAGAATTTACGTTATGTTTTATGTTCTGGGAATTGTGGGGAACTTTAATAAGAACAACAACGACAAGGAGAAGAAGATGAACAAAAAGAACAAAAAAATACAAGAAGAACAAAATGAATAACAACAAGATAAACAAGGACAAGAACAACAGGTTGAACAAGAACATGATCAAGAATAATATAAACACGAACACGATGAACAAGAATAAAATCAACGACAAGAAGAACAAGAACAAGAACAAAAACAAGAACAAGATGGACAATAACAATATGAACAATAACAAAACAAGGACAAGAACATGAATAAGAACAAGATGAACAAGAACAACAACAGCAAGATGAACAAGAAGAAAAACAAAAACATGAAGAAAAAAATTCAAAACAAGAAAAACTTAGTATAGAAACACATTGTTTATGCACATTCCAGAAAAAACTCTTTAATCAACTCTCAAAATAACTCTTATACTTACTAATAATCTTCTACACTAATCAGTATATGACCCCCACTTAGACTACACTTCACTAGTATATGACCCCTACTTAGACTACACTCTGACAGCATACTCTTTACGTAAACTCTCAACCAATCATTATTCAACTTTATGTCTATAATACTTATGATATTATATAATTAACCTGACCTACTTGTTAGATTGTGGTATGTTAAGTATAAGTTGTTTACATTTTAACATTAACTTACAGCTGATATGAGAGATAAGGTCATTAACTTTACTGGATATTTTACAACTAATTCGTAACGTTATGGTGTGTCATAAGTGAGAGAGGGGGATGGTGGGGTGTGGAGGGGTAATTTCACATTAATATCTAAGAAAAAAAAGATAATGAATAATAACTGTTCTTTAATCCACGAGGGAAGTTAGATGATTACTGTGGGTTTTAGCTTCAGGCTCTCATGGTCATTATACAGTCGATGGTGTATAGAAATTAGTTATATGCATAATAGGATAAACAAGAAAGGAATTATGTAACGGGAATAATAGGATTTTTTTTGTTTTATCTTTTAATTAGTTTATGTATACCTGTTTATTATATAGATGGTAAGAAAATTATGGAAGTAGAAATATATTGGTAGGTGAGAGAAAGAGAGAGAGTGAGAGAGATATATATATAAAGCCAAAGACACATTAATGAAATACGTCCCTAAATCACCTGCGTTGAGCCTGCCAGTAATAATTAAGGGGTTCAGGTAAACACTCAGGTACCACCAGCACCGCGGTAACAAGGGGGAAGACCTGACTGTGCGTTATTAAACTAACGAGGAAGAACAAACAAGTGAAGTAAAAAAAAAAAGATATATTTCAGGAGCCATGTTGGAGTAAGTCGTGTTTATGGCTCCTTGTTTGGTGGTTCCAGGGAGTGATTTCAAACCTCAACATCAGTAACAAGAATTGGCTGATGTTTAGGTAACATTTTCATCTGAAAGTGTGTGTTTGTGATTATCCACTGTTATTTCTGATATCTTTAATCAAGACAACGTAAGAAGGAGAGAAAATTACAGAGTGAGTGAACAGATATTCATATAAACAGGTTGTGTTAGAGAGAGAGATGAACAACTTTACTATAATCTCTTCGCTGTTTGTTACATCAAAATTACTGAAGGTAATTTACGAACAATTGAAGTAAATTATGCAATCTTGCATGTGTGTGTGTGTGTGCGTGTGTATGTACATGTGTGTGTGTGTGTGTGTGTGTGTGTGTGTGTGTGTGTTATGACTCCTTCCGTGGGAGGTGCTCTGGTTAGTAGAATATTTAACTAAACATCAACGATTTTAAACATTATCAGATATAAATATTTAAGAGTGATAACATTCCTACCGTACTATATTGTCAGAATGTTAATAGAATGTTAATTAACGTACCATCACTCAGGTAAGAGGCTTGAAAATAGTGGATACTAACTACAGTGACACTCTGACATAACACTTGCTTTCACCGACCACATCTGACTACTGTACTACTGTTAATTAATACAATAAAAACGTAGGAATATCTGCCCACCCCCCTCCCAATCCCACCCCCCAAAAAAAAATAATTAATTCGTATCAGTTATGTCCGTATGATACAAAAGTTTACTCCCAAGTCCATCGATACATAAAGAATACAGTGGGCGGATACAGGAAATAAAATTGGCTCCTAGAATAAACTGTTTCGTGGAAGTGGCCAACATCACCACCACACAAAAAAAAAGTTTTCTACTAAGACCGTCGACGTTGGTGTTGTTTTTTCTGAATCGTGTTCGTGTGTAAAAATCAATAAATAACAACTAAAAAACCGAAAAAATACAAAAAACGGAAAAAAATACCCCAAAAAATTAATTCTTAAGGTTTTTATATAATTAGGAAACACATTGATAGCAAAAGTTATATATACAGTGTTTGTGTGTCGTGTGTCGTGTGCCCATGTTAACGCCTATATTGAGACACGGAAAATCTCGCGTTTAATACCACTGACAACACCCCACAAAAATATTATATGTGAAGGTCATCTCAGACACCATATATAATCATGATCACTTTTTATTTATTTTTCCTCAGTTAAAGGTCAACTTGAGTCTATTTCATGAGGTTGATAATTTCTCCCTTGGTGTTTTATGTCATTTGCATACGAAAATTACATCCTAATTATTTTGGTCATTAAAATAGAGGTTTTGTTTAGGGTAATTACTGGTTTTAGGGGGAGCCAGCGAGCGTCGCACTTAGGTCGCCTTTCCATTAATTACCTAGCTTGACCTAAACCAGTCTAATCTAACCTAGCTTGACCTAAACCAGTCTAATCTAAACTAGCTTGACCTAAAACAGTCTAATCAAAACTAGCTTGACCTAAACCAGTCTAATCTAACCTAGCTTGGCCTAAACCAGTTTAATCTAACCTAGCCTTATTTAATCTAACCTAGTTTGACCTAAACCTGTAATCTAACCTAGCCTGACCTAAACCAATCAAATCTAACCTAACCTAACCTAATCTAAACCAGTATTGACATTTTAGATTGTTAAATTTTTAATTACAGTCGTTAAAACTTGAAATGGCTGGCTATGGCTGTCAGATAGTTGCTCAGATTCCAAGAATATGTGTTGATAGTCATGGGTCACCGGTCATGGTCATGGGTCAAGATCAAGGGTTAAAATCATGGGTAAAGGTCATGGATCATGGTCAAGAATTGGGGTCATGGGTTAAGGTCATGGATCATGGTCATGGGTCAAGATCAAGGGTTAAAATCATGGGTAAAGGTCATGAATTAAGGTCAAGGATTGGGGTCATGGGTTAAGGTCATGGATCATGGTCATGGGTTAGGGTTATGGGTCAAGGTCATGGGTTAAGATCATTGTGTAAGTGGGAGGTTCACGGTTCACTCGTCATATTTTAGTCACTTAAATTATAGCAACTCATCACATTATCAGGAATCCAACTTTCATGTATATTTTCTTTGCGTGTGTGTGTGTGTGTGTGTGTGTGTGTGCAACATCCATAACATCCTTCACCTAACATGGCCTCCCTGTCACCTGACCTCAGATCATCCCTACACATAATTATAGACCAGGTTAGTAATCACCTGTTTTATCTACAAAATGGCTACAGAGTTTCTTATTTTACTAATCTACATAAAATGCAATATTATCCAGTGTGTCTTGTAGTGGTGGTGATCTAATGATGTGTTTGAAAGGTTAAGGAAAAATATCGAGTTTGGATGAAATTTTACATTGTGTTTTTTTTCGTTTCACACAACCAGTAAATAAATACAATAGGTGTTACATTTGGTGAGGGTTATACTGTAGATGAGATACATGTCTTTTTAGTATTTCCTTATTGTTGCTGTGGTATAAACGTGTAAGGAACCACACAGGAGTCTCCAGGACGTGTGGTGGTGCTACCTCTCTCTCACACCACCTGCAGTGTTGGGTGGTAAAACTCTACGGACTATGCTACCCACGTTTAAATATCACTGAACTCACACGCGTTATAGAAATGTTTATTATAGAATTATTTAATCTAGTTTGTTTATAGATATGTAAATTTTACTAGATATAAATGATTATGTAGATGGTATAAATATATATTAGTGTATAGTTTCATATAAAATCTAACCTAACCTACAACATGCTAGTCTGTTTATAGGGATGAACATTTACATAATTATTATTTAAACTATAAGTAATCAGTATCATTATTAACCTAACCTAACCTAGATAAACGAATAGTATTTTCGTTTTAGCTTTGATGATAAACGAATTTTCTCTTAATGGAAAAGCGTCAGACACGTTTGAAGGCTTAACCAGACAATTATCCTAATTTAGCTCATCACTACACATTTATTCAGCCTTACACGTCTCTCTCTTTCTCTTCCAGACAGCAGGAGTTACACGCCACTCAACACCTAAAAGTCTTCAGTCAATCTCCTCACGTCTCGTCTTCTCATATCCTGTTATCTTCTCTCCAATCAAGTTCTGTGAGTATTGACACAAGATCTAATAGTCTCCCAAATTCTGCAAAAAGACGATAAATGTCAACCCCATTGTCATTGTTCTTCTTCATAACAATCAACAAATTCCATCTCAGTGTTTACGTGTTTTTTTTTTCAGCGCCTGGACAAGTCATCAAGAGCTTCACTATGGCAAACTTTGGAGGATTTCAGGATTCTGTAAGGAAGGTGATGAACGCTCGGACACTGGGCACTAAGGATGGTAAGTTTTCATCTATACTGCTTGTGGTGGTGTTGTGAGTGTGAGACAGAGAGAGATAATGAGAGAGAGAGGGTTAAAGATAGTGAGATAGGGGTAAAGACAGCGAGATGGGAGTAAAGACAGCGAGATGGGGGTAAAGACATAGATGATTCACTTGATGAGAGAGATTTGGCTGGCTGGCTGGTTGACTGACTCCTGCCTAGACGGTCAGGGTTCCATAAAGTTAGGAATGAGCGCGTGACTTATTTTCCAACATATATTGAGTGAGTTTTTACACCCAGGAGACACATGTAGGTCAGAGGTAACTTATTATAACTAAAGATGGGGAAAATATGATGAGTCGGGATATGGATGAGAGAAGCGTAAAATTAGGAACTGAAAGGAAGGGAAAGTGAGAAGGAGAAAGAAATGTAGAGTAAATATTAGAAAAGAGAGATAGAAGGGAGAAGAAAAACGAATGAGTGAGAGAGTGAGAGAAAGAGAGAGAGAGAGAGAGAGATCTAAGAAACACGTGTACAAGTCACGAGTTATGTGTGTGTTGAGGGGAGGGGGGGAGGAGGAGGAGGGGTCTCGAGGTCAATGTCGCGTGTTTGGTCACTTGAAAATCTGGCTCAGGTGCTCGTGGGTCAGTTAGTATAGAGTCAGCTGATGGCTCGTGTTATTGGCGTGTCTCTTACTCACGCAAACTGTTCATATATCTTAAATCCTCTTCATCCCGTCTGTCCCATTCCTTCTTTATCGCGGTTTATTGTGTTTGTATTTATATAATTTCCTGTGTTTTTTGTTTTTTTCTCTCTCTCTCTCTCTCTCTCTCTCTCTCTCTCTCTCTCTCTCCAGGTAACAGTCACATGTTTTAGGTTACATAGTTACAGCTAATTAACACGACAGGAAGGTGATTAAGCCTCAGGTGTGTATTAAGGCAGGTATAAGTTGAAAGGCCACATGTGTATCAGAACACTTGTGGGGTGAGGGACCAGGTGTGTGGGGTGTAGGGTGAGGGTGTTCCAGGTGTGGAGTCAGGTATCTGTGGAGTGGAATTAGGTATGTGAGGTGTGGAGTCAGGTGTGGTGTCAGGTGTGTGGAGTGAGTTTCCAGATGTGTAGGTGTATGACATAGCGTGTGTAGTCTTCAGTATATAATGGTGATTGATGAGTAACATAAATCCTAAAACTCTTAGATCCTTTTACCGCTGCCTCACCTCATCCTCTTGTTTTGGTCCTACTTATTGACCTAACCTCACCTGACCTGACCTCAAAATACTAAGGTGACGTCCCTGGTTGATCTACTCTTACCTCCACCACAGTGAATGGCCTCTCCTCATCCTCAGGGAGTGGTTTTTGACCCTCATTCAGCGGTTACCTTAATAAAGTGGCCAGCTTAACTTACTGATCCAGGCCTCTTTCCCCTCCTTTCTCCTTGAATTGCCCTCCCCCGTCTTACCTCCTCGCACGAGAACTGAGTCTGATCACGAGAATACCCATGGTGAGGTGGTGCATGTGGCTCTCTCTCTAGCTAGGTGTATGATCGTCCCTATCTCTAGCTGGTCTCTTGTTCGTCCCTATCTCTAGCTGGTCTCTTGTTCGTCCCTATCTCTAGCTGGTCTCTTGTTCGTCCCTATCTCTAGCTGGTCTCTTGTTCGTCCCTATCTCTAGCTGGTCTCTTGTTCGTCCCTATCTCTAGCTGGTCTCTTGTTCGTCCCTATCTCTAGCTGGTCTCTTGTTCGTCCCTATCTCTAGCTGGTCTCTTGTTCGTCCCTATCTCTAGCTGGTCTCTTGTTCGTCCCTATCTCTAGCTGGTCTCTTGTTCGTCCCTATCTCTAGCTGGTCTCTTGTTCGTCCCTATCTCTAGCTGGTCTCTTGTTCGTCCCTATCTCTAGCTGGTCTCTTGTTCGTCCCTATCTCTAGCTGGTCTCTTGTTCGTTCCTATCTCTAGCTGGTCTCTTGTTCGTCCCTATCTCTAGCTGGTCTCTTGTTCGTTCCTATCTCTAGCTGGTCTCTTGTTCGTCCCTATCTCTAGCTGGTCTCTTGTTCGTTCCTATCTCTAGTTGGTGATATTGTCGTCTCGTCCCTATTTCTAGCTAGTCACATAATCGTCCCTATATCTTGGTCGTCACACGATGATCCGTGTCTCTGGTTTCTCATATGGTCAAGATCTAATGGACAGTTACATGATCATCTCGACGTGACTATCCGTGGCGTCTCCTTTGTAATCGCCTTGTGCTCGTTCGTGTACGATGGGGTCACGTGGCGTCCATTTCGAGGCAACATCGTGACGGTTCGTATCTCGCTGATCACGTAGAGTCTGTATTTGAAGAGATCACGTTATCACTGACTCGTGTCGGGGTGATCACGTTACATTATGGCTTATGGTCACCATCCTACCCTGTATCGTGTCTGAGTGATGACATGGCATGTAGTTGAGGCTATTTCCATGATAGCTTCGTAGTTGATGGATCCCGTGTAGTGAAAGATTCCATGTTAGACAATATGCTTTTAACATTTTAGGGAGAAGCCTGTATTTACCGAGAGGTCATCCACGTTGCAGTAGTTTCATTTCAATTGTGGATATCCCATTTCAGGCAAGGGAATGGGATTTTTACGACACACTTTTTTTTCTTCATCGTGGGATTTCTCTTTGACATGAAAGGATAAAGGATAACTATTTCTGGACCGCAGGGGTTGTATCTGATCCATGGGTATTATAACTCAAACATGGGCTATAATGTTGAGTCATGGGAGTTATATTTCGATATTGGAATCATATCTCAGCCGTGGGAATTAAATCATAACCGTGGGAACTTTATCTGATGCGTGGGAATTATAACTTAACCATGGGAATTATCTTATAACTAAGGGCACCAAATCTAACCTATGCAACCAAGAACAATAAAAAGTTAAAGAAAATGGCAATGATATTATTATTATTATTATTATTATTATTATTATTATTATTATTATTATTATTATTATTATTATTATTATTATTATTATTATTATTATTATTACAAAGGCTTACAGTATAGGAGTAAATTCTTTCAGTGAGATATTGGATCATATTCCCATGTTACATCAAGTTTTATTACTCATTGGAGCTTAGTTTACCGCCTGAGCTATGTATAATTCGCCTGAGCTATGTATGATTCGCCTGAGCTATGTATAACATATAATTCAAGGAAGAACTTCACCTCATGTGTAAGTCAATAAGGCGAACACACACGATAGATAAACACACACACATGAACACACAATACACACAGACACACATACATACATATACACACACACACGCAACTACGCACACACATATACACATACGAAAACACAGGCACACACAAACATACAGTATACTTCAAACACACACACACACACACACACACACACACACACACACACACACACACCTGATCTTTGTGCTAGACTTTCCGTATACCTTCACACGAGAGCCATGTCACGACCACATCATCACACCGTCACAGCGATGTTACGGTCGTCACAAGCGTTACACTCCGGCACACTTGTATAACACTCCTAGGATCGTTAGAGTGTAATTACCCTAAATATAGTCTGGGGTGCCTTAATCTGACACGCTCGTCCGGTAGTTTATAAATATTTCAGATTGTGGAGGTGTTGTTGAGGAGGGTATGTGACGTGTGTTGTGCTGTTGAGGAGGGTATGTGACGTGTGTTGTGTTGTTGAGGAGGGTATGTGACGTGTGTTGTGTTGTTGAGGAGGGTATGTGACGTGTGTTGTGTTGTTGAGGAGGGTATGTGACGTGTGTTGTGTGTTGAGGAGGATATGTGACGTGTGTTGTGCTGTTGAGGTATATGACGTGTGTTGTGCTGTTGAGGAGGAATGTGACGTGTGTTGTGCTTTTGAGGAGGGTATGTGACGTGTGTTGTGTTGTTGAGGAGGGAATGTGACTGTGTGTTGTGCTGTTGAGGAGGGTATGTGACGTGTGTTGTGTCGTTGAGGAGGGTATGTGACGTGTGTTGTGTTGTTGAGAAGGGTATGTGACGTTGTGTTTTGTTGTTGAGGAGGGAATGTGACGTTGTGTTTTGTTACTTATTGATCACTCTAAAATAGTCTTTGTAACACTACCTACAAATGATGGTAGAATGTACATGACTAACATTCATAGATTATAATGTGTTTACCTACCACCAATGCTTGTTTAGAATGTTCTTGAATATTTTAAAATGTTCTTACCTATCGTTCATATTATAGAATGGTCTCACTTTTCAGTATTAATTTAGAATGTCCTTACCCTGAATATTTTAGAATGTTCTCACTTACCAGTATTAATTTAGAAGGTCCTTACCTAACAATGACAATGATCATTTCTACTCAACACTAACCTTTTTTTTTTTTACCTGGGGGTTAATTAGACCCGGATCCGCTAGAGGAGGAGGAGGACCAGGTGAAGCCAGGTCGTCGCAGAAGCTTCCACAAATTGGTTAAGAAAGTCGTCCTTACTCAAGCCATCGGGAACGTCGACTATCGTACTATCTCCTACAACAGTCAGTGCATGTGCTTAACCTATGTTACACCTGTGGTACACCTATGTTACACCTGTACTACACCTATGTTACACCTGTACTACACCTGTGGTAGCTCATATACTGCACCTCTACACTTTTTCTATGTTATAATTATTCTCTCTCATTAATACACCTGTACTAATTATTTTATACACCTGTTATGCCCGTGCTCTACCTGTCTTATACATCTGTAGGAGTCATACACCTCCACTATCATACTTGTACACCTGTCTGTCTGTCTGTCTGTCTGCTGTGTGTCTGTCTGCTGTGTGTCTGTCTGCTGTCTGTCTGTCTGTCTGTCTGTCTGTCTGTCTGTCTGTCTGTCTGTCTGTCTGCTGTCTGTCTGTCTGTCTGTCTGTTATAACCTTCTTGGCCATCTTCACTATATCTCTCTAAATTTGTGGTATTTTCTCCTTAAACAAAAAAGTAATAATGAAACAAAATCAATTGAGAGATTTTGATCAAACTAATAAAGTAGGAAGATTATTGAACAAGAAATAGTTAGATTTAGGTTTTAATTAGACCTATGTTGAAGATTATTTTTTTTTAATTCATTATAATTCACCGTTAGTTTATATTATTACTATTTAATTCTCGACTTATGACACCTTCACCTCACCTGGCTGCCTAAATCCTGGACTAACGTCATCTGGTATAAACATAAATAATATTCTCAACCCTGGAGGCAGATCAAAGAGCTTCTGATGGCTGCCTTTTCAGGATATAACTCCCTCGTTTCAGTAGACTAGACGTTGCTGTGTTAATTTAGCTGCATCAACAACTATAGTTCTTTAAGATAACTATCAAAATAACAACTATAGTCTTTAAGATAACTATCAAAATAACAACTATAGTCTTTAAAATAACTATCAAAAATTTATTATATGTTTCAGGTGTTAGCTTAGGACCGGTTATTATTTCATGAGTATAGAGAAATTTCCCTCACAATATACTCGTCAGTTTAATCAACATTTCGTATAATCGAGAGATGATGTTTTTACCCTGGCCGAGAATCCCTGAGAAAATATCATGACTGTAAATAACACGAAGATATTTTTGGAATATTGTTGACAAGATTACTAACTGCATATTGTTTATTATTTTTTACCAAACAAAGTAAAACAAAAAAAATCACTCGGCCCCGCTACCACCACCCCCCCCTCCCCTCTCCTCCCTCCCCCCCCTTCTCCCTGTGCCCATTCCTTCCCTTTCTCCATCTGCCAGTCTATTTCCTTTCCTTCCTTCTCCTCCTCTTCCTTTTCCATCCTCCTCCTTCCTTCTAAACGCACCTCCTTATCAACTTTCTTTCTCACTAGCTTTCCTCCTTATCCTATCCCTCCCTCTTCCCCTATTCCATCCCTCCTCCCTCACTCCCTTCCATTACAATCTCCCTATCCTCCTTCCCCTCTGTCCTTCCCTCCCCTGCATTCTAGCATTATTGTTAATTCAGTTTTAGTAGTTGGTAACTCGAACTACCTCCTTCCTTCCCTCCTTCCTTCCCTCCTTCCTTCCCTCCTACCCTCCCCCTCCCGCCCTCCATTCTTCCCTCCCTCCTGCCCTCCCCCTCCCTCCCTTCCTTTGCAACGTTCCGCCATAATTGTCTTTATACACAGGAACATAATTGTCTTTATACACAGGAACACAAGGATCATTTTAGCGTTGTCATGTGAGCGTGAGTCCCAGTCATCTGCCATGTTGCAAAGCATCATAAACTGAGTCAATATGAATCACTGAGGGCGATTGCTAGTTGCGTTTGCATCCCCAGGCTTGAGTCAACACCAGTTGCAATTGCATCAGCAAATTTATTGTTTACCGAAGAGTAATTGCTCAGCCAGTTGTTTCTTATTTTTGTAAATTTTCCTCGTCGTAATTATTTGTCAAATTAATTTCAGCTTTGAAGTGGAGCAAAAATATTGTGCGTTTATGTGGATAATACAAGCAAGCACGAGGGTACACTGTTATTTATATACTCTCTCTCTCTCTCTCTCTCTCTCTCTCTCTCTCTCTCTCTCTCTCTCTCTCTCTCTCTCTCTCTCTCTCTCTCTCTCTCACCTTACGGCACTAACATACCTCACACAACACTAAGCCTTGGAGTGGACCTACAGTAAACCACTACGGTCGTCCAGGGTAAACCAGAGGTGCTCACTATACCCTCGGTCACTCACCACTGGGAGCTGCTCTCGGGGCCACACAAGAAGTATTATTAACGCAAGTCCGTCTGTTGTTCCCTGCCTATAGCACCGTGTTACCTATTGTTATCTGCCTATAGAATCGTGTTACATGGTGTTATCTGCCTATAGCATCGTGTTAGATGGTGTTATCTGCCTATAGCATCGTGTTAGATGGTTTTCTTTGCCTATACCATCGTATTACATGGTGTTATCTGCCTATAGCATTGCGTTACCTATTATCTGCCTTTAGTTTTGACATTTCATTGTGCACTACCTATTACTTCATTTTACCTATTGCCATCTGCCTATAGCATCATGTTACCTATTGTTACCTGCCTATAGCATCGTGTTACATGATGTTATCTGCCTATATCATCGCGTTACCTATAGTTATCTGCCTATAGTTTTAACATTTTATTGTGCTATACCTATTACTTCATGTTACCTATTGTTATCTGCCCATAGCATAGTGTTACCTTTTTTCTCTATATAAAGCTTCCAGTTATTTATTGTTATATGCCTATAGCTTCATATCACCTATTGTTCTCTGCCTATAGCTTAGTGGTTTTTATTGTTCTCTACATACTCCTTCGTGTTACCTATTGTTCTTCATCTATAGCATCGTGTTACCTATTTTTCTTCACCTATAACTTCGTGTTAACTATTGTTATCTGCCTATAGCTTCTCATAGTTAATAAAATATCTCATCTAACCCTGATTAACTTCATCTTGCCCTCTCCCATCACACCACATCCTGCCCCCACCACATCCTGCCCCCACCACATCCTGCCCACACCACACCCTACCCCAACTTAACCCAAACATTCTTTAACTTTACCCTGCTGCCACCCCTACAGAACACGTGCTGTACCCCAGTAGGAGCAGGTCTTGTATTCGGCGAGTTCCAATAGTAGGTGGAGAGCCCATCACCTCTGACACGGCCGTGGTAAGTAAGTTCTTCTGCATCGTCGCCTACTGCTTGCTTTCCCTGTTGCTGCATGTGCTTCTTCTCTTGCTGCTGCTATCGTTGCTTACATTATTACTGGGGGGTGTTGTTTATTGCTGCTGTGGCTGCTGTTCTCTCTGCTGTTGCTGCTGTTGTGTCCCTCCGTCTTTTACTGTAGGTTGGTTGGTCGGCTCAAAGGCACCTACCTGTTCCACAAAGTACATTGGAATCGATCTAATGGTTATTGTTGTAGGTGGTGGGTGTTATAGGTTGTGGGTAGGGGTTGTGGGTGCACAGGTAGGTGGTGTTGTAGGTGGTGGTGTGTTGTAGGTGGTGGGTGTTGTAGGTTGTAGTGTTGTAGGTGGTTGTTGTAGGTGGTGGGTGTTGTAGGTGGTGGGTGTTGTAGGTTGGTGGGTGTTGTAGGTGATGAGTGTTGTAGGTGGTGGGTGTTGTAGGTTGTATGTTGTAGGTGGTGCGTGTTGTAGGTGGTGGGTGTTGTAGGTGGTGCGTGTTGTAGGTTGTATGTTGTAGGTGACATCTCTGGGATCTGCCACATTATGTAAGTAGTTTATTTGGGACACTTGTCTAAACTGTAGGTGGAGTAGACCTCTTGTATCAGTGGTAGTTCATGATCCTTGTAATGTGTGGATTAGCTTTTGTGCTGTAGGTGGAGAGTCATATTACTGCATGAACTTTATATTGTTGCCTTTGTAATATTTTGGTGGAGCACCGTAGTGTACTGTTGGTGGAGCACTTTAGTGTTGGTGGAGCACTTTAGTGTACTGTTGGTGGAGCCACTTTAGTGTACTGTTTGTGGAGCACATTAGTGTATTGTTGGTGGAGCACTTTAGTGTACTGTTGGTGGAGCACTTTAGTGTATTGTTGGTGGAGCACTTTAGTGTACTGTTGGTGGAGCCACTTTAGTGTACTGTTTGTGGAGCACATTAGTGTATTGTTGGTGGAGCACTTTAGTGTACTGTTGGTGGAGCACTTTACTGTTGTAGCACTTGTTGGTGGAGCACTTTAGTGTACTGTTGGTGGAGCACTTTAGTGTACTGTGTACTGTTGGTGAGCACTTTAGTGTACTGTTGGTGAAGCACTTTAGTGTACTGTTGTGGAGCACTTTAGTGTACTGTTGGTGGAGCACTTAGTGTACTGTTGGTGAAGCACTTTAGTGTACTGTTGGTGGAGCACTTTAGTGTACTGTTGGTGGAGCACTTTAGTGTACTGTTGGTGGAGCACTTTAGTGTACTGTTGGTGGAGCACTTTAGTGTACTGTTGGTGGAGCACACTTTAGTGTACTGTTGGTGGAGCACTTTAGTGTACTGTTGGTGGAGCACTTTAGTGTACTGTTGGTGGAGCACTTTAGTGTACTGTTGGTGGCGCACTTTAGTGTATTGTTGTTGGAGCACTTTAGTGTACTGTTGGTGGAGCACTTTAGTGTACTGTTGGTGGAGCACTTTAGTGTACTGTTGGTGGAGCACTTTAGTGTACTGTTGGTGGAGCACTTTAGTGTGAACAACTTCCATATGTTGTAAGAGGATTATTTCTCCTGTAGATGGACAACTTCTGTAGTAGCGAGCGTAAAGCACTTGCCTTATAAGGGCCGTACATCTCTCGTAGAGTAGGCACAGTACTCTATATATGCTGTAGGTAGAGTGCTACTGTTGTGACATGTGGAGTACCTCTGTAGCACCTCCGGGTGGTGGAAGCACCCTGAAGGACCTACGTCACATGGTTCCTCCCCTACAGGAGCTCCGGACACAGGTCTTCGGGGCAGCGGACTTGCTCACTTTTTCGTTGACTGAGTGGCTGGGTCAGCCCTTTTCCTTCCACGAGGCAGGGACAGCCTTAGCCTACGGCCTCAAGGCCCACAACTCCAGTACGAAGGGCCTTGTCATGTGCGTCCAGGCTTACATTCTCAAACACCTTCTCTTCACCTCACACAAATCAGGAGCCGTGGGAGATGTGCTCAGGTGAGTTGGTCGCTTACCTTGATTAAGTTTATATAAAATGAAAGCTTCACTTTATTAACCCAGAAACAGCAGCAGAGGAACAGGTAAAGTGGTGCAAATGATCAAAGTCTTGAATGCATTGAAGTAAAAGTACCTATTCATTCACTCAAACCATAGAAAATCAACTGTTTATGATGAAGGATGAATCTCTGAAAAGCTGGAATCATGTTCACTCTTGTTGACTCACCAAGACTATTGATCCCATACAGCCAACGTGTTTACTTTGCTGCTGTTTTTGTTGTTACTTTATATTATTAATTCCAATTTGTGTTGCTGCTCCTACAGATTCTTTTCAAATGCCATTATAGGCAACAGGAATACGAGTATTATTTGTCACAATCTGTTTATAGATTACTTTTATATTTAATTATTTGTTAGGCATAGAAACCTTGGGTTTTAACTATTTCACCCCTTGTTCTCAATAAGCATCATGATTTACAAAATCTGTAATAATGTGACTACAGAAAGAACTGCCACCTAAGTTAGTGAAGGTGTTTGTTGACTTACATGGGTATTTAGATTTAAGCACACGTCACCCCTCTAACCAGCCACTCTAAGTGACCACACTCCCTCCCACTCTCTGCCTACATCAACAACAGTTTCACATGATAGCTGATTTTCCACAACAGCTATAGTTTTAATATTTATAAAACTGTTGTGTTTCAGGAAAATTAAACGACTTTCCAGAAAACGATATATATGTGTGTGTGTGTGTGTGTGTGTGTGTGTGTGTGTGTGTGTGTGTGTGTGTGCTATTCATCTTAAATCGATAAATCATTCACATTGCCAGTCACACCTCGACCACCTATTTTGACAGTCAAAACACCGCACCAGATCAAGGCCTCAGCCGGGCGTCGCCCACACGTCAGAATATGAATCCTAGTCTAAACATCCGGATGTTATTTCCAAAACAGTCAAAAACAAATTATTACAATATTCCTCACACATATCACCCTGTCCGTCCTCAATAAGTGGAGAACATATAGACGGATCCTGTCTCTATCGTACTCTTCAAACACAACTGTATAAACATTAATAGTCTATGACTGAAACACACTGTGAGAAAACATCCAAGGAAAACTATTCTTTATACTGTGCAAATTGAGTCAAGAAAGAGAAATACTAATTTATAGTGATTAACAACTATTATATTTACAATAAAACAAAAGTACAGACATTAACACTGCATGACCTTGTGGCCCAACTGATATAGTAATTTTCTGACAATCTCACAACATGGCTCTTCCTCCATTCACAGAAGTATCACTTAGTATTCACCCTAAATGCTGGTGAATAAAATAATAACAAATTGCAGGATATACAATGGATGAAACAAGATTACAATCACTCTCCTGATCTCACATCCACACCCTGTATTCACTCTTGGAGGAAGAGAACGTTTCCCATGTAAACAAACAATGCATCTTTTAAAATCAGAGCATTAACTCAAAACTTCTTTGTATAAGTACATAGTATCATATGACTACAAAATATTAGAAATTACATTGAACCAATATAATTCACATTAAATACAAAAATAAAATATTATCAAAGGACATACATATTTTATATCTTTCATAGAAAACCAAACCGCTTTTACATCCATGACTGATATAAAAAAAACATACAGCACACATCTTAGTATATTAACGGTGTGTAAATACATAGCCATATGTAACATATTATCATCCTCCTCTATACCAAAACCCTGAACAGACTCGCTTGGCATAAACAACCTACATGACAAATTAAAGAACCGTGGGACTCTCTTCTACAGGCTGCTACGGACGTCCAGGAGGGCTCAGATGGACTCTCTCGTGGCAGCGTTGAGCGACATCCTCTGGAAAGCCGGAGAGCGACAACACGCCGTCCTCTGCCTCACCCAGGAGGAGAACTACGTTAACGACAATCCCTCCTACATATACGACGGCTGCACTGAGAAGGTACGACTCATGCCAGCAGGTGGGCACGACCAGAGAGTGAGACCCACCCAACTGAGATGTTTTGTTTATTTTCAACATACTTCAACAGACAACTAAAGTCTCTCTCTCTCTCTCTCTCTCTCTCTCTCATCTGATGACTCAATCATCTCTTAGTAGTACTCCTGCTGTCCTCTACTGAAGGTTTTATTGTTGCAGATCGTTATCTTCGAGTTCGCGAGATATGACGAATTGAAGTTCACCATTAAGAAGCATCTTTATGAGGTGGGTCTTCAGATGATACACACACACACACACACACACACACACACACACACACACACACAAACTCTTCCCAAATGATTTTACTTTCTCAATGATATTATGAGCTGTAAAAGTTCTCATCTACCACAAAGTTACTACAGAAGGCGTGTAGCTCATAGTGTTTCTCTCTGCAGCTGGTGTCAGAGAATGGCAACGGACTTCTGCTGTTCCTGTACAGTCTTATTCTCTCTCGCACCTTCCCCAGGTAGGTCTTCCGTCATCACAAGTCGTGTTATTGGTGATTTTTTTATTCTCATGTTCTACTTTATGTTGCTGATCGTGTACTTAACAATGAAAAAGATTATCAATGGGTCACTATCATCCATGTGGTCGGGGGAGGGGATAGAGATATTTCCTATGTACTTGATAAGGACATTTCTCTAGAGTCTGAGTCAGGTACTTATCAAGGACCATGAGAGCAATTTGACCTGGCCTCACAAGGTTGATTAGGTCAGGTACTTGTCCAGGACCATTAAATTAACCAGATGATTCCTCGGCAGGGTGACTGAGGACTTAGGAGGGGAAACTGTGACATTCTTGTTCACCAACGGGGCGATCCACCCGAGTTTGGCCACTCTGATGCTGACGGGCCGCGCCACACTCTTCCTCCATAACGGCATCATCTACGAGGGCAGCGAGGATACCATGGTCAGTAAGCCACCCTCAGACCTATGAGTTTCTGGTTAATACCGAGCAGCTCTATATGGTTCTCTGTGGGTTTTCATTGTATAGGCAAAATTCTTCATCCTAAGAGATTATTTATTTTGTCTAACTATTTCCAGATGTATCACGTATAAGACATACTTTGGAAAAGGGGAATTACATAAAATAGTCTCGCTGAATAAACTTAACGACATTTATACGAGCTAATTAACATTTATTCATTTTAAGATAGACACGAGTGTTGTCTTGATGCGATCCATTCATATCATTGACTTGTTTCAGGCCAAACCTAAAACAGGCATCGTGACCCGGGCGGAGCTGGGACTCTTGGCGTGGAAGCGAGAGGAAGGTTGTGATCAGATCAAGATAGGTTCACGGATGAAGACTCCTACTCTCCCTATATGGATCTCTCGCTGTAATGACTCCTACGGTCTCCTCTTCAACCCTAATAAGGACCTCTTACGAGACTATCACGCCGAGAACAGGTGTGTGTCTGAGGGGATGTGTACTGATAGGGGCGTGTGTTGTACCGTAGGACCAACACTGAGAGAGGCTTAAGTATTGAGTCTCCCTTCTGACATTTGGGTTATTTCCTCACGTGATCTACCTCCACACAGTGAAACTTTCTTGGGTCTGAGGTCAAGGTTTTGAATTCATCCGTAAATAATAATCGTCCATAAATAATGATTCGTCCGTAGATATTGACCCCCCATAGATAGTAATCGTACTTAGACTTCGAATCATTTATGACATCATAACATCACCAACAATGTTAGAGTTTAGTGAATAAAAAGTCATAAAAAACTCCCAAACATTTTCAGTTTTCCCTTGAGAGTTAGACCAAGTGTGGCAGGAACATTCAACTGATCCCTATAAGATTTTACTATATTTACTTAATGTTAATCAATGGTTGAGATTGTTTAGACTGATTTCATTACGAAGTTATCAAAATATCTTAATATGAATAAGAAAAAAGGTTTTGTGTGTGTGTGTGTGTGTGTGTGTGTGTGTGTGTGTGTGTCCTAGTTGAAACGAGTGGTCTTGTCTTCTGCAGGTTTGATCTTTACTACTACTCCTGCAACTCCAGCCAGACAGCGGCCACCGTCCTCACTATCGACACCCGCGCCCACGCCTCCAAGGACGAACACCAGTCTCCGTCCCTTGAGAACCTCATACACACTAAGTAAGTGGCTGTCATTCCTTATTGGTGGAAATTTCATCCTCCCAGTGACTTCAACCACACAAAATAAGAGCCATTTCCTTCCTTAATTATGTCAGATAATGGTAGGAAATAATAGTACTAGTCTTACCTACACTAGTACGACCCCAGGTCTCCATAAACCTTCTTCTGCGCCAATAGTCTGTGTGTTATAAGGTAAATAACAAGTGTTGTGTGTGACAGGTGGCAAGATGCGGAAGTTAGCTGGAATGGCACCGCACCATATGTGTAGCAGACGTGTCCGGATTCTCTGGTCACCTCCGGCTAACAAGTTGGGCCTCTAACCCATCCTGTATAGTAGTCTCGCCGCCTGCGTCTACTACATACTTCTTCCAAATTCTTCTTCTTTGGTCTACTACTACACCGTCTGCGTCTCTTACTTCGTCTTAGCCGCCAAGATCTTCCTCTACCAGCTCCTGCACCGCATATCTACTAACTCTGCTGTAGTGTTTGTCTGGACTTTGACTGAGCTACATACAATCGTGCAGCATCTTCACACCACACTGTTCCGGTACACCTCAGCCGTCTTGTTACCTTCCACCACGAAACATTGTGATGGCGTATACTTTCCTCTCGCTGTAACAATCATAATGAGACGTGAAGAACAGTTTACGATAGAAAATAATCATCCCCAATGTAAAAGGAACAGTAACTTAAATCCTTGTAGGATATTTCCTTAAGGATGTCGTTTAGGATTAAGATTTAGGTGGCCGTGTAACTGTCAACCCCTCAACAGTGAAGGAGAGAGTTCAGCGGACTGGGGTAACCTGTATGGTGTTTACTGTTATTATTTCCCACAGGTGTACTCTGGGCTTTCCTCAGGTACAATTATGTATGAACTTAAACTGAGAGTACAGGAGAGCCAAAGCAAGATAACAATAAACACGTGTAATTAATAGCTCCTGGATTGATAAGACCATTAATGCAACAGTACAGAGACGTCTTATATCCTCATAACTTACTATATAGGAAGTGTCATATTACACACACACACACACACACACACACACACACACACACACACACACACACACGGCATGACTCCTAGGAATATTGACCTAACCTTCATGGTGGCTGTGATAGCATTTGTTTAGTCAAGCACACTTAAGGTATTTATTGGTGTGTGTGTGTGTGTGTGTGAGTGTATGTGTGAGTAATGAGCGCTGCAGTCATTTGGTATTTAACAAACAAACAATAAATTATAATGCACGTTTAGGTAAGATAAGAAAAGGTTTAATAGCATGCTTAATAGGATATCGCTGGCAAGGTAAGATTCCACTATTCAGGTAAATCTAATAAGGCTCGGCTATCAGGGTAGAGCTTTATAATGCTCGTTTATGGAGGCGGTGCTCGGTTAGGTTCGCCTTTTAGATTACTTCCATAATTCTTGGCTGTCAAGGTAGGATTCCATAAGGCTCGGCTATCAGGGTAGAGCGTAATAATGCTCGATCATAGTATTATAAAGCTTAGCTATCAGGGTAGAGTTTAATAAGGTTCGATTATAGTATTATAAGGCTTAGCTATCAGGATAGAGTTTAATAAGGTTCGATTGCTATGGTGGAGCATTATAAGTATCAGTTATCAAATTAATTCCATAATACTTGGTAGAAACAAAATAAAGCTTCATAATGTGTCGGCTGTCAAGGTTGATTTCTATAAGTCTTGGCTATCAGGTCATACTTTCATAAGACTTTAACTATGCTGTGTAGATATTAATCTTAAGGAGGACAACTCTCAGGGTAGAGTTTTTAAGGTTCCATCAAAGTAGAGTTATTTTATATAGAATAGTTTTAAAAAGTAGAGTTATTTTATATAGAATAGTTTTAAAAAGTAGAGTTTTCTATTTTGCAAATTTGAATAAAGAGCTTTTTTATTTTAGTTGAAAGAGCATAGTTTTCTAGAAGTCAGCTGTGTTAAGTAGAGTTATCGAAATGAATATTAGGAAATATTTACGAAGAAATATATCCAATTTAGTCACACAGAAAAAAAAATGAGAATAAAATCAATATAAATTACCTTATGATTTTCTTCAATATCAAGTAGTGGTGGATGATTTATATAATTTTAGATGATATTTAATCTAGTATATACAGGTATATTAGCAGCAAGTCACCAGGTGTATCAAAAGAGTTGTGATCTATATCAGGCATGGGCAACCTTTCCTCAGTCATGGGCCGCATTACGATTTAGGTATTTTTCAGCAGGCCAACCCACTAACATTTATATCCCACCGAACCCAAAAGTATTGCTATTATTGTATTAGCATGGACAGTGAAGCAGTTTATTCTCACGTCTACCTAAGGATATTTTCAATTTACAATCAGACTTTTTTCCCATTAATGAAACAAATCCATCATGATAATTTTTAAAGTGCTATGTTAATGTTTCTTGGCATTTAACAGAAGATAAGTGAAGCAGTCTGTGAACACGTTGATTTTTCCTACAGTTACAGTATTTGTCTTACTTATGAAACACACCCACCAGAATAATGCCAATGTTAATCTTGGCATATGAGGAACTACAATGAAACAACCTGTAGGCACGTCTCTCTCCGAAACTATGGTCCATGATTCGATTGTGGGGTAATTATTGGTCGTAATGACGCTTACTAAATTTAACTACATTATTTCAATGCTAATTACTCGCCAACTATGTGTTTCCATGGTGCGGTTTGGGTTTTTGTGTTGTTCTGGAAGTACTTAATTAGTTAACTCATACTAGTTTAAAAAAAAATTCTAGTGTTGACTGTATATACTTGTTTCTTTATTACATTTTCGTAGTTACTTACTCTTAGGTGAAGAAACAGTAACGAATTGTGTGTGAAGATTATTCTTTTAATAAATATTCTTTACTCACTATAAACTGGCTGCATCTACCTGAACCGCGGGCCACATTAGATAGAATTTCTCGGTCATTCCGCGGGCCGCACAGACACATGGTCCAGGTCACGGGTTGCCCATGTCTGGTCTATGTAACAGTTGAGTCTGATCATTTTTAACAGTTACCCAGGAGAGAAAGTTTAATGTGTCAACAGTACATTGATTTAGGTATATATTACAGGTATATTAAAGAGTAAAATTATATCTAAGGTATGAATATAATACCTATGGTCCCTTTGGTATTAATTCGTAGCTATTAGCCTAAAAAAGTATGTGTCTGTCTGTCTGTGATCAAAGTAATAGAGTGAAATTGAAAATATGATTAGTAAAGGGAATCTGAACGGCTGGGGACTAGTGAAGGGAATAAAGTCACGAGAGGGGAAGACTGAAGGAAAGTGTGGCAGAATTATTCAGTGACGGAATGTGGAGATGTGTTATACAACTAAGAGGTCAATCTCAGAATATGTTGGATCAGATTAAGATTAGAGGGGATGAGTTGTAGTGAGTGTTATGTGTAAAGAAGGAATCTGGAAAGTGAGGAGGAAAGAAAGAAGTTCTGTGGAGAGCTGAATAACTTTACGAGAGGTATTAGCGTGAGAGTGAGACTAATGGGGAACTAGAGACGTGGAAGGGTTAAGTAGTGACTGTGGATACAAGAGATTAGAGCAAATTGTAAGTAATGGAAAAACATGATAAAATTATGTAGGATAAAGATATTGTAGAGAATAATAAGTGTATAAGGAGATGTGGCAGTGAAAGAAATCTGTTTAGGCGGGGGAAGGGAGTTTACAATCTAAAATGAATGGCAGGAGAAGAAATATACCAAGAAAGGTGGTTGAAGTGGGGGATATGTAGGAAGCAGCAAGTGGGCAAATAAGAACGGTGAACATGGTGTCTGGTGAAAATTTGGGGAAAATCGTGTAGATGAAGAAACATAATACTATAAATCCAGTAATGCATAATTATATCTGTAACATGTAGATCATAAACTATAAGGTAATATATTCCCTAACAATCTCCTGTTTTTACCTGTACCTGGTGATGATGGAGCTTGATAAATACACCCTCGTGATAGAGACATCGAGGTGGGTGCTCGTGACATATTAGTGGTGAGTATCTTGGTAGTGTCACCCCTATATATATATTGCCTCCAGTACAGCCATTGTATAATAAAGACATGCGCTTCATAAGACATTCCTATCATACATAGTGTATATTTTTAGACAGATTAAATTATGTTGAATAAAGGTAATTCATCAAAGACTATTATTTCTTAACCTTAGTTGTTTTTTACCTCTGTGTGTGTTGCGTTCTTTCAAAAAAAAAATAAGATCCCATTTTATTATGCGCTCGCTGCTGGGGTAACTAACCCTACAGTAGGTGTACTCTGAGCGATGATGAATTATATTGTAATGGATACTCTCCCCTACAACTGCTGATTGTTCACTTGCCGTCCGCTTACCAGCCAACCAGCAGCGAGTTACACAAATCAGCCCTTGATCCGGCAGAATGATATAAATACCCCATGCCTCGCCGTGAAAGTCAGACAACGCCACGGCCATGGTCTTAAGCAGAGAAGACTTCCTCTAAAGAAGCTCCTCCACACACACACACACACACACACACACACACACACATCCTTGACCACCGAAGGGTCAAGACGTACCTGGCGCTCCTTTCGGAGCAGCCAGGTCAACTGTTAAGTTGGCCCATACCAACTCCCTCCCCTGAACCCTCCTCCCCACCGGAATATCAACAAGTTCACAGAAGTTACTATTTCATTTAGGAAAGGAATGGAACCAGTGTTAAACAGAGGTGAACAGTGGTGAACAGTGCTTAAGTCAGTGAGAACAACTCAACAGTAACAGTGGTACCCAAGTTGACCTTCACACAGTGAGGTCCCAGGTACCCAGTGATAACGGCCCGACCCAACAACCAGCGATGTGTTAATCCGTCTAAGATAGGAAGGCCTGGGACCACACCTCACTCATAGAACACCGTCTGTGAGGGAACTACTACACCACGTGAGGCCCCTCATAACATCATCTGTGAGGGAATTACTACACCACGTGAGACCCCTCATAACACCATCTGTGAGGGAATTACTACACCACGTGAGGCCCCTCATAACATCATCTGTGAGGGAATTACTACACCACGTGAGGCCCCTCATAACACCAACTGTGAGGGAGTTACTACACCACGTGAGACCCCTCATAACACCATCTGTGAGGGAATTACTACACCACGTGAGGCCCCTCATAACACCATCTGTGAGGGAATTACTACACCACGTGAGGCCCCTCATAACACCATCTGTGAGGGAACTACTACACCACGTGAGGTCCCTCCTAACACCACCTGGGAAGGAGTTACTACACTACGTGTTTGCTGTTCAACACCTACATTAATCTGTATGTTCACTGTATGTTCCTTCACCTTTCTCTAATGAAGGCTTTTGTTAAACCACCAATGTATGTAATAAGTCATTTATGTCCAATGTATATTTTCAGCCTTCGGGCTGCAGAACTTTTTCAATAAGCCGTTAATTATTATTATTATTATTATTATTATTACACACACACACACACACACACACACACATGCACACTATTATACTTTGAGGTACAAATAAACTTTTATTAAATCAAATTATTAGCTGGTTAGTTATGGACATCATCATTACTCTATATTTTATCCTAGGTAAAAAAAAAATATTTATACATAAACTATACAAATTTTCACTTTATATATTCACAATTAAATTAAATCATTAACTTGGGTTGGTCGCTGGTAAGTGTTCGCTGACTGAGGTGTTCGCTGACTGAGGTGTTCGCCAGGCGTGTTCGTTACCCTCACACATCAGGTCCTCGGTATACAGGAACTACACGACTACACAAGTACACATTATTAACTACTGATTTATTAACGATAGTGTGTGGTCATTAAAGGGACCACATGTTAAAAATGACGCAGATGAGGTAAGGCTGTTAACCATCTCTTATAAACTACCATAATTATTAATATAAGACTATAATTAAAATATAACCAATGGGGTGGGTACAGTTTTGGTACACTTGTGATTCATTTAAACAAAGGTAATGAAACAATATGAATATCTTAACTATTATCATTTTTTAGTTAATTATTTATTGATATTAGTTAGTGAGGGAAAATTGGGTGGTAATAGGTTAAAGGTAGCCATAACTTATTGTGTGGAGGTTAATAATAGGTAGATTTCACTTGGTCTTTATCTCAAGGGCGTAATAAACTATAGTTATTATTACATAGAAGACAAATATAGTAAGAAATAAGGAGAAAATAAGGTAAATTTTAAAAAGATGTGATAATTAGTGTGAATAATTAAAGGCTTAACTGTATCCAAAGTAAAAAGTTAGGTTAGGATGACTGAAAATTTAATCCATTTTAAACCTTTATAGTATACCGTACTTTAATATATCATAACACCACTTTAACTTAATAGTTTGTTCTGGCTCGTGATAATGTGAGGATCCACCGTATGAAGTTCATGGAAAAGATTAGGTTAAGGGGGAATTACTGTATATATAGACTTGTTTGTTTGTGTACTGCTCGTTGGAGTCGTTAACCTTATTGCCAAGAAATTGAAGTTTATGTTAAGTCGAGAATAAGAAAGATGTAGCTATGGTCTTTCCCTGTAGAGATGTTTGTAGAAGAATAATGATGCTTTTTTGTAGTCATAGTGTTTGAAGATAGGATAATTAAGCACAGTAGTTATCTAGACTGCTTTGTGGAGTGTCTTATAATTAATAATATACAGTACAGCACCCAGTATTTAATATGTGTAGTTTACGAGAAATTTTAAAGCCTTGTTTTTACTATACGGTACAGCATCAGGTATGGTATGATGTTTTGAATGGAGTTATCTGTGCAGTATGTTATCTGAGCTTAATCAGTGATGGAGTTTATCAGTGTTGGCTTGTCCACTGTACAGCACAGTAGTTGTAGGTGGTGGCTAGTGATACCTTTGCTTTCTGTTACATTAGCTTACAATGTATACAGGTACAGTAGTGTATTCTGATACCTTGAACAATTAACAGCACAGCAACATTGTTCACATGATTTGAACATTAGAGTTTGTTTGTGTAGTTAACATTGATATGTGTGTTATTTGTGTCTTTAAGGGTGAAAGTGAGGAAATATACGATGTCTCTCTGACCTGATTGTGGTACCTCTGCTGGGGCTGAAGAAAGGATGATAAAATGAGGTGGTTTAAAGACTCCCAAACTTAAGTAGACATTTTAGAGAAAAACTAATTTAAGTTTTATAAAATATAAACTACAGAAACATCAGTGTTTTATTCACACAGTTTGTAACGATATGTAGTAAAAGGTCAGAAAATTGATGGTAAAGATTTAATTGTTAGAATTCATTTTTTTTTTTTACTACTGTATAGGATTATATAGGTTTATAATTTGCATTCATGTGTTCTCTTAAAAATCCCCTTTCTAGTTGTATTAGGCCTACAATATATACAAGAGTACTGTACACAATATATAAAAATGAGATACATTACTGTATGTTACGGGTGATTTTCCAGTAATCGTGGATCTGTACAGTCTACATACCACACTGTATATGTACAACATTTCATTAATTTCTATCACTAAATGCAAGAATACTGTAGATAGTAATAGGGGCTTTGAAGATGAGCAAAAACTATCTTTGATTTCCTGAAGATGGTATTTAACAGGTACTGCCAAGAACAACCAACTGCTACTTTTGTTATATGGTAATGCCAGCACAAACAGGTGACTCAGATATATTACATTTGTATGTGAAATTTGTACTGTTCTGTATTATAAATTATCAACTGTGTTCCTGTATAACCTAAATCAAATAATACTTGTCAAGCCTTTCCTAATTTGACTTGGGTGATGCACCAGTTTATGACCAAGTACAGTACTGTAGATAAGATAAAGGTTTGGTGTAATCCACATTATTAGAACAACCATAATTTTAATGGTGGATGAACAGATGATTCTTGTGAGTTTGGAGTTGGTTTATCAGTACTGTACCCTTAAAAATTTCTATGTATCTGTACTGCATCTTCACTGTATAATAAAACATTACCATGTTAACTGTGGGGATGGCTATACTGTACAGCATATACAGCTTTTCAAATACCTGAAGTCCAGTAAAATACTTTTATATTGGAAATAAAGACGTGTGTGACGCAATTGTGCCATATATGACAACGTATGTACATAATTAGACCTCGTAGAGTAGATAGTTAGAAAATTATGATATATGTAGCAGGCTGTATGTACAGAATCTATGAAAATTGCTTTATCATATGAAAATGACAAGAAAAAATTATATTAATGTACCTGTATACTGTGTAGAGTACTGTTTAGACAAGGTCCTGTTCCTGTTTATTTTTTCAGAGCAAAACCAAATGAGATAAAATACTGTTCTATTTTTTATTATTATTATTATTTTTTTTTTGCATTGTTCTGTAAATATAAGTTTATACGTAGTTCACTGCACCTCAACATCTGCACCTTTAGTGGACAGTAACACATCCAATTGATATTCTACTTCTGTCCTCACATTAGCCAACTTGTGCTTTGTCGCTCCTCTGATGCTTGCTATTGGTTTTCCTTTTACCAAGTGTTTTAATGCCAACAACTGGAGTCTGGAAAACATAATCCTCTACATACCCCAACAAGGAGTCTTAAGGGCATAATATTGGAAGACCGTGGGGCGGGCTAGGAGACAGGCCCATCACGCCCAGTGTATCTGCCATGGAAGTTTTTGTCAATTTTTACTTTCTACATCAGCCAATCTGTAGTTGATTTCATTGCATATTGTAACATTTGCTGGCACACCCATTCTGAGGTACTGTAATTAATACACCTTGCTTCCTCATCATTCAAATTGGTATTCATTATGGTATTATTATTATTATTTTCATTGTTCATTATGTTTTCGTAACTCCTTCACTGCAGCGATGCTAATTTTAATATTTGTATGGCTAATGCAAGATGATTTAATTCAGCTCAAGAGGCCACCATGAACACAAAGGGTCAATTTTGTTATTTAAGTACAGTAGTTTAGATATCTAGAATGAATAATTAAAATCTATGGTAAAGTATAACATACTGTACATCCTTATTGCAGCTGTAATTATGGCTGAGCCCGTGGAGGATGATGTGAGCATTCTGGGAATACACGAGGCCACAGGACATATATCACCCAGCTCTGACAATCAATTACCCAGCACCGAGTGTCACGCGGGTGGCACAGACTTTCGGGTGCCTGAGCATCGTCCAACTGGGGCACTCAGAGCACCAGTTGTCCCTTTTCAGCCACGGCAGGAGAGGAAACATTCAGCAGGGTAAATATTGTAATGGAATAGACTCTGATACCCTTTTTTTTTTTTGTTAATCTGATGTGAATTTGAGCTGGATCATCCAAATAATGCAGTGGAAATTGTTTCAACCAGCTAGAGTGAGTTACTTACAGTTATATACCAGCCCAGTCTCCTTCCAGATACATACTGTAAAATTGAAAAGTCCATGATCTTATAACAGCTTTAGGCGACTCATAATTATGCTGCAAAATGGGAATTTCTTCTACAAGGGATTGTTTCTTATACTTCCTCGGGTCATATCATTGCCATGTGTATTGTAAACACTTATTAATTGTGAATACTGTACAGTGCTGTATGACATTTACCCAAACAATAATTAATATTTGTTCAGCTCAGCTGCTCAACCAGTAACAAGGGTGGAACTGTGGAGGTATGGCTCACATTTTACACATTTATTTACTATACTTGAATATTTTTGGCCATTCTTATTCATATCTAGTTCGGTAGTACTATAGTGTAGACTTAATTGGTTACAAACAGTGTAAGTAATTTGTGTTATTAGTATTTCCCAGCAATTGCATTTACTGTACAGTACCCTGTATTACATATGGTTCTTAGAAATGAATCATGATTGTCAATCCTAATGCAAGGCATTTTGTTAAGCATGTAAGCATGTCTTTACCCTAAATTAGTTGCATTAGGACTTCTGTTTAGTATTGTTGCATAAAATAAGATACAGTACTGTGTTAGACAAAAATATGGAAATGAAAGAAGTGGTGGACAAAGAACTGACTGGGGTATGCGGTGGTGGCAAGAAGAGTACGGTACATAACTGAGGTAGGTGAGAGATGGGAAAAATCAAGGAGATGGAAGGATGAGGTGAGGAAAATGCTGCAAGTGAGGGGAGTTGACATTGAGTAACCAATAGTACACATTAGTGATAGGAGAGCAATGCATCAGATGGTTTAAAAACTATTTATTCCTGTTAAGAGTGAATTTTTGAAGGCAAGGGATTGAGGTCTCTATTCTCACTGTACAGGGACACAAAGAAGATGTAGATTAGAAGCTGTAGAAAGGATGGGAATTAGATATACAGGTTTGGGGAGACAATGTAGAAATGAAGGAACTGTTAACAAGCTCACTTGGGTTTGCTTAAGTGGTATAGATATATTAAGAAAATGAGAAGTGAAGGATTGATCAAGAGATAATTCAGAGGTGTAGAGAGAGAGAGAGAGAGGAGGGAAGGGAAATTGCATTAGAAACAAGGGGGTGGATGATCATTAAAGATAGTGAGGAATACATGACAGATAGGAGAGCATAGTGCTTAGTGCTGTATAGGAGATGATGCAACAGAAGGAATGGTGAATGGATAACAGCAGATAAACAGTGTGTGTGTCTGTCTCTGTCACACCTGCAGTATAGTGGGAAAAGGTTCTAAAAGACATACAAAAACAGGTGGGGGAAATAAGTATAAGCTATTGACTTTCAGACGAGTGTTGCCCGGTAGTGGTTCAGACCGAGGTAGTCCCTATTCATCCGCCAGTCCTACAACCAGTCCACGAACTCCAGATAGAAGTCCTAACTATAACATTGATGCGTCGGGCTCCACATACGCTCTGCAGGTAAGAGAAATATATTTAATTTTTATCTTTATCATTTATTCCACACAAAATGACTAATGAAAAGTCACTCGTGCTATTGTTTTCTGATTTGGTTTTCATTTAGTAATATTTTGTGTCCTTGATTTTTTTTATGATTTCATGAGTTCCGTAAATGCTTATGTTATCTCTATGTTTGTCTTTTCTGCATGTCAGTTTTCTCTAACTCTAATCCCACTTGAACTGTGGGTATTTTCTTCTGCTTCAACCCTTAAATGATGGCTGTCGTAAATCTGTATTGAGTGTCTTTTGCCCCATAGTTACGGTGATTAATTTTTATCGGGTTTTATCCATGCTGTAATTTTATATTTGGCACCTGATTTCTCCACCAGTGAAATGTTTGACTCGTCTCAACTTTTCCCTCTCTGCACCAGTAAAGTTCTCTGTCATCATGGAGAAAGTATCTGTTAGATCCAGTGATGTGTCCCTCAGAAAGACACCTCGAGGGTGAGAGTAAAATTGAAGAACTGGTATATTTATGAGTGAATTCACAAATGATATAGGTCATGTGATACTGACGAAATAGTTATCAGTGTAGGAGAAGTGCTTAGATACTTGGAGGAAAGTGAGGTAGAAGTTCTTCTCTGCATATTGCACGTGTACTGGGTAGGAGTGCATCACCAGTATGTGCATTTACCTTGTTGATGCTCCTGCCCCTGTATAATAGTAAAAAGATAATAAAACAGTTCCAAAGCTGAAGTGCACAGTGTCACATATACAGTATCTTCCTTGGCTTTCAATAGGTGTACAGGAAATCTGATGACACCACTGTATGTAATGATCAAGTCTTGTCTTTTACAATGAAAGATTTACAATTTTACCCAGTTTCTTTCCCATCAGAGCAACTAGTCTACACAAAAAGTTCACCATCATTTAAGGGTTAATAGACAGTTTTACATGTTTACATAATATAATGTAATCAGTATTGCAGTAGTCTTACGTATAATATAAGCATTACATATTTTTCATTAACGAAGAGTGCATGATATTTCTCTATCTAACCACTCCCATGCTTATGTCAACGTGCTTCAGGTTGCTCTCAGAAACATGAAGGAGAGATATCACAAACTGCAGAAGAAAATGGCACTAATAGAAGATGATAACCAGAGGCTTATTTGTGGAAAGTCGGAATTATTCGGAGAAATTGGAAAACTACAGGTATTTAGAAACGTCTTGATCAACTATGTATTCTGTATAACTGGTGTGTGATTTCCCTACCATAAGTTACCTTTTTAGATTCTTATGCAGACATGATCCTTGTATGTCCCTCTGAATAATATAAAGATTTATATATGTTTCACCTCTTGGTTTCCCTCTTCTTATTTTTGGATACTCTTTCAGATATTTAGAGCTTTCACAATCTTTTTTTTTATGCTATTCCACATCAGATCTCCTTATACGAAATTGAACACTCCTCTCTTATTACCCAATGACCTTTGAACAGGTGTGCACATTCCTCCACTAGACGTGTGTGACTGTGACTCGTCGTCTTTCATTTCATATTTCCCTCAAGCCTTTGGTCTCTTACTGTACATTGTTTATTAGATCTAGCATATCTCACTCAGGTAGTCAATTTTAGTCATTATTTTCATATATTTCTCTACTTTCTCTCATCAATTGAGTACTCTCGTCTATCATCAGATCTTGTGATTAAAGTATATATATCATTCTTCAGTTATACTTCCTCATGTTTATCTATGTCAACTAGTTGTACTGTACTATCTTATCTCGTCTCCTGATACAGATACACTTGGCATTGACAGACTTAAATGTGGGTTACAGCACATATGGCAGCCTTATTTATTCTCTAGTTTGTGGAGAATTTATTTATGAATTAGCAAGGAAGAAAATAATGGATGTACAGTAGTCATGGTATTAAAGTGAATTTCAAGTTAAGGAAGGTTATGGGATTTATTGGAGTCATTTAGATTTGGGTAAGATAAGTAGGTGAAATTTTTTTTCTCCGATTTATGCAGTGAAAGGGTAAAAAAAAGATTACCTTAAATTCATCTCTAAGGTGAATGTATCTAGTTAGGTAGAGTTTTAGTATTTTGTTATTCTTATTCTTTTTTTTTATATCAATGTTTTGGGTAGAATCAGGCAGTTAAGTGTATTCATGCATCTTAATTTTTTAGGAAAACTCGTCATAAGACGTTCTGTTAATCTGGAGTCTTAGGGACCAGGTTTTCATATTCTGTCTGACTGTTTAGAGTTCAGTTCCAAATATTTCCTCTAAAAGTTATAACCATTTATACAATAATAGTGTAAAAAAAATTAACCTCATACTGTAATATTTTGGAAAATGTGAAAGAGGATATGAAAAGAATATAAAAGTTAATCTTTTATTTGGGCGGAGAAACTGGTACTGTACTATAAGATTTGGGTCATTAGCATCCACCCACACCATATTGCGCTTACGTTAATTACATGCTCATGCACGATGCTTGAAATGATTTTACTTTTAATTGATCTAAGCACAGTGTTTTTTGTGTACTGTATGATATTCGAGTGCTGACTCTTACGCTTTGTTGCTAGTTCACTTCTTAGGACCTGGTGTAACCTACGCTTATTTTAAAACATCCATTTGGTTATTCCATGCAAGCCAAGAGCATAGAGAGTTACTGTACACACACACACAGAGGAAAATAAAGAAAGATTGCTGGTGGTTAAATTAATGATAATCAGGATTGATATGTAAAAAGTTGTAATTTTACTCAGATATTTGTCATGAGAGTAATGTTAGAGACAGTGAGCTTAAGTACAACATATCTTGACTTGGAAATTGCAGACAGAATAGAGTTGGCAGATGTGGACTGTATTAAGAGAATATTACGTGGGAAGTGTGTTGATGACATTGGGTGACTTTGACAGAGAATGAAGATTATATGTTAGAACAGTCCATATTAGAAGTGAATGTTCTTAGGGTTGATTTAGGCTATCGTTTTCCTTTTATCCAGGTGTTCTTAGACTTTTTATTATCATTATATGGTTTTAAATTTTCAGGAAAATAGTATTAAACTCAGAGAAAAAAACTTACAGTTGAACCAAGAGATACACACGAAACACCAGGAATGCTGCTCGCTTAAGGAGAAGTTTTCTTCCATAACTACAGAAAATATGAATCTCACAAGACAGCTGGCCAGAGCTTCACAGGAGAACAGAAAACTGACCAAGCAGGTATGTATTTAGGTCACTTATTACACTTTCTGTTCATATGTTTAGAGGTGGGAATGTTAAGTTTGTTGGGATTAGTATTAGGAGGTTAGTGTCATAGGTACTGTTTTCAGCTAATCCATGCAAATGTGGTAAATAAATGACTGTAAAAGATGATGATTGATAGATACTTTGTCATCTTTTCATGTAGTCACACTCACTACAGAATAACAGTTACACAAATTTTTTCCCTTTATTTAGAATGTTTCCTCTTACTCTACCAAGTGAGGGAGCTGTACCATACTTCAGTATTTAAATTTTCTGAAACTTTATACTGTATGTTAGCATGACTTATATAGGCAGAGCTGTTGCTGTGTGCTTACTGTGACAAAATTTAAGGTATGGGAAAATGAAGTTTCCCTCTGGAAGCATTCCAACTGGAAAAGTAGGAAAGTAGAAAGCAGGAAAACATGCACAATTGGCTTCATTTCCGCCTTTAACAGTGAAACTGGTCTCCCGAGCAATGAGGCAATGCTGCTAAAGATTCCCAGCCGAGCAAAGGTTATCAATAACAATGAGTCAGCAAACCTGGGAATCTTTCACAGTGGTGCCACATTATACAGGTGGAGAAGCTCAAGAGACCAGAAAGTGACTCTGTATTTATCAAAGGAAATGTCTGTAACTTTGCTTCAGTAATTTTGATTGTTGCTAATTTAGAACCTTATTTATCTTCATTTCCCACATGTTAAATGAATAATAATTTCATATGTACCATAACTGGCTACCAAGAGTGGGAGTATTTATTATACATGCATTTAAGTTCTTCAGGTTATTGTTTTACTTCAAATAATAAAAAAAAAAATTGGTCATCAGGTAAATAACTTGAACGATGAGAACAGAAGATTGAGAGAGAAGCTGAGCCTAATAACAACACAAGTTAAAGCTTTACCTGGAGGGGCAGGCCTGGCAGTTTCAGCAGCAGAGATGCCAACACCACCGAGGACTAAGATTGTTCCTCTCTCAGGTTATTTATGACTACGTACTGTGTTTGGTGGCTACTTTTTTGTCTCATATTTTCTACAGCTCCATCTTTAATCTTTCTCGCATGCATTTTTTTTTGTGCTCCTGGCTTGTAAATTTTGCTTTTTACCAGGATGGCCTAGACAATAACATATGTTTTGTTTAGTTATATGTCACATAGACGAATCAATACCATTATTTGTGTTTACTGCAGGACTGTAACAGATTATTCAAGGAATTCTGATAGAAAAAAAATGCCTTCTGTTAATATAAGTTGATTGTACTAATCACTATGCAATACAGTATTCTTATATGTGTATATGATTGCAGAGGAACTTGATAGCTTCGATGATCCTCCATCTAGGTTCACAACATCATGTAAAGATACTCTAGATGACTATGAACAGGTAAGCATGCATATAGTAGGTAATTTTGGTTACAGTATAATATTTGCCTTTATGGGGGCAACACTTCCTAGTCCATCTCATTGTCAAAAAAAGTAGGAAAAGCATTTACAGGACTCATATAATATTTGGAAACTGCTGATCATGTGATCATGTCTTTCTTAATTTGCTTTTAACATGATATAACACACATTCAAGTGTTTAAAGTTGTATATAATTAAGTATTAATAACCCTTATTGGATTTATTTGTCTCATTATAGATAAGCAGTAATGAAATGGGTGATTTGACTTCAACGTGGGGCATGTCAGATGAAGAGGACGAACAGCTGATGATGTCATTACAGTCTGCCACAAGACGCATGAAAGATCTTCTCACCAATTTACAGAAACAGAACCATAGTCTGCTACTGCTGTCTCCCATACTGGATTCTCTGCCTTCCTCTCATGGTTCTCAAACAGGTATGTACAAATCTTAAGTATGTTTATTTAAGGTAATATAACTTCACTTCCAGAGGTGGATGGTAACGAAGTAAAGCTACTCAACTTTGTTACTGAGCTCAAATTATATTTTCAAATTAATAAAATACCTAAAAGTAACTATCTCGGTACTTTTACTTTTAATTATGTAATATTTTAGACAATTATCAATACTTTTACTATCCATATCTGTCAAACCCCAACACATTTTACCTGCTCACTCCATCTCCACAACCCAAGTAACCCTTTTACATCATACTCTATCCTTATTACTATTCAAGATCAGACACCACCATAATGCAGTTAGTCATTGTTCAAAGCCTGTGGACAGACTTTATGTTCCTACAAGAAATAGTCAGAAAAAATTAAAGAGTGGATGTAAGAGATTTTTGTTTTCTTGAGAGAATTTATGTTACCTTTTCAAATTGATAAAAGAATTATATTTTTTACGATTTAGGTTCTCGATTTGATGCCAACAATGAACACAGTCCTCGGACCATGTCAAAAAATGGAACTCTTGGTCAGCGAGACCGTGATCTGTCAACTTTAACACTCACTCCTTCCACACCAAGCCATCTTGATGAGACAAGAAGTGAAGCAGCAGATGATGAGGGAGGCTGTCAAAGTCGACTGGCAACGTGTGGATCGGTTGTCAACTCTAATTTTATTTGTGAAGGAGGTTTAAATAGGTAAGGATAGAATTACAGTGAACTTTTCTGCCACATTGAATAGTGAACGATCATTTAACATCTACAGACATATTAACCTTAACCTGCCTTGTAATCCCTGGTGTTTTAACCTTCCTGCTCTCTCACTATGTTTTATCAAGTCCTTGTTTTTCCTTTCTGCAGTGATAGTTCATGAAATAGTTTTAAAGTGGTAACTAGGAAAGGATTTCAGGGGTTTTCTATTTAACTTAAAGGGAGACTTTACAACTAATGGTTTGAAATTGTAACCTCGTGTGCCTCTTGCACCTGGACAGTTGGGTAGTGGCATATGATTGTGGTATGGGTTCTGTAGTAGTGGAGGGAGGTGGTGTGGGTACTGTGCATGATTTATATAGAAGATTAATAGTACAGTATAGTATTGTACAAGCACACTTATGACCTAATGACCAATTTTTGTCAATTATGCAAGTTATAGCAGCCTTTACTATATACAGTACTGTATATAAATATGTTTGTATAACCATTTAGTTCTTCCTTTATGCAAAATGAAAATGGATACCTGTACTAATAGTTAAATCTCTTCTTTAAAGCCCTCCAATAGAAGATAGCGGTGGTAGCAACAACATTCTCATGGATGCCAATAACGCTGCAGAGGATCGACCACATAGTCCGTTTGATTGGAGACAAGTTCAGGTGAATTTCTGCTACAGTTTCATGTTGTGTTTATTAGAGTTATAGTACTGTATATACCATAGTACTGTATTCTGAGAGTGATTATGACAGATGAATACCAAAACTACAGCCTTTTCACCCTAGATCATAATCAGCTTGTTTGACTGAAAGAGAGTTGAGAGCTGGAATGTGTATTTATATATATATATATATATATATATATATATATATATATATATATATATATATAATATATATGATGCTTTGTCAACCCATGAATGATGAGGTAATTTGAATGACTTGAATTTCTTATTCTATTCCCAGATGAGTGATGACGAAGGTCGTGAGAATGACTCGTCAAGGCCTTATACACGGACAGTGAGTACCTCACCAGTCCCAGCGCTGCAGGGTGAGGTGGACCGTATATGTCCAATGTGCAATGCCGTGTTTCCTCATGTTATCCCACAGGAGTCATTTGAATCCCATGTTGTTAGTCATTTTGAAGTCGAAAACGGCTTTGAGGTGATCACATGAGTATTGTGTTATACTAGGTAAGTCTGTGATCAAGAAAATTTTTATATTGACTGTAGAGTTTATGACTTATTAGAAACTGATGGGGTGTTTTTCATATCCCTTTCAGTAATACAGTTGTGGTTCGTCAAGTACACCAAAACATTTACTGAATTTAAGGTGCTTAGTGTTGATGGATATTTAAAGGCCTGTTAAGCCTGTATGTCTACATGACAAAAATAGACATCTAAGTGTATCAGTACCATGGTGTATGACAAGTGTTTTAAGTGATATAGAACAAACTGAGGCATGTTTGTTGAAGTAGCAAGAATATGACATTAAAAGCATATCTTAAACTTATGCCAAGCTTGTGTTTAGAGTATACTGTGCTTGAAATATAAACGTGAATCATCTTCCATTTCAAAGTCAGTGAATTTAACTTTGACTCAAGAAAATGGTGGAATATATATGTACAGAAAAAGAAATTCAAAACTTCTTAAAGTACTGTACTGTGTAAACTTCTTTTTCTCTATTTGACATGTAGGAAATGATCCAGGCTAGAGCATATGTACCAGTGGCTGCCCTTGATCTTGTCATTGGTAAATACTGTCTTTGACTTAATCATAAAGTAAAATTATTACTCTATGATGGACTGATGTAATGTACCAAATCCACTTAATATGACATTTTTCTCACTCACTCACTCACTCAAAGATGGGGGACAATGGATTTCTATGCTGGTGTGATGCAGGACTGTGTTGTATAAGTTTCCCTGTTCAGGCTGCCCTCATTGGTACCAGGGGTTGTGTTAGTAGAAAAGATTATAAAAGATGGGTTATGTTTTGAGCCATAACCATGAGTACAGTAAGGTATGAATTAGGGACAAAACATTTCCAGGGATGAAGTTTGTCAAGTTTATTTCACACAAGGTACCAAATGGATGGGTACAGATGTGCTGCACTGTAATTTATCAGTCGAGTTATTTTATAGGGAGCAGAGTAGTCACTATAAGTATCTGAAACATATGGAACCGCCAAGAACGTGAACTAAGTAGGTTGAGAGAGAGAGAGAGTACTGGAAGGAATAACCTAACACTAGCTCTCTTCCTCTCCACATTTAGACTTGCACTACTCTTGATGTAGTTGGTCTCCTCTATTCATACCACATGCCCAAACCGTCTCGGCCTACTTCTATGTATGCTTTTACGACATCAGATCATTATAAGATTGAATAGATCGGATTGTTGTCTTTGGGAAGGAGATTAAGGTATTTACTGATGTTCTGATTGAGAATTGAGTTCAGAAAATAATTTGAGTTTTAGTCATAACCTCACATGTCAAGATCTTATTCACATTATACTTACAGACTAACCAATATGGATCAGTCAGTGCCTTGTAACTAGCACTTGTAGTAAACGTATATGATTTCTTTATATGTATCGAAAGAAATAACGACGTGAAAAGGACATGTGGAAATTATATGGTGAATTATATGCCAAAGGTACAATATAAGAATGTATAAGTAAGGAAACATGTATGAAGTGAGAGAAGATAGAGTTGGAAACGTCATAAACAGAGTCACTTGAGTATAAAACATTGAAACACTGAGGAAATTCTAATGCAGGTTGTTTCATTCAAGCGTCAGGATGAATGAGTTGGTTGTAGCATTTGTAAAATTTTGTACAATTGTTTCATGTGATGTAGTTAAGAATGGCGAGAGATGTGTACATGTCCCTATGGAGTAATAAATGGTGATGTGGAGTCATGTGCTGTGTGAGTATTATGTGTTAAAGAGTTCTTATGTTGGCCAATATCCTTCACGACTGGGAGGTGGCATATTGGCATCTGTAAACTAGAAGTGAGTATTTCTAATTGGAAAAATTTGTTATCCATTTAAGAAATACACAGATTCTAGGTGATTTTTTTTTCCCCAGTTATAGTATTTGCAATTGCATATGTTGTATTGTCAGGTTCAGTTTCCTTGTTTTATGCTGGAAATATACTGAAACCTGTACTGCTCTGTGTTAAGAAGTGCTTCATTATTAAAGCTAACAAAACTCGATATTAAATACTGTACATGACAAAAATATAAATTAAATACAACTTCTTCCCCATTGTGATTATATACTGTACTGTCCAATATACAGTATGATTTAACAGTCGGTTATCAGTAATCATGAACTAGACTATTCCAAACTAAGCATTTAAACATTTACTTATTCTTAACTTAACCCTATTTAAGTTTATTCTTGTCATTATCTATAACTATTCCAAGTCATCTCAACACAGGTACTAGTTTCTGTCAAGTCACCTGGTATGTGTAAAGGTCATAGGATTAAGTTCTAGTATGAATATATAAAGGAATGTAATTTGAGCATGTATAATAAATTAATTACTAGATGATATATATATGTAGAGAAAGAGAGAGCTTTGAATATATAGTTTTAATATTTTTTTTTTTTTTTGCATTTTGCATGTCGTTTCCCTGCAATAATGGACGGTGGCTGGAATCAAGAGTAAATACACACACATATTTTCTCTTCTTTCATTGTTATTTCTGTAGTAATTGTCTTTGATACTCCTCTTGTGCATTCAACAAGGTCCTTAATATTCATCTGATGATACCCCCTGTCGCTTCACACAACCCAGCGTCACCCATCAACACACACGCATGAATGCACACACGCATGCACATTTTGTTACTTCCTGAAGATTCATCCCCCTTAACACCACTCCTCCCATCTTCGTTGTCTTCCCCTCTCCTTCCTACCATCCACTTCTGAATTATTTTGTACCTTTTATCAGTCTCTCTCCCCATTCTCTTAACACATCCAGACCATCTAATATAACTCTGCCTCTCTGCCTCACACTACTTCTACTTCCTTGCCTCTTTATTCCTGTATTGTTTTTAATATCCTCTAGACCCATGATATTTCTCTCATGCTCATTATTTCCGTTGGTTCTTTTATTTGGCTTATTTCTCATGCCTCCAGAGCCCTTACTTCACACATCCATATATTAATGTAGAGTCATTTCCCTATACATTACTTACACAGTTGTTTTTCTGCGTACATTTCTTATAGCTTCTACCAGGTACCTAAATTTCTCTCTCTTGCTACATTTTGGTTCAGTTTATCTCGTCATTCCATTTTCTGACATCTACGTATTCTCAGATATTTGTTACACTCCACTAATTGATCTCCATTCAAGTAAACATTGATGTGTGTTTGTTTTGTCTGTCGTACTCTCTTAATTTTGTACCGTGATGTACATAAATTCCGTCCACTGTGTTAGAAAATGTACGCTTGCTTATATTTTTTACATTAGTTGCCATTCTATCACCTTATTGTTTGAAGAAAATGATAATTCTTCAGTAATGTTTATGGATGCTGTTTCATGAGAATAATGAAGCTTTAATAGTCGGGTGTATATCCTCTGTGAGCAACATTCCTGATACAGCATAGATTACTAGTATATGCTTCAAATTACAGTATGGTTCTTTACACAGTATTATTATGGGCATTGGATATTACACCTTTTATTTATATATATATATGCATTTAGTTATCAAGGAGTTTTTTTTAGATTTTCATCATTATAGCTGTGTGGGATGAAATTAATTGACAGGCAATTAATCAGGTTGAATTTTGTGATGCCATCACATGTACAGTATGTTCTCTTAATATTGGACTGGTCTGTTTGAGGTGTTCAGGTCTTACGGAATTTGGATGTATTTCTGAATCTCTTGGATTGTCCGGCAGCCACAGAAGACACAACATTCTCTTGGGAAATAAGTTTGCCTAGCGGCATGTAAGTCAGAGAACTTATTTGTTATTATTATGAATGTACAGTGTTTCTTAAAAGGTTTTTCATCTGAGAGGAATTTTTTTTATAAAATTCCAGTTATTGAGGATCTGGTACTGTACTTAGAAATAATTTAGTCCACCTTGTTTAAATATATATTAGTGCAGTATGTATGTATGTCAAGCTTAATGCAAATAGAACATTAGTGCAAATATACCTAACCTAACCTATCCTAACCTAACCTAAAATAAGGAAACAAGATTATTTTATGTAAATAATTCTGTTGTTGAGCAGTGCCCTCAGTTTATCATTATATATTACACTACAACTTCACTAAGCTAACTAATAATCCAAACCAACATAACATTACCCAACTCAAACTTACCTAACATAATTTTTTTTGTCATAGTTATGTTATGATGGTAAATTATATCTTAAATTGAAAAAAAATTACAATGTATGAACTAATTTCTGTTAGTTGTGGCAATTAAAACATAATGTTATCCTCATGTATCAGAACCATCAGTTGCTTTTCAAGGTTTAATATGATGATTATCCTGAAAAACGTGATATATACTTGTATGAAAACCTTTCTCAAATAAATTTTTTATAAAGCAGATCACCTTTCACAAAGACTCATTATAAAAGCTGAAATACATTCCTATGAAAAAAAATCCTTCCCAACAATGACTTACAATACTACAAGACATGTTTTAATGAGAAATTTTGGTGTGCATAATGATTTTAAGCCAATAATAAACATTGTAAGTGATGGACTGTACTTGTGGTGGAGGACATGAATGTTAATGAGAAACTGCATCATTGATTGTGATGCAGTGTGAGAGAGTGAGGCCCAGCCAAGACAGATGGTTTTAATTTTGTAGTGATGTACCAACGGGGAAGGTTACTGCACTACATATATACAGTAGTATACATATTGAGTTATTTTGCTCTCACAGGATTTGATTTTTGATGTGGTTTTAGCTGAAGAAGAAATGGTAAACTTATCCATTAAACATTTTATTCTTTCCATTAACATCAAATTAAACTCTGGGGTACTAAACACATCACTGCTCCCACAGTTGAAATATCTTTTGACAGTGTCTTGCCACTGCTCTGCATAGTAATCTTGTGAATCATGCAGGGGCAGATCTAGGAATATCAAAAGGGGCGTGGGGGTCCAAGACGTTTTGGGTGGGGGAACGTGGACTAGTAAAACGAGTCCAACCAGAAAGTGTTTAGAAATGTGACCAATATCATGGGCATTTTGAGTCCATGTACACTTGATATTGGGAGAGATTCTGAGGTCACTTGTAATTACTTTTTACTCTTCAAAAATGCCTAAGTACAATACTGCATTATAGAAAAAGTACTGTATTGGAATTTTCTGATGAAACGGGGGACTGGACCTCCAGGACCCCCTCTGGATGTGCCCTTGTCATGATAACTATAACACTATACTGTATGTATTTTATTTCTAGTTTAGTTAACCATTTTTAATACATACAGTACTGTATGTTGGTTATAGTTTGAAAGTAATTGTCTTCATAAGCTGACCAGCTCCTTTATGGGAAGCCCTAAAATGCCTGTGACAGCATATCAACATCTTCAGATACTGCCCAAAAAATTTTAAATTTTTTTTTAAATATTTTTTGTATGTATATTGAGACATGGGACAATTTTTTTCTTATCCTCAGATTTCTGTAAACTGGATATTCAACTGTCTCTATATGCATCCACACTCACAGGTACTGTACTGGCATAAATATACAGTGGCACATTTGTAATCAGGTCTCTCAAAGGACTGTGGCTAAGTGTCTACTTTAGTAAGGTGTTTACAGTGGTGGACAAAGTACTGGAAAACATCTCTATACTTGAATAAATGTTTGTACTGTTAGTCTGAGAAAACTTACTCAAGTAAAAGTACTCTTTCTTTGTGTTACTTAAAGTGCTGAGTTATGATAAACTGGAAGCATGTGTACTCACTGAGTTCTGTTTGTCAGGGAAAATATCACACACTGACTGCTGTGATGCCCAGAATAGAGTACCTACTGTACTGTAAAGAGAGACCTGAAAAAACGTGAAGTTAGAACACCTCTGCCAACTAGTTTCTGAAATATTACTCCAGTAAAATTACAGAGAAGACAAGTTACTTTTGAGAAACTTATTTTTTTTAAATTAGTCATTTGAACTTGAAAATCAAATATTGTAACTTTATTTTGTAACCGAACTCCTCAGAGTGTTTGTTGTGGTGAATATGGAAAAAAAAAAGTTGTACAGCAGTTTAGAAAATTTGTCAACTATTAAAGCTGTTAAAAAATCATGGCTTCTATTCATACTTTATATAACCGAACATTGGTTTAGTCACCATTCTTGATGCGGATTCCCCCCTTTAAAAGTACTAAGTATAACCTGACACTCAAGTGCCTGCTAAGCTACAGCACCGCACTGTGCCTTAAACTAACATGCAACCGGCCACCCTGGTAAGGATTCATTTCCTCCCAGCTTTTCAGAATCCTGATTACTGAAACATTTGTGATCTAAAAACATTATTACAGTACAGTAACCGATTATTATGAACTGAAATGTTTATTAAAATATTCAGGACTTGAGTGAACTCCACCTGAAATGTTTATTAAAATATTCAGGACTGAGTGAACTCCACATTACTGAGGTTTCATAATTATCAAGTGCTTTGATTGTAGGGCTCCACAATTGTCATGTTTTATTACTGTAAATATAGGTGTTGACTTGTACATTTTAAGGTTATATAAATTGTTTAAAATGATTATATATACTGTAATACACATCAAAATAAAGATCAATTACTATTATTATCCATCTAAACTGTAAAGAGATAATCTGAGAATTGGTGGTACAATATTTATTTGTGTCAGGAACTTTTTTAAGTTTTACGCGTTGGTCATATTTAAAAATGGGCAAACTGTATATATAAAAAGGGCAAATGGAACATACAACTATTTATTGTGGTTCATTTGCAACAAAATTGATAAATACTGTATCCCATGTAATAGAAACGAAAGAAACATTTTATTGAAGATGTTTAAATCTTGAACATTTTTATACTATGGAGTGCGGTCCTCAACCCTAGCCTCTGAGTTATTCCTCTAGTGTTCCGCATCAAGTATACTGCACCTGTGGTGGGTTATTCCAAGAGTTCACAATGCTTATCCCAAAGAAGCTAGCTCTTAAACATTTTTTTCGCGTGGTTTTTTTTAACTTGAAGGTGTGGCATGTACAGTAGCTTCAGATATAAAGACTTGACTGAGTGTGTCTTTTGAAGTGCCTAAAAATTTCAGTTAAATCACCCTTTGTGCTCGAATAGTGTATAAACTAGGCAATTGAAGGCGCTCTAATCTCTCTAGGTACGTGAGGTGCTCAAGTGCAGGCACAAGTTTGGTGGCCATCTTTTGGACGTTCACAATAACTAGCAGTCATGAGCACATTTCAGGGATCAGACAGAATGGCAGTACTACGGTACCCCAAAGGAAGGAGGACCACACTTTTGAAGGCTTGCCAGGAACGGACCATCTAGGTATGTGTACGATAAGAGCCACTAGTTTATTCTTTTTGTCCTCTTGTAAACACCTAGGAAAATACTTCATTGAACACCTCTGACTTCCCCAATCTTATTTCTCAACTTGTCAGACCAGTCCATGCTCATTGCTCCTTCCTTCATCCTGTTGTAATCACCATTGTAGTATCTGAATCTTGGTCTGCTCTCGTCATATACTAAATAACAGTTAAATCTATGGGACAAATGTTACGTGATTACTAGTGCCAATGGGAACTAGATGTAGCAACTTGGCCACCGTGAACCTCGTTAGTTATGATGAGATCCAGTGGTGTGTTTTTTTTCACCTCTATAGCGAGTCGGATCATTAATATGTGGGAATAGGAAAATGTCAGAGATTCTACAAAACGAGTGGCAAGGTTCGGTGTACTTTCATTGCTTCAGTCGAGGTCACCATAATTGAAGTCGTGTTGTCTATTCAGGATAATAAATTTTCTTTGCGGGGCGGTTCCAGGGAGGGCCCTGACCCCCATTTTCAACAGAAAATTCCAATACTGTACTTTACAGCAGTATTGTACTCAGGCGTTTTTGTATCGTAAAAAATAATTCCTATTGACCCCAGAATGTATCCAAATATCAAGTGCACGTGGCCTCAAAATGCCTATTACATTGGTCAGATTTCAAAAAATTTCCGGGAGGAGGAGGGATTGCAGCGCCCCCTCCCAATAGACCTCAGCTGGGTGGGCTCACGTGCTCACCTAGGTCAGTCACCCACAATTTCTTGGACCCCCTCCATTTTGATATTCCTGGATCCGCCCCTGCTCTGATTCAATTAACTACTATTTGGGGATCTATAAATGCATCCAAGAATGAGTGCCTCGTCCCTTCAGTTTAATTTTATACCAAAGGAGTCCGTAAAGAAGTAATAGCCATCGATAGTGCGTAACAGTGACGTAACCGGCCGTCTAAGCGGTTTACAGGCCGATCAGTGGCAAACGCAGGAATGAGTTTCTGAACGGACTCATCTTGCCCCAGTTGCCCGTCGTCTAGGAACAGAAACTCGATCATATCTTACTGAAACCTTAAACATACAATAGCTGAGACATTCTGCCAATTAGTTCTGGGAACCATGAACAGTATAGCTATACATCATCATGTTGACATGTACAGTACATACTAATGCTAAACTTCACACCTTACATAATTCTTTGATTAAGTAGTCGCGTTAATTATGAACGATAAGAGCTTTACTTAGGTACAGGAGTCATGTTAGTCAGTGAGTTCAACACGAGTGAATTTCCTTCTCAACAATATACTTCGATCAGCGTGCAGCTCGCAGGCGCTCGGTAATGAAGACGGATGACGCACCACCTGATCTTTAGGAGACTGTAATCAAAAGGTTAAATATCTAATTTGTGTCGTAAACATTACCTTGCTCAGGTGCAAGTTATAACATAAAGTGCACGATATATTGCTTGTGTTAGTTACCTGGAGGATGCATGCACTGTTTACCAGATTCAATATACGAAGTTAAATTTAAGCTCAATGTTTTATTACTCTGCTAGACAGTATTTAGGTTAAGTATGATATAAAGGTCTAACTTCCTATAGATGCAGTGAAGCAGTTAGTAAACTACTGTATATAGTATTGCCTTCTGGTGATCAAATGTAAACTTGTCACGTTCGCATAACAGTAGAACTTCCGTAGTCCACTGTTAAAAAAATAACCATCACTGAAGCTGAAGTTTTGACATCATAAAAATTTCCAAGTCGATTATTGGCCACAACTCCGGTGGCTAGGGAATACAATTACTTCATTCTCAAGTTAATGAACGGAAATGCATTATCCCCTCCTATCCATCCCTTACTTCATGACAAGGGTATAAAAAAATCCAATGATCCCAGAGCTTAAAAGCAAACGTCAACACATGAAAAAAAATGACAAATGCTTATAAAGAACCATACACCGTAATAAGCACCAGCAACGTACCCTCCTGCTCATTATCAGAGGAACTGTGGTCAAGGAAACACAAAATGTGGCGCGTGGCAACTGAAACACGTGTTGTATTGTGAAGAGACTCGAGGTGTTCCGTAGTCTTTAGCTGACCGTCGTTCCGTGCACTACGCTACTGGCTCTCGCTCCCACCCATACACTGGACCCAGACACATACGGTACTTGTGGACAAACGTCATGTGATAAGAGTGTTATAGTGTATCTTTAAAATCTATCAGTACATCAACTTGTACAGTGAAGAAAGGACTTTTTGGTGATAGTTATTGGAATATTTACTTAAATGGTTATGACAGTTTGCCGATGCGTGAATTATCGAATAGCACTTAACGGTTTAATTCGTAAACATTAATTATTCTCATATAAGTTAGATTTCAATATTCTCTTATTTTTAAGGAAAGTGAGATTTGTTATATAAAATGTATTTTGTGAGTGTTTGTTGGGTGTTTTGTAACGTGTGTTGTACCATGGTTTTTTTAACTAATTTCTGGAATCTTAAAGAAAATAATAATATTAAATACTTATTCAGCGATTAGTGGGGCGGATAAGTACATAGATCTTGTACTTTTGTATATAATTATGACCCTTTACATACGAATAGTAATTGTGGTCTATAAAAATTTTCTGATATAATGTCACTTGGGTAGTTGACCCCTCGTGACCTATACAGCGCCCCCTACTAGTTGACCCCTGCATTAGTCCCATTCAGATGAAATTTGGGTAAGAATTTTTTTGATATTATTTGGGATTTTTTGTCAGACTAAAATTAATATATATTTTTTTATTCCTTAATCTTTTCCTTCATTAATTTATGGTTGTTAAAGAGAAGGGTGTGTCTCTCTTCCACTACTGTCTCTCTCTCTGTCTCTCTGCACCTGTTTAAGAGATGTTTCTGGTTATCATTCACCCTGAGAGACTCATCATAAAACCATGAATATAAGAATTTTTAGCCAAGTCCACCAAAAAAATTCATACTTAAGTCAACTTCAATATCGAATTCTATGGTAATGTCACTATCAAGATCACTTACTACAGGTGAAGAAACAAGATGCTGGAATTCCTCAGTAACTTGATCATGAGATATATATATACTTTACTTTTTGTAGGAGAGAGAGAAAGGAAAAAGGTGAAATTTAAGCCATGTTGTTTTCTTGTCGCGATCTGATAATTGGTGCTTTGTCCGTTTCCCTGGTTGATGGGAGGTGGTGGGGGTGATTCACAGGTGTTACCATTATACCTTGAGGTCACCACGTCCAGGTGTGTGTGTGTGTAAGTGCCCTATGATTTTTTTTCCGTTAACCAGGACTTAATTATACCATCAATCAAGACTAATTGTAATCGACCAGGGAGTAATAATAATAATAATAATAATAATAACGAAAAAAGTACAGTACTAGAAAAGATTAAAAGAATGATTAACTCCCCCCACCTAACCTAACCTAACCTAACCCAACCCAACCTAATCTAACCAAACTAACAATATTAAGTTGAGATTGTTTCTACGTCTTACGATGTTGCATAAAAAAGTTTTAAGCTTGTCAGTGTCATGTCAGCTCCTGTCCACGATACCTGACACACACTCCTCCCATTGGTTAAGTTGTCATGTCAGGGTGGAGGAGTGTCATGACAGGGTGTAAGGGAGTGTCATGCCAGGGTGTAGGAGTGTCATGCCAGGGTGTAGGAGAGTGTCAGGGTGTAGGGGAGTGTCATGACAGGGTGTAGGGAAGTGTCAGGGTGTAGGGGAGTGTCATGACAGGGTGTAAGGGAGTGTCATGCCAGGGTGTAGGAGTGTCATGCCAGGGTGTAGGAGAGTGTCATGTGCCAGGGTGTGAGGTGTCCAGGGTGTGGGGAATGTCCAGGTGTGGGGAGTGTCATGTCAGGGTGTAGGAGAGAGTGTCATGTCAGGGGGTGTGGGGAGTGTCATGACAGAGTATAGGGGAGTGTCATGTCAGGGTGTAAAGTGTCATGGCAGGTTGTAGAGAGTGTCATGTCAGGGTGTAGGGAAGTGTCATGTCAGGGTGTGAGAGTGTCATGCCAGGGTGTAGGGGAATGTCATGACAGGAGGTATAAGGTAGTGTCATGTCACGGTGTAGGAGTGTCATGCCAGGGTGTAGAAAGTGTCATGTCAGTGTAGGGAGTGTCATGTCAGGGTGTATGTGAGTGTGTCATGCCAGGGTGTAGGGGAGTGTCATGACAGGAGGTGTAAGAGTGTCAGTCAGGGGTGTAGAGTCATGTCAGGGTGTAAGAAGTGCCTGAGGTTGTAGAGTGTCCATGTCCAGGGGTGTGAGAGTGTCATGTCAGGGTGTGAAAGAGTGTCATGACAGTTTGTAAGGGAGTGTCATGCCAGGGTGTAGGAGTGTCAGAAGCCAGGGTGTGGAGTGTCTTGACAGGGGTGTAAGGGGAGTGTCAGGTCAGTGTGTAGTTGAGTGTCATGCTGGGTGTAGTGGAGTGTCATGTCAGGAGGTGTAAGGGGAGTGTCATGACAGCAGAGTGTGAGGAGTGTCATGCCAGGGGTGTGGGAAGTGTCATGTGTGTCGGGTGTAGGGAGTGTCATGACAGGGTGTGGGAGTGTCATGTCAGGGTGTAGGGGAGTGTCATGACAGGGTGTAGGGGAGTGTCATGACAGGGTGTAAGGAAGTGTCATGTCAGGGTGTAGGGGAGTGTCATGTCAGGGTGTAGGAGTATCATGACAGGGTGTATGTGTGTGAGTGACTGACGTTCAATACACAATTCCAGTCTTTTTCGTGATTGACCTAACGTGATATATATGGGGATGAGGGGAGGTCACCTGTCGATACAAAGTGAGGTAATCAGCTGATCGTATGACCTTGACCGATTGATCAATGATTCCCAGCATGGCTTCACAAGTGGACGTTCTTGTCTAACTAATCTATTAACATTCTTTTCATCAGTTTTCGAATCAGTGGACGAGGGGCACAATTATGATGTGGTATATCTCGACTTTAGCAAAGCCTTCGACAGAGTCCCCCACGAAAGACTAATTAGAAAGGTAGAAGCACATGGCATCAAAGGTAACATCCTTAAATGGATTAGGGCGTGTTTGTGACAGGAAACATGTAGTGAGCATTAACGGCACTAAGTCCCATTGGAGCAACGTCATGGAGTTCCCAAGGCTCAGCACTTGACCATTATTATTTATTATATACATAAACGACATAGATATCGGCATAGACAGCAACATAAGTAAATTTGTTGATGACACTAAAATAGGACGTGTTATTAAATCTGACGAGGACTCCGCAAAACTACAGGAAGATCTAAAAAAAATTTTCGAATGGTCTGAAAAATGGCAGATGAAATTCAACGTGGACAAATGTAAAGTACTCAGTATAGGAGATGTAAACAGGGAAACCAGATACCAGATGAACAACGATGCCATAGAGAAATCCGATCATAGAGAGACTTAGAGTAATGATAAGTAGGAACCTGAAGCCAAGTAAACAATGTGTTTTTGCTCGTAACAAGGCTAATAAAGTACTTGGGTTCATACAAAGGGAGTGTTAGTTACAAGACCATGAGGTCCTAAAACTGTATTCAGGCTAGAGACCACACCTGGATTGGATGAGTTCAGTTCTGGTCACTGGTGGCTACAGAATGGATAAAAGAATCCTGGAAAGAATTCAGAGGAGAATGACAAGACTAATCCCTGGGCATTAGGAACCCTGAGCACAGAGACAGGTTAAAGCATCTTAATTTGCACTCCCTCGAGAGACGTAGAGCGAGGGGCGACATGATAGAGGTGTATAAATGGAAGTCAGGGCTAAACAAAGGGGACATTACAAAGGTACTCAAACTATCCATTACAAAGGTACTCAAACTATCCAACCAGGAGCGAACTCGTAACAATGGTTTTAAATTAGACAAATTTAGATTTAGGCGGAAATAGTAAACACTTGCTCGAAATGAGTGAAGTAATAGAATGGAACAAGTTACCAAATATCATCATTAACTCGAATACGCTGAATAGCTTCAAACATAGGTTGGATGCTTATATGAGCAATAGGGGTTGGGTGTAAACGGGACTGCCCAGTATGGGTTAATAGGCCCGCTGCAGTTTCCTCCATTCTTATGTTCTTATGTATATATACAGTACAGGTCTTAGTGTCACATTCAGAGAGAGTTAAGTGAGAAGGGCGATTGTTGAAATGGAGACTTCTAATAGGCACGAACCTAACCTAACCTATCCTAACCTGAGTCATTGTGTGGATTAGGTAAGTAGTGAGTCAATATGAGATCCATTTGAGTCTGTATGAGATCCATTTGAGTCAGTATGGGATCCAATTGAGTCAGTATGAAATCCAGTTGAGTCAGTATGAAATCCATTTGAGTCAGTATGAAATCCAGTTGAGTCAGTATGAAATCCATTTGAGTCAGTATGAAACTGCTGGAGCCAACACAGATCCAGTTTGAGAGAAACAAGAGGCGATCGTGAGAGGAGAGAGAGAGAGAGGGGAGGGGGGGATCTTCATGTCGTGTTTACAGAGTCAGTTTATATGTTGTGGGGGAGAGGGAGACCAGATTCTCTCAAGCTAATCCTACTTCTCCTGTAAAGCCTCTGGGGTGTGTGTATTTTTCTGATGTCTTTTTCGTTAACATATGTGAAATATATTCTTGATGTAGTGTGTGTATGTGTGTGTCTGTGTGTGTGTCTTTCTCTGTATATTTCACTTGATCAAAACTTACAAAGGAGTGTGGGTGGTGAGTGTGTTGTGGGGGGAGTGAGTGTGTGTGTAGGGGGGTGTTTCGTGTGTGTGTGTGTGTGTGTGTGTGTGTGTGTGTGTGTGAACCTTTACCCGGAAAAGCACAAGGCCTTTCACTGACCAAACCCGTTGACTCAAACACTTCCCTGGGGTGACTCATAACTCCAAAAGGTATCTTACAAAGCAGCCGTGAGTGACTCTGGTACCTAGAACTGACTCGAGAGCTAGGCATACTTCCAAAACACGTTCTGTGAAGTGACTCAACATTGACTCAGTGCAGTACGTCATATAAACCAATAGTATTTAACTCATGAGATGAAAAATGACTCAAGTGATTTTCGGCTTTTGTGTCGTAAAGAACCGAACGAACCTAGCGAATGACGTCACTAGCTGTCTGCCATGTATGTGTATATATGTGTAAGTACGATATGTAAGTATGTGTGTGTAGCCTCTCCACTACCTTCATTCACAACTACCCGTAATGATTTCCAAGTATAGAACGTTATCATCAGGCAACACGCAGGCTGCTACGCTACTCACAAGACCCCAGACAAAGTAGTTTAGATTCTGGCAAGATGAATTATTACGCAATATTAACCCAACACGATTTTCACACGCCGTAAAAACAAGAACACGGAAGAGAAGTAAACATGCACGTAATATTAAGTCTAAATATCGAGAATTTACAGTTAATTAAAAAAAAATATTAGTTCTTTTTTATATAGATGAAAATATACATCAATGTTCGATGTATATACGTGATGTTGTATAACCAGCGGCTATTTTGAATCCGAATGAGAGGAATTACTTTCTTCTTTTTACTAGGTCAGTTTATGTTGTAAGGTTTATTCATTACCTAAGAGGGGATGAATGACGTGTAAAAATAGCCTGGGTGAGTCATGGTGTAGCAGGTAGGTGAGGGGGAGGGGGAGGGGGGAGGGGGAAGGTGAAGTGAGGGAGAGGGGGGAAGGATCCATCATGGGTTTTTTTCAGGAGTAGAAGCTGAGGGAGGGGGGGAGGAGGTGAGGGGGAAGGGGGAGGGGGGGAAGGGGAGGTGAGGGGGGAAGGGGAGGGGAGGAAGGGGAGAGGTGAGGGGGAAGGGGAGAGGTGAAGTATACGAAGTTTGCAAACCAGACAATCATCAAAATTACTTTCATTGATAACTGGTAAGACGTTTGTTTGTTTCTTTACTTGTTTGTTTTTTGTTTGTTTGTTTGTTTACTTGTTTTGTGTTTGTTTGTTTGTTTGTCTGTTGCAAAGAAAAGGTCCTTCACCCCCTCACCACCACCACCACACCCGGTTGTTAGTGTCTGACCTGATTTATTCTTGTATTTGGTTATACAATGGTATTAGGCTTCCTCGGTATCCGGCTTCTTTGGTATCCGGCTTGCTACGTATCCGACTTCGTTGGTATCTGGTTTGCTCCGTATCCGGCTTCCTTGGTATCCGGTTTCTTCGGTATCCGGCTTGCTCCGTATCCGGCTTCCTTGGTATCCGGCCTCTTTGGTATCTGGCTTCCTCGGTATTCGGCTTCCTCGGTATCCGGCTTCCTTGGTATCCGGCTTCTTTGATATCCGGCTTCTTTGGTATCCGGCTCCCCTTTTACTCATGTCCCCCTGTTATCCGAACTTTCAGGTATCCGGTTCTTTCGTCTCCGCTCCATGATACCACCTGTCTTGGTATCCGAACTCTCAAAAGTACCTAAACCTCGAGGTACTCAACTCCCTACAATCTCTGAGTACCTCTCTCCCTCCCTCGGCCTTCATCCATCCCAGTACCCTCCCTCATTTTCTCTCCCTCCCTCGGCCTACATCCATCCCAGTACCCTCCCTCATTTTCTCTCCCTCCCTCAGCCTCCCTCATCATCCCATCCCAGTTCCCTCCCTCATTTTCTCCCCCTTCCTCAGCCTTCATCCATCCCAGTACCCTCCCTCATTTTCTCTCCCTCCCTCAGCCTACATCCATCCCAGTACCCTCCCTCATTTTCTCCCCCTTTATATATCACCCTTCAGTACTAACCTATTATATGGTGTGTGTACATAACCCTGGGGACTGTATATTGTCTCCCCTCCCCTTCCTTCCCCTTCCCTTCCTCTCCCTCCCCTCTTCTTCCCCTCCTCGCCCCTCCCCTCATAGCGTGACACTTCCTGACTGCCAGGAATTCAAGCTCTTGGGTACATCAGGCAGGCTCGTCGACCTACCGGTATGTTCAACTGTCTGAAGATGGGTGTAAGTTTGTCTTGCTGTAGTGGCTATGGTAATTGTAATCATTGATAATAGTAATGATAATGATGATAATATAACTACTATTGCTACTATTATTGTTGTTTTTACGAGATAGTATTAACTGCTATAATAATAGGGAAAATATCATGTTGATAATGATGATGCGAATAAGAAAGATAATGACGAACAATCAGAAAATAATAACAGTAAAGAAAACAAAAAATAAATAACAATTATTTGGAAATTGATTAAATCTGTGCCAAACTGATACCCCCCCCAATCCCCACCCCCCCACCCCCAACCCCCCAAAAAAATCAGGTTCATCTGTGCACGACAAAGTGAATAATAAAAAAAAAGTCAATTTATCTTTCTTGGGGATTTTCGAGACAACTTGTTTGAACGCACTTAAGGCTTGGTTATGTAGGGATCAAGGCTGTGTCATCATTGTTTTTGGCGAATTGTTAAGACACATGAGTGAAATTATGTCTAGTATGAGCAAGAATCAGATATAGTGTGATAGAAAATAAATTACTATGTGTTTTGGTCCCAAGAATATTACAGGAACATCAAAATACTCGTCACTGAAGTAAATTCATTAGATTTACATTAAGCACTAAAAAAAATTTCATTAAAAATCCCAAAATGATAAAAAAAAAAATGTTAAGTGCGTCAATCTTATAGTCACTTTTACCTGAAAAAATAAATCAACTTCTCATTTTATTTTCACGTGAAGGGAAAAAAAAAACTGAGAGGATAGAGAAGACAAGACAGCAGCGTCGGCAGTACATAGTTGCCATATGCAGGGAGAAACGAGGGGGGAGGGAGGGAGGGAGGGAGGGGGTGCAGTGCGTCGCTCCCACTACGGTCATCAATCGATCGCCGTGAATGATAATTACACTCACCCATAAATTCTGGCTATGACGCGCTTCTTTATGGTCCTGAGTCCCTTCCCTATCCCCCCAACCCCCCATCCACCCGGTTGTGTAATTCATACTGAGTTTCCGTGAATCAGGAAAGCCGCCAACGTCATTTTCTCGACATACCGAACCTGTGAACCAACTTCCCTTGTTTCCGTGAGTCGGGGAACTAGGCAATTATTTTACCAACGAAATTATGAACTTTTCAGCTAACTATGGTATGAATTGTTTGGTGGGGGAGGGAGGTGGAGTAGAGGTTTTCGTAAATTGTTGAAAAAAAAAACTTAATTGCTCCACCAAACGTATCAAGGGGTGAATGTGAACCACGAATCTTGTGGATCGATGGGCCAGTCGAATTAGGTCATGGTTACTCGTTTTTCAATCCCAAAAACACACTGAAGAATTGACCTTTGAAATAATAACGCTACTCTCAAGTTAATAAACCATTGAACCAGTGAACCAGTGAACCTTTGAACCAGTGACACATTGAATGAACGATTAAACCCTTAAACAATGAACTACTTGAACCAGTAATATAACTCCAATGATTTTTTTAACCAATGATTCTGTTCTAGGAGTTGAATAATTCTTGGGTCGTACTTATGAATCAGTGAAGCATCGACCTGCTTTACTGCCAAGCCAAAATGAACCTTTGAACCAAATGAGTGTGTGTGTGTGCGGAAAGATGGATCATATGATACTAAAATGAACCCATCGGTGAGAAAGTAATCCTACAAAAAATAAGTAAAACAAAATCTTAATTAATCTTGCAAACTAGACATTATGTGAATCAGTGAAACAGTGAAGCAAGACTGTCTCGGAACTCTGCCATGATGCAAACCTCCGCTAAGACACTGTGACAAGACCCACAGGTGAGTACATGTTAAGGTTTGGTTAGATTAGGTTTCTCAATGATTCTTAAGTGAATATATCGTCCAAATGGGAAGTATGTTTATGTAAGGCACCGAAGATGGCGTCCAAAATGGCGTCTACATTACACTAAGACTACATGGGCTCCTTTATACATCAGTAATGAGGGAAAAATTTGCTTACGGATTGTTGAGAAACCTGAGTCAGGATTAGTTTTTTTTCGTATTTTAATTAATCGAGCCATGCAGCGTGTGTGTGTGTGTGTGGGTCAACATATTAACTGAAGAATTAATGAAACTATCAACTTTTATTATGCCAAAGGAATAAATTTTAGAAGAGTTTATTTTTTATGGATAAAGTTTGACAGCATAATGTTAGGGTGCACCTTAATGTTGAGAGAGAGAGAGAGAGAGAGAGAGAGAGAGAGAGAGAGAGAGAGAGTTTACATAAACAGGTGGTAGCGTGAGACAGAGATGACAGGCAGGTCAGCAGACGGTGACAGTAACATGTGGTTGACGGGTTCTCACTCCTGTAAACACTAAGTTTTCTCCCTCGTGTGACCCAGCCCGTTACTACCACGGTAAAACATAAACTACCCAATTTTACCATCTTGAGGAAAATAGGGGAACGTTATTCATATTTTTTAATTACTGCTATAAAGCTTTAATGTTATGAGCAGTAGTAATTGTCTGACTGTTTCATAATGCACTGTAGTGTATTTTATCTGCATCAGTATGGTAACACTGTCTTATAATGTCTGAAAATACCTCTTTTTTTATTAGCTTGTATGTGTTGCACAGTGTAGACCTCATCTCTATGGGGGGGAGGTAGGGAGGGTAGTGGAGGTCAGTGGAGGTATGGAGGTCAGTGGATTGGAAGTAGGGAGGGGAGGAAGGGAGGGTAGTGGAGTGGAAGTAGGGAGGTCAGTGGAGTGGAAGTAGGGAGGGTGAAGGAGGTAGTGGAGGAAGTAGGGAGGGTAGAGGGAGGGAGGAAGGAGGTAGTGGAGGAGGAAGGGGGGTAGTGGAGGGGAGGAAGGGAGGGGTAGGGAGTGGAAGGGAGGTTGTGGAGGAAAGAAAGGTAGTGGAGGGAGGAAGGGGGGGGTAGTGATGGAGGAAGGGGAGGGTAGGGAGGAAGAGGGGAGGTCAGTGAGTGGAAGTAGGGGAGGTTGGGGTGGAGGGAAGGCGAGGGGAGGTCAGTGGGAGGGAAGGAGGGGGTGGAGGGAAGTAGGGGAGGGTAGGGAGGAAGAAGGGGGTAGGGAGGGGAGGAAGGGAGGGTAGTGGAGGGAAGTAGGGAGGTCAGTGTGAGTGAAGTTAGGGAGGTCAGTGGAGGGGAGCAAGGGGAGGTGGTAGGGAGGAAGTAGGGGAGGGTAGGTGGAGGAGGAAGGAGGGTAGTGGAGTGGGAGGAAGAGGGGGGTGGGAGGGGAGGAAGGGAGGGTGGGAGGAAGTAGGGAGGCTAAAGAGGGAAGTAGGGAGGGGAGGAAGGGAGGGTAGTGGAGTGGAAGTAGGGAGGTCAGTGGAGTGGAAGTAGGGAGGGAGAGAGGGTAGTGGAGGGACATGTGATGATGGATTAAGTTATGTCAAGAACATGATCGATCGTCAGGGGTACTTCAGCGTTGTGTGTGTGTGTGTGTGTGTGTGTGATGCCAACACACACACACACACACACAGAGTTACTTTTACCCCCAATCGGAATTACCTTAATTAATACCTGCGGGACATTAACCCAGTGACCCACTTAATTGCAACTGAATGACGTCACCCCTACCCCACCCCCCCATTACCTAGATCACTGTTTATAAACCCCTAAAGTCATCCAGTGTCTCGTGGATCACATCTTGTCCACCTGGGTTGTAATTTCGATTTTTTTTTTTAGTCACAGAATTCAACTCGAGGAAACATAATATAATCTTGGTTTTATTTCATTGTGTATTTCAAATTTGTAAGTATATTTTTTTGTGTTCAGGTTTAGTACATTCTATGGTAATAAGAATCCCAGATAACTAATTATGAACTATGTTATCTGGAACAACTTATTATGTACAGTCCCCTTCACTTGTGCGTTTACAGGGGGTCGTCAGGTGTGATGCAGTGTGGTACCTCGGTGTTTGTTTGCAATCGTCAGAAGGAAACTCACAGTAGTAAATATATGTCAATGATAATGATTTGTGGAATGTTTATATGACGAGCCCCTGTAAATGCACAAGTGAAGGGGATTGTACATTGATTTAGATGGTATAGTATTAAAACTTGGACACGTTAAGTAGCATAATATTGATTCTATTGCTGCATTATATAACCTGTGAGCTTGGTCGAGGTTGCAGCGACAGGGGACACGTAGCTAGGACATACGTACTCAAGGGATTAAGACATACCGTACTCAAGGGGTTAAGACATATGTACTCAAGGGATAAATAGACCCTAACCTAACTTGAAAAAGACATTTGACCAAACATTGACAGTGACCGTATAGTGGATCCTCGCTTACACACACACACACACACACACACACACACACACACACACAAGCAGGTAGACAGACAAATAGATACAGACAGACAGTAGACATACACACCCATACAGAAACAGACGTATTAAAGTAGCAAGGTGTAAGTGGTCAAGGTAAGATAAGTGGTCAAGGTAAGATAAGTGGTCACGTAAACACAGGTCAGGAGAGAGAGAGAGAGAGAGAGAGAGAGAATTTTCAGCACTATGGGTCACCTTTAACACTCCTTCCTCCTATATGTATGTGTGTGTGTCCGTGTCTATTTACAAACATCAACCTTTGTATAGCATCTTATGTAGGTGAGTGACAAAGTAACTCACACAATGTTGTTTTCTCTCCACCCCCCTCCTCACCTCCCCCTAAACTAATTCCCAGTTCCCAGCGGGCCAGACTTCCATCATTATTCAGGCAGTATTCGGCGCTACTTGCTCCTGATAGCCACCTTGGCACTGGTTCAATTAGATTTCAGGCACATGAGGCTTCAGATCGAACCCCCCCTTGTCTTTTCCCCCCGCTCCACCCCCTTACCCCGCCCGCCCGCTCGCCCGCCCGCCCCATCATCGGGAGGTAAAACAGAGAGAGAGGAGAACTCTGGTCTCTCGCTTGTTAATTACATTTTTATACTTTTTATGTATTATTATTTAATTATGGATAAATTTTTATTTGTGTATTAGAGGAAAGCAAGGAGGTTGGTGACTGGGAGAGAAGGGAGTCAGTGACAGGAGGGAGAGGGTTGATGATGGGAGGAGGTTAAATATGACGGGAGGGGGAGGGTTGGTGACGGGAAGGGGAGGGGTTGATGACGGGAGGGGAGGGGTTGGTGACGGGAGGTGAAGAGTTGGTGAGGTGAGGACGAGGGTAAGTGGGGGTAGAAAGAGGGTTGGTAAAGGGAGGGACGGTAGGTAGGTAGGTAGGTAGGTAGGTAGGTAGGTAGGTAGGTAGGAAGGTAGGAAGGTAGGTAGGTAGGTAGGTAGGTAGGTAGGAAGGTAGGTAGGTGAGTAGGTAAGAGCAGAAAAACAATTAGAGTTTTTTTGTGTTATGTGCCACAACACCACAGAATAATTTTATGAAGGAGAAAAAAAAACACTCGTAAAAATAACTAATGTTTACTAATGTTTTGTTGATACTCTGAGTGACAACTGGCATGACTCATTCGTGTAACATTACCGAGAGAGAGAGAGAGAGAGAGAGAGAGAGAGAGAGAGAGAGAGAGAGAGTATCACCTCCATAATTTATAGTAGCGTGTGCCCTATACCTGTTCCCCTTTGATTATAATAAGATACTCCTTCAGTGTAAGATTTAGGTAAGAAGTGGACGGTCCCTCGATGGTCCCAGGAGCACTAAGCCATGGCCTAACCTAGCACAACCTGGTCTGAAGCCTAACCTAACCTAACCTGGTCTAAAGCCTGGCCTAACCTGGCAAGGTCTAACCTGGCCTGGCCTAACCTAACCCTGTGGTCAGCATGGCCTAACCTAACCTAACATAGTCTAAGCATGGCCTAACCTAACTGGCCTGGTCTAAGCCTGGCTAACCCTGCTAACCTGGTCTAGGCCTGGCCTAACCTGGCCTAATCTGAGGTCTGAAGCCTGGCCTAGCCTAGCCTGAAGGTCAAGCCTGGCCTGGCCTAGCCTGGTCTAAAGCCTGGCCTAGCCTGGCCTGGTCTGAAGCCTGGCCTAGCCTAACCTAACCTAGTCTAAACCTAGCCTAACCTAACCTAGTCTAAACCTAACCTAACCTAGTCTAAACCTAGCCTAACCTAACCAAGGTCTAAACCTAGCCTAACCTAACCTAACCTAACCTAAATCTAACCTAACCTAAATCTAACCTAACCTGACCAGACCAGACCAGACCTAACGACTCACTAACAACATCATCTACATAATTCAAGAGAAGTGATTAGAGTTAACGAGGTTGCCAAAGGTCTACTGTATAGTGGACGTGTCTTTGACCTGACAAGACCAGGGGTGGGGGGGGTGGAGGGGGTAGGGAGGAGTGGGGAGGGGTAGGGAGGAGGGGGGGTGATGGAGAGGGGTAGGAAGTAGAGGGGGAGTGAGATAGATGGGGTAGAGAAGGGGAATTGAGGAGGGGAGGTTGAAAAGGTCAGGTGAGACATGGTTTTGTCTCTTAACATTACAGATAGTGATTTGAGAAACACGTAGTAGTTACCTGAGAAGCTTAATTGTCAATAAAAGTCGGTGAGTCAGTGAAGTAGTGAGTCAGTGAGGTAGTGAGGTAGGGAGGTATTGAGGCAGTGAGTCAGTGAGGTAGTGAGGTAGGGAGGTATTGAGGCAGTGAGTCAGTGAAGTAGTGAGTCAGTGAGTCAGTGAGTCAGTGAAGTAGTGAGTCAGTGAGGTAGTGAGTCAGTGACGCAGTGAGTCGGTGAGGTAGTGAGGCAGTGTTTAGTTACAAAGAAAGACTGACTCAGATATACACCTCCTGAACAGTGAATCTTGAGCAGCTGGCGGATATGGCAACATTACAGTGTCATGTGGCGTGGGGTGTGGCGTGGGGTGTGACGTAGGGTGTGGTGTAGGGTGTGGCAAGGTCTTCTCCATAATAACAACAACAAAGAAGAGCCCCCCCCCCCCCTCCCTCCCACCCCCTCCCCTCCCCCGCAATGAGGAAAAAAGTCACATATATCAAGACGTGGATGATAAGGTTTGGTTAGATTAGGTTAAGTTAGGTTAGGTTAGGTTAGGTTTGGTTAGATTAGGTTAGGTTAGGTTAAGTTAGGTTAGGTTAGGTTAGGTTTAGGGTCAAGATCACAATTTTCAATGACGTGTGTGTTGTTCACTTCCCCTGAGACGAGTTACAATGGAATCATATTATTCTATCCACACTAAATTGACCATCAGGTGAAGTGATCAGTTTACCTGTATTTCTCTCATATTTACTGAGGCTGGGGGGTGTATGTGTAGGCTGGTGGGTGTAGGTGTAGGCTGCTGGGGGTGTGTAGGCTGGTGGGTGTAGGTGTAGGCTGGTGGGTGTAGGTGTAGGCTGGTGGGTGTAGGTGTAGGCTGGTGGGTGTAGTGTGGCTGGTGGGTGTGTGTGGGCTGGTGGGTGTAGGTGTAGGCTGGTGGGTGTAGGTGTAGGCTGGTGTGTGTATGTGTAGACTGCTGGGGGGTGTATGTGTAGGCTGGTGGGTGTAGGTGTAGGATGGTAGGTCGAGGCAAGAATTCGTGTTTCCCGTCTCCCTTCACACCAGATACAGACCCCCTTCAGTACACCTACCACCACCAGAGTTAATATTCTACCTAGTGAACCTTTCTTTATAACGTATCACTAAACTTGTACTGTAGGTCCGAGGGGAATAAATGTATGAAAGAAAATAGGGATAATAGTTTTTTTTTTTTATAAAAGTCTTTTAATTTCTTGTTTTTTCGTAGTCTCCCCTCCCTAACTACTTGAGTTATGGAGGACAAATTGTGGTTATAATGTGTAGCTTGTGGGGTTATATCGCTGTTGGTGTTCCCGAGGTTCATCATTCAGAGAAACCTAACCTAACCTGACCTAAATGTAACTGTTATAAAGTATGAGGAAATTAAAAGCCCCAGTACAGTACTTTTAAAGATGATTTCGATGAATCAGCAAGAGGTTAGGGCATCAGGTTTGGGTGGCTATGCTCAGGGCTCAGGTTCCATCCTTCTCTTATACTCACATCCAAAATTCCCAACATTCATTCATGGTTTGTGTTTGTAAAGACGTTTCTCTCTCTTGTATTCGTCTGGAGGGTTTTATAGCATCCGGTTCTGTGTTATTCAAGGGATCATTAGTATATAGTGTCTCGGAAAAATGTCCCTGCCTCTCTCTCTCCTCCCTGCCTGCTCCCTGCCTCCCTTCCTGCATGCTCCTTGTATCCCTCCAACTCACAAGGAACCATCCCGTCACTCGTCGTACTCAGGTGCTCGTAACTCATATAGCTGTGAGTGCTGCAACAAGACCTTCTCCTTCCTTCATCCACTTCGGTGCGTTCTTCCTCCTCCCACACCTCCAGGCACTCACCACAAGGCAGGAAGACGATAAATTACTGAATGGATTTTTTGCAAATACCAGAGACTGTTATGGGGACGAACGAGCGTAGTCTTACGTTTCCAAACTAGTAATTAAGAGAGGGGTAGCTTTAGCAAACAGTGAGTGTCTTACGCGGGGGTCGTGTTACACCCTGGGGCTCCGACGAGACACAACAGCAGTACCTCACCACGTCGACACACACTCACACTCTACGCATTTGTTAACCCTAAAGAAACTTAAATTTTTTTTAGTCTGGATTACAGTAAAGACGATTGTAATGTGTAAGCAGCAGGACAAAATATAGCCGTTTTTCTTCAAAGACTCTTACCAAGTTGTGAATCGTCAGGTCGTGGAGACAGTAACCAACACAAACCGTCCTTCTTCTTCTCTGTTAGATATGGTTCTATTTCCTGCCTATATTACTTTACACGCAGCTATAACACCGAGATTGTCATGGAGTCTGGAAAATATCCGTCAGTTATGAACGCCGGCTGGAGATATCGATGGAGTTAGGGACTACTGATTTAGTCTTTATCGATGTACTGTAAGTCCATTTAGTGTATTAATATTAAAGAAAAAAGTAAAATTTCGTGTATAAACAAGCCTTTTCAGACAGAATTTATGCCTTGTTCCCATTCACTGATTACTCTCACTTCCCTATTCTGCCCCTAAACGAGAGGCGACGGCTGTTATATCGACCATGGCTCCATTTTTAATTATGCTACATGAATACTTTAGATATACACATAAGCAGCTCTCACCGTCTTAGTCACGCAACCCTTTCAAAAGTGAGTAATTCTTCTTGACCTCACTAACTCGGTCAAGAGCCTTTTCACCTTTATTGTCTTATGTCTGTCTCGTTTAGCGGACTAGACATAATATTCATCAACACGTAAGCTGTGACCGCCACTTACAACAACCATTCATAAAAAAATATAAAATTTTAATTAAGTAAAAAAAAAAATATGTTCCCAGAAATTTGTAGACCTAATTTGTATAATTATATTCCTTGAGTTAAACTACATAAACGTCGGTAATATCACGGAGGAGGATTATTACTTTAAGCTCTGTCATGAAGGAACTAAGCATGAAAATATTGCCCGTGCGCGGTTGAGTGAAGTACGGGGGCGGGCTTTATACTAAGCATGTTATTTGCTACTCACAGTTTAAATAAGAATGAAGTTACATTATATACTAGTTATAAATATATGTTTGGATAATTCTAAATCAAAATAACATACTGTGTACTTCACCATATGAGAAATTTACTTAGTAGTCAAAAACATAAACTGGGTTTAAATATCGTCAGTACAAGTATGAGTGAACACCAATTATTTTCAACATAGTTTTATAATATATGTTAGTTACGTGAAGATAATATGAGGGGGTCAGGGTAAGGTTGGTAGCTAAGGGTTAGTACTTATATTGAGTGAAGTAAGTGTTGACAGTATGTTTATTAGGTATATTGTTGTTTCATGTTGATATTGATGTTTGCTGTATATTTTAATTTTGTTTAAGGTTAGATAACGGCTATTTCAAGTCCATGCATTATTTTTGTCATCATCATCTTTAATATGTTGCTATTATTATCATTATTATTATTATTATTACTATTATTATTATTATTATTATTATTATTATTATTATTATTATTATTATTATTATTATTATTATTATTATCGTTTTTGTTATTGTTATATCCACGAGGATAAGACGACTCAAGTAATTTCAGGCTATTTGTCTCAAAACATCAGACTAATCGAACAAAAACAACAAATTTACTTCCACCTAAAAATACCTGCAAATCTCTCTCTTTGCTTGAACCAATTTAGGTCGACACATTGTCAAACTGGAATCACTATCCACCAATGTGTTCCTCTATCATTGGGGACAAAGAGGACTTACCAGGCACTAAAATCTGATTGTCTTCCAAACCCAAACTTTACAGAATGACTTCGTGTTGTGAGCTGAATGAGGGTAGGTATATTGCTCAAGGTGAAGTGCATAGTTTTGAACAGTAATTTTGGACTTAGGAAGTTCTCGCTCTATTGCTCTGTTGTCCGGTTTCTGTCCTGCTCTGTTGTCCGGTTTCTGTCTAGCTCTGTTGTCCGGTTTCTGACTAGCTCTGTTGTCCGGTTTCTGTCCTGCTCTGTTGTCCGGTTTCTGTATAGCTCTGTTGTCCGGTTTCTGTCTAGCTCTGTTGTCCGGTTTCTGACTAGCTCTGTTGTCCGGTTTCTGTCCTGCTCTGTTGTCCGGTTTCTCTGTTGTCCGGTGTCTCTGTTATCCGGTTTCTATCCTACATAAGAGAGATAATTAGAGAACTAAAACAACTCCGATGTTCTTGGTTTAACTCTGACTTCTATTATCAACAGTATGTATGAGTAATTACCCCCCTCTCGTGGTCATTATCCTCGAGGACATTGTTTGTCCAATTAACAACTAACGACCTATTTACACAGCTAAGCCAGCAATAGCTCTCCTATTGCCCTCCCCCCCTCCCCATCCCTTCATAACACCAAAATATGAAATCGACGTTAAGTAATCTAGAAACTCTGGAATATCAGGAAAAGATCAAGTATTAGAGGAAGTCACGAGACAACGCGTGTGTAAGAATATAAAAAATTTGTTATGGGTCTCTGTAAATATGATATTGAAGTTTGTTAAGAGTTGCGTGGCAGATTTTCCATTCGTGATACAACACAGTTTTCTTGTGAGTTTGTGAGTCGTATTTTTTTTTTATGGTATTTGATCTTCAGTGGATGTTAGGTTTACAGTCTCATACAATGATGCCCATAAGAGGTAAGGATACTTCTTATTCATGAATTATGTGACGTTAATTATGAGTCAAGAATGAGTTGGTGATGATTATAATGACGCTTGAGATAAGAGTTGAAGAATATTCGTTCCAATGACAACAAGGAAATTAAATGAGAAAATCTTATAAGGTTAAAAAAAATCCGTAAACTATTTTAAAGATTTTCAAGATTTATATTGAGTTGTTCACTGTTACCTAGAATTCGTCATCTTTTTTCCCTATTGTAGAAGTAAATCCCTTTGTATGTAAGATCAATGATTTACGTTTTATGGCTCGTGGATGTTAACCTAACCTAACCTAGCTTCTACTATATCATTATCTAAAAATAAACAATAAATATAATAATCTTCTAATATATATTTTTTCTCCATATGGATAAAAAAAGAACAGAAATGAAACCCTGATTTAACTCCTGACATAATGTAAACACAACCCGAATACAAGCGAGGTTTTATTTCCAGTTTACACAACAATGAAACAACACGTTGCCACCATCATGACGATTTTATTGGCTTTAAAATTCATCCTGATAATAATGTTATTTTGATTGTATGTTGATTATTTTCGACTATATAAAGAATATATGTTTATTTCCCGCAGCCCCCCTACAGCGTAAATCTATTCGTAACCTTACATTAACGACGAGAATTCTGGATATTCGTGTCAGATGGTCGACCTAAATATACACATAGAACCATGTAGCTCTGAGGCGAGTCAAAACGCTACTCCCTAACTGGTTTCTGTGTGTGTGTGTGTGTGTGTGTGTGTGTGTGTGTCCTACTCCGTCTTAGGGTCAAAATCATTATGGTTGTTATTATTTTTTTTTTTTCAATTTTCTTTAGATGCCATGATACGGTGTGTGTTGGGTGGGAGGGGGAGTGAAGGGTGTAATGGGTGGGGTGATGAAGGGTTATGGGAGAACAAGGGATAAAGGTAGGATTTTTAAGGTTATGTATAATAATAATAATAATAATAATAATAATAAATGACATGTTTACAGGAATACTAAGTTGAAAATCACCCCAAGTTTTCCAGAAATTTTACGTGTAGAATTTGACCTCATCTCAGTGTTTGTATACAATCACTAAGAGATAACCTAACCTAACCTGTAAGCTTAAAGTCAGAGAAATTATTCTACTCATAAATATCTTAACCTCGATATTATGAAAGGAAAAGTAAGATTATGATAAGCTGAGGAAGAGAGTGGTTGTTGACGTGTGCCTGCTTGGGGTACTCGGTGTAGCTCAGGCGAGTGAACGGATCCGGGACGTCAGGGAAGAAATCTCTCCAGAGGGTCAGTCAATCAATCACTCTGGAGAGGCATTTAGGGAGCTGTCTAGAGTAGGTAACAAAAAATGACGATAACCTTTTTGATTTCTGATGAGGAAGTGTCTAGGAAACTCTGCGGTAGAATTAGTAAGTCAGTTCTCAGTTCTCGTGATGATACTAAAAACGAAACCTTTTACTTCTGAACCGCTGATCAGTCTTGGCCAACCACAATAGGTTGTTTTCGTTTGAATTTTTACGTGACTAGATTGTGAGATTCAGAGCAATGAGTGTGTTCGTGTTTGGTAATTTACCGCATCGATAAACAGACAACAAACACAAAATATCCAAACACCAGATCAATATAGCTCTCATTTTTTACGACCCCAAAATAGTCTGTTTTATAATCTAGTTCAGTATCTCAACCACGGCCTGAACGTGAAGGATTACAGCAACACGTTTGCAATAATACGTCTGCAACCTGCATGATTCGAACTGGTAGGAAAAATGCTAAACATTAGAGCCCACAAACATTATTGTTCACGGTTGTTGCATGAACCCGCGCCCTGGATTACCAAATGTTTACAACTGAGGCAAAAATTAGGATTTCTTTTGATGTCATTCTTGTTCTGTTTCGTCTGTCTTTTTTGATTCTTCCTCTATTCTTTCATTATCTTTCTTTCTCACTTCCTCCCATACTTAGTAAATCTGTTTCTCTTTATTCTGTTTCTAATACTCTCTTTCTCTCAGTTTCTCTTTCTCTCTGTGCGTCTGTCTAGCTATGTGTGTTAGTGTCTTCCTGACGTCAAGGAACAAGGGAACGAGACGCTCCTCCATAGTGGTGAGAGAGAGCGAACGCAGCGTCACTAAAACTATATAAACATTGAACTTCTTTGTCAATGTTCAGTTTGATGTTTTGGCTTTACGTCACACTCTAGAATTACACACAAAATGTATCCAAAACTTATAGGTAGCGAATAACTAATGTTAGGAAAGTGATTAAAGTTACTCTAAGGTCATTAACAGACATAAGTACCAAAATTACAACTTAATGACCCCCCTATCCTTAATCAGGTAGTTAATGAGTACAGGTAATCTAAGAAATAAGTATTTTTTACAGGTTTAGTAGAGTAATATTGAGACCTTGTGGATTATAATGGAGGTGTAACCCTGGTTATATCTGGTCGGCTGGTACGCCTGACTAGAGAGCTACGAGTTGATTTATATTCTCTATCTCACTGACAACCCCCATAGCTTACACAGTACAGAGTCACAAGATGGTCGACTCTTCAGATATGTTTGTGAGTGGCTGTATTGAGTGATAAAATTGTACGGTATATATTGAAGGTTAGTAGACCACCGTAGACTCCAAGGTGTTTAAATAAATCGATTTTTTTTATTACTAACAGTTTTCGTATTGTTTGGTAGGTATTTGAATTATTAAACGTTAGAAATTGTAATGAAGGAAGAGCAATACCGTTAGACATCCTAGCTAACATAGCTAAACTGATGGCCGGTCCAGCAACTCGGCCAATGGAATTTATAAATACGAGCTATAACGGCTTTGGTATGTAAACACAGAAGCCACCAGGTCAAGGATATCACAAGAGTAAATCATAATGACCCGGGCGGTTACACACAAATACATACATTCACAGTGGTAATGATATATAAAGAACTGAATAAATATGAAATGACATATAAACAAAACACTGGAATCCCACAGTAGGAGGAAATAAAGCACAGAAACACCAGAGCATTGTATATTTCGACCGTATTATGCGGCCCTGTTCACCAGTGTTTACAGAGAATTTATAAGTTACCAATCCATTCCCCTAGATGTTTTTCGTTTTCTCTGATACACAACCAAAGAAAACGGATTTATATACCATCAATGACGACTAGGGATGACTCAAGAAACACGCTGCAGGTTTACTCCCATAAAGATTCTTAATGTTAGGGGTCCTGGATGATAAATATAATAACTGTGTGATAAGTATTCCATAACACTTAAATTAGATGAGATGAAATGGAAATTTTAAAAATAAAAATTAAATGAATATGAAGAAAACAATTGATTTTCTATTAATATCTTATCAACTGTGTTTTGCTCGATGAGAAAAAAAATTGGACACATGTTAAGGAGTGAGAATGTTACGGTAACTTTCTTACATACAATGAGACACACTGAGAAACAACTAATACGTAAGTTACCTGAGATAATTAAGTATCACACACACACACACACACAAAAAAACACCCCTTCCCCACACACAAACAAAGCACTCCGCCCCCAAACAAAACACCCCCCCCCCTTACACACAACAAATGGTTGGGGGGGGGGGGACCTTCTCGCTCAATAAACGGCACATTCTTGAAGCCACACGGTAGCATGACACGCGCCCTTGAAACAACACCGTACAGAGGGTGGTATTATGAGCCACCGTTAATAAATATCTCAAACATTACAACCTTTATCTGATAATATTAACGCCAAAAGTCATCATTGCATACAAAGGCTTTAAAGTCATTTGTAGTTAAAACGCTGTATTAATTTCTTTATAATATTCATTGGCATAAATTCCTATCTCAAAAACGTAAACATAACATCATTAGGTTGACGTACAAAACTGCTGTCTAAACTACTGTCTATATTAATTTTAGACAGATGATTAATGTCTTAGTTAATCTTTAGACAGAGAAAATCCAGTTTAGTAATATTCGTTTTAGTAGATCACAAACACCTGTGACTGTATCAGAGAAAAGAATCCCTCACTCACACCTGTACTAATTAACTCCTGCTATGCCCCTCACCTGCATGGCACACCCTTAGCTAACCCACAATTGCTGTCACGCACCTGGAGTTCGTTCCTCTTTGGGGCAAAAGATTATTAACGTTAGTCGATTTGTCGGTGTCTTTTGTACTCATGAAACTCTGAAGATTAAAAAAAAGACACGTTCTACAAATTGACAGGTCCTACAAATTGACTGGTCCTACAAATTGACAGGCCTTGCAACTTGACAGGTCCTACAAATTGACAGGTCATGCAAATTGACAGGTCCTAATACCGTCAGCAAGGGACAATTTATTCTTAGATCCAATTAAATCTTATTGACTTTTAAAGGGCAAAATATTAGAAACTCTGGACACCTGTAGCCTATTATAACAGTATTGGTTTAAGAGTTTAGAATCGTCACACAAATTCGAGTCGCACATGGCATTGGTTTTTTTTCCATTTATCTGTTTAACAAGAGTAATAATAATAATAATAATGATAATGATAATGATAATAATAATAATAATAATAATAATAATAATAATAATAATAATAATAATAATAATAATAATAATAATAATAATGATGATGATGATGATGATGATGATAATAATAATAGCAGTTAAATAGTAATGTAGAATAATAATAATTTGTTTTATTTATTACTTATTTGTCTGGGTTTTTTTATTTATCTTTTTCATTTCTCTATCTTCTATTTATTTTCTCTTTTAGTGTTTTTTCGCCATTTTATCTCTCGTCTTTTGATAATAAATAGATGTACACCATAACCTAACCTAACCTAACCTAACCTAACCTAACCTCACTCGTTGTTGTTGGCAGCACAGGTCCTGATGACGGCCGAAGCATCACACCTCAAGTCCGGCCTCTCTTGAAGGTTCCTAATAGGACATGAAGGAGTCGAACAGTGGGTGTTGGCTGCGTCGGTTCTGTGGTTCCTGACGGGGAATGAAGGAGGCGGCTCCTAGGTGTTGGAAACGCCCGGTCTGTTTCCTTGGGGTGGCGCCCTTCTATGTTAAACCACCGAAATTCATTGGCGGTGAGTACTCATTCTGGTGTTTTTCCAAATTGCTGTGTTAAGTTCTTCATTAGTTGCTGTGTTAAGTTCTTCATTAGTTGCTGTGTTAAGTTCTTCATTAGTTGCTGTGTTAAGTTCTTCATTAGTTGCTGTGTTAAGTTCTTCACTAGTTGCTGTTCTCTGTTAATCATCTTTATTGAGATCTCTGCACCTGTTTCACGATGTCAACAGAACCTTCTGCATGATTTTAATATGACGTAGTAGGCAGTGGCCAGCTATCAAACAGGGAGGTACTACCGCCTGGGAAGATATTGGAAGCATATTGTGTTGTCCAATGGTAGCCCCTGCCATATATGACCAGGTTGCTGATCTGACTTTCTGCCTCATTTACACACAATTGCAGGGTCTCAATTGTTTCTCTTACTTTGACAACACAACATACATATATTGTTTCTCATTATTGATCTTATTATTATTATTATTATTATTATTATTATTATTATTATCATTATTATTATTATTATTATTATTATTATTATTATTATTATTATTATATTTTCGCCTCCAGTCCCTGATGTGGGTCATTGATCTGTGCCCTGGTTACTAATCCCAACAACAACACTACACTACACTTTTTCCTTTCTGATTCTTTTTCTCTCGTCGTTTGTGTATGTTTTGTATAATGGTTTATTAGCCATAGAACAAACTGTCTGTATGCTGATGACTATGGCTTCATGTGCTGCTGGTAATGTAAGATAAAGACAACACAAAAAATATAACGTGAAGGTAAGTGATAGAAGATGGCGTCTCGGTGACCAACGCTCGTGAGTATCTGCCCTAGTGTTCAATAACCTACATTATGATAGCATTTACATACAACACATGCCAAGTCACCTTATCAACTAGTACTCGAATAACTTTTACCGACTCTTTCTCTGATAACGTTGTGGATTTTAGGAAACCTTCAAACACAAGTCTTACTCTCTGTGTCGCCTCAAGGTTCCCAGCATCGACAAATACCAAGACAATCCCAAGTTTCGTAAAGAATGAGGTCAAAGGGTCATTTATCCTCGGTATTTTCTTTTCCTTGGGTCATCCCGAGAGTAAGGGGACATGATCATCTCTGGGGAGGATTATGGTAGTCCCCCCCCCTGGAGTCGTCTGCATGACCTGGGCCTTCGTCATGCACCTCCTGCCTTTTGTCTTCACCTGCCGCCCCTCTCACCTCAGCCACCACTCCTCTCCCTCACCCACCACTCCTCTCCCTCACCCACCACCCCTCTCCCTCACCCACCACCCCTCTCTCCTCACCCACACCCCTCCCTCACCCCACCCACCCCTCTCCTCACCCCACCCCTCTCCCCACCACCACCCTCTCCCTCACCCACCACCCCTCTCCCTCACACACCAGAATTATGTTGGTGTGTTTGGCTCACATATGTCTTGTTTCTCTGTGTTTTGTTGTTGTTTTTTCATGTTCGTCTTTTCTTTCGTGGTGTAATAGACAGTTACCAAGGACAGGCAGGCAGTAGGGACATTCACCTGAGCGATGTGGATTTCAAAAACTTAACATTACCGACGGGACAAGAACCTAACCTAACCTAACCTAACCTAAACCCAACCTAACCTAACCTAAACCCAACCTAACCTTCTCTACTAATTATTATTATTTTTTTTTTTATCTTGTTATTTTAGTTACGTTCCTGAATTAAATTTTTGTGTTTTTGGTAAGAAAGAAAAAATTCGTGGATATATTTAAATGGAATGAGGTGTGTGTGTGTGTGTGTGTGTGTGTGTGTGTGTGTGTGTGTGTGTGTGTGTGTGTGTTCTCATTCCTATCACTTTCTACACTTACATCACACATCCCTATCACTTCATATACGCTTTTAAACATTCCTATTTCCCTTGATTCACTCCACACAACAATAAAACAGAAAAAAAAACACAGATACCAAACAGAGAAACACATAAGGACGATTTTTTTTTCCTACGAATTCCTCTAATCACAGAACTTCCCCCGTTCATCAGTACTCGTGACAACAAACAGTCAATCATGTCACCAGCCCCACCTCTTCGTCAGCAGATTAACCAAACAAACATTACTTAAAGTTTATCCTTAATTCAGTATGAGGTGGCTGTTTATCTGACTCTCACGCCACTCATGGAGGAATTTTCTCAGATAAACACAAGATTAACATTATTAAGATATGTTTAATTTGTCTAATTTTTCTTGACCAATTAGTGTTGGGACGGTGATGAAGAGAAAGGTCACCTGATATTAGTTTAAAACGTCTGGGGGGTAATTGAGTCATTATTATCTATTCAAATTGTCTGTAACCTAGTTCGTATTATGGGGTTATATATATTCTTTCCTTCCTTCCTTAATACCAATGTAAAATATCACCGGTTTATAACAAGGATCTAAGGTGGAACTGTCATGGTTGTAAATATACGATAATTCTCGTTTTGATGATTATTGATGATTGTGTTTTATTTATTGTGATTAAGGTTTTAGTTATTAAGTAAATGAAAATATATATAAAATATGTTGGGAGGGAATATTTTCGTTCTGGTCATGTGGAGGTGTAGGTGAGGAGAATGATGGTGATGAGTCGAACAAGGTCTCCTGGGGCAGTTGAGGGTCGTTAGGTCACTCACTATCATTCACCATCAATACTATACACTATTTTATTGTCAGTTTCATTATTTGTCTCTGTATTCATTTTTTACTTCAGTCTAATTGAATTTTTCTGAATATGAAGATCCGAGTACACATTGGCTCACTAGTTTCATGTACAGGTGTTCACAACAACCTCAGGTGATCTGTGTCTCTTTCATAAACACAAAAGAATCTTCAGTGGATGTGAATGAGAGAGACTGGCAGCGTGTTAGACTTTGTTGTTGTTGATCTGGTGTGCTGGGTGTAATGTGTTGTGATCAGCGAGTTATTTCTGTTTTCCTGGTGTGTTATATGCAGCGCTGACCGACCTCCGTAGATCAACACCCACACGAGCGATATTGGTCAGGAGGAATGTTTGTCATGTTGATCATAACGATAACAGATAAATGATTTCCTCTGGTGGTGTTAAGTCGAACACGGCGTTAGTATCGACGTATTGTGTGTGTGCCATCAACGACAGTAATGCCTTACCTCTGCTCTGGACTGTGATCGTAATTCAGTTTTCCATTCAGCACGCAGCAGGAGGTGGACCAATGTCGTCACCATCACCAAAATATATAAAAAAAGTGTCCACACTCGACAGTTCATTGGAGGATGAACCCAGGCGGCTGTGTCGAGAAGCAGATGGCGGTGTTTCCCTTAGTGCTCGCCAGGATGGAGATCACACGAAGAAACTTTAACAAGTGGAAACTTCAGTGATTAAATATGACCCAGTGGGAGGCAGTCAATTATTTACATCTGTCTTGTTAAAGAAGATGAATAAAGCTGATCATTTTTGTTTTTTGTTTAGCAAATTGTGACTTATCACAACTCATATTTCAGACTAATAATTATACTAAGCCTTCTTATACCTGTGTGATGAGAAGCCATCGGGACGGCGACCTCCTCGTCGACACACCACAGCTTAAACAACACAAAAAGAGAAAAAATCCATGAAGAAAGAAAACAGGAAGACAGTGAGGCGTGACGGGACGCGTGAACAGCGGGGTAATAGTTGGCATTCTGCAGCCACGTGAGTCACTCGTCCCCACCCACCGACCCGTGAGGCTTTACTGACTGCCGTGTTAACCAAACCTTTTACTCTTACCCACCGACTTGTGAGGCCTCAGCTGGGTTCTCCTCACACCCACTCTCCCACACACGTCTGCAGGGACCCGTGAGGCCGTCTAGATCAGCATCACCTCGTGTTCCAGGTATAGCGCCTCGAACACTCTGATTACACAGGATATGGCGTATGGCAGAGCTTGATGTCTTATATGTACCGACTGTTATGTTTGTTTGCCCACTGAATAATGTATGACGTGGTTGAGTGTCGTGCATTGACACAAACCTACGTGGTGTATGATGTATGACGGCTACCATTGTTATACATAGCATTACTTGTCTATCTGGTGTGCGATGAATGTTATACACGTGATATTATTTAGTGTAGAGAGTGTATGTGGAGCCAGGTGTTGAGATTAGGGGCTCTGACGTGATGAGTGATCTGGATGAGTGACTAACATGAAGAAAAATGAGTAACATAAACAACGTGTCGAGAGGATGAATATGACGTGGGTGAGTATGAGATGAGAAAGTGAGTAAGTGGGAGAGAGAATAAAGGGAGATGAAGGGATTAAGAGTGAAATGGAAGGAGAAAGAGAGAGAGAATAAGGTTCAGATGGGGAGGGTGGGGGGATGAGTAGCCTACCTGAGTAACGCGCGGATATAATACCATTTAAGCGGATTACACATTACTTATTTTCCAATACAGTAAAATTCGGTTAATTTGATACGTGAAATTAGGCTTACAATTGATCATTCGTCTATATGATGATTAATTCCCCACCAAACACAACAAAATGGTGTATCTTTCTATTTCATTAAGAATTATAACATAAATTATCATTCTAATCTGGATAATCAACGATGGGGTTTAATAATTCGTCTGGACAGGTGCCTAGAATCATTACTAATTATACCGTAATCAAGCAGGAGCCATTTCTTGAGTTCACCTGACACTGATGTACCCGTCTGTCGTGCTACTGAGTCGACAGGTAACGAGGGCTCTGCTTGGCCGACCAGTCATGACCCGCGACGCAACCTGAGCAATGTAAGTTACGCCACCACAACAGTCATTTACACACACTCACACACACACACACACACACACACACACACACACACACACACATATATTTACATTTGCTGTTGTGTGTGTGTGTGTGTGTGTATGTGTGTGTGTGTTATGTGTGTTTATACATATATACCAACTGTGTACACATACATAATTTAAGAAGTGTGTGTGTGTACATCTAGGTGTGTGCGGAGAGTGGGTTGTGTACGTCTCGGGTTAGTTATGTGCACTAATACGTGACTGTGTCCATTTATACCCGGATGTGTGTAGACCAACAATCAGTACTTACCGTGTGTACCCGTGTCTGTCTGTGTGCACTGAAACATCTCACCGTGTACACCAATACCTCACCTGTGTACACCAATAGCGAGTTGGTGTCTTGCTAGGAAGCGACCATGGCTAGCAGTCTCCAGATCACCAAGTTGAAGGCAGCGGTCACTAAGCACTGTATGGCCATCAACAAGACTCGTGAGTACTATCAACACTTCAGCCTGCTTGGTGACTATGCATGGTGCCTGTCTGGCTTCTCTTTCTCTCTCTTCATTTCTCATTCTCTTTTATTTTCTCTCTCTCTCTCTCTCTCTCTCTCTCTCTCTCTCTCTCTCTCTCTCTCTCTCTCTCTCTCTCTCGCTTCAGCATACATTATTTACCTTGTCTAGTGAAGCAGTGTGTCTACCTCAATCATCAGGTGAGAAGGTCTAGGAGCCGTCTTGAGGTGGGTTAATTATCGCCATAAGTGACAAGATTAACATTACTAGTCACTGGAAGTTTTACTGCTGATGAGTTTTACGTAAAGAATGTTTAATAATCCTTACGTCTGGCCAGTGGATTATTTTTATGCTCTTTCGGGGTTAATAGTTCTCGCTAGGAATGTGGAATTAGACGTAATAAAGAAAATTAACTAAGGTTTTTGGTTTGTTGCACTAGAAGAAAATAGGACTCAAGCATCACCTATTCGTTACTATTGTGATTCCCGAAGCTGACAGACTGACAGACATAAAAACAGATAACTCCCAGACGTCTTAACAACACTACAAACTGTAAATATTAACGTATTAACATCTTAGTAACACGGAAGTATCGCCTAGAATCCAGATTATAAAAATTAAGTTAAAAAATTATTACCCACAGCCCAAGATGTAGCACTGAATACATAAATTATGATAAAACATCCAAAAAATTATGTCCCAAATATTGTCCCTGAAATGACATCGAGAGGCTATACTGGATAGGTTCAATTTAAGAGAATATTAAGGTAAAGAATCATTTCAAAGACTCTGTATTCATTTTTTCTCTGGTGTCAACTGAAGGTAGAGAATCAGTTTAACTTTGATATGTTTGGCTGATTTTTTTGTTGTATTATCAAGTTAAGCGGTTAAGTACAGTCCCCTTCACTAGTGCGTTTACAGGGGCTCGTTAGGTTTTGTGCAGTGTGGCATCGTTGTGTTTGTTTACATTCGACAGAAGGAAACTCGCAGTTGTAAACATACTATGGAATCAAAATAAAACAATATTAAAACAAATATCTCAAAGATAATGATTTGTGGAATGTTTATATGACGAGCCCCTGTAAACACACTAGTGAAGGGGACTGTACTATGGTAGACAAAAGTTCCTACCCTCAACCAGCCACAATGTGACTGAATCACCTGAGGTTCGAATAACGAATCAACTGAGGGAAGTGCTGTAATCGTCCAACAGATGGCGCTTTGTGTAGTGCGTATGACGGAGGATGGGGAACCAGAGAGGAAAGAGGAGGAGGTCTGAGGGAAGGGACTTTTGACCACCATAGTACAGTCCCCTTCACTAGAAGAGAAGACTGACAAAAGACTATTAAAGAATAACAACTTAGGTGTGAGAGAGACAATACCTGGAGAATGACAATAAAGATAAGACAACACTGACACAGGTCTCATGTTGCTCTGTGTGTGTGGAGGAGGATTATTATCACTTGATCATTATTAAACTCATAATTTCCTAAGCAATAATCTCTTCATTATATACTATTACCTGCGGCATCTATGTTACTGGTCACGTGAATGAGACACCCGAACTAACTCACCCTGACTGCCTCATCTGCTGCGAGTGTGTTGTTTTTCCTCATTTGGGGTCGATACTGTACTGCTTCAGGTTGGGAGGGAACGAACTGTTGACCCCGAGTGTACAGTGTCTCTAAGTGGTTCATTTGGCTTTTTTTATTTTCACTAGGAATTTAATTCTTACGTTATGTCTAAAGTCCTTCATTTGGCTCTGCTGTCTCTCCCAGAAAATAAAATAAAAACACATTGTAGGCCCATTAGTATGCCAGTAACTTGGATGCCTCTACAAAAATGCCTTTGCGGCTTATGAAGAATGTTGCATTATCATCCTTGTGCAGAAGATTCCACTGTTGTAAGCTTGAACGTTTGCCCAGAGTTCAAGATCCTTTAGTAAAGTCATTCAACTCATTTTGACGTATGAGATGTGGCTCATTCAATTCAGGAAAGTATTGTTCATCATCATCATCATCACCATCATCATCACCAGCATCATCATCACCATCACCATCTCCATCATCATCATCACCATCTACTTGGTGTGAACGTGTTGAATGCAGGCGGTGTTAGTACAGGAGACTCACCCGACTGTGAGTTTGGTCTTACTGCTGGCTTCATATTACAGTATTTTATCTAGTGGTTACCCTCCGTAGTGAACCAATTGACATTTGTCTGGCAATAATAACAGTCGATGATATGATTCTGTCGCCCCCACACACGCTGCAAATCGCATGGATATCATTTTTTTTTCCTCTAGACCAATCAGTCATCACCAGAGACAACATTCTCGTCTCTGAAACACTACTGATTGCGAGAATGAAACTCACTCTACAACACCGTACTTAATTCAGTGTCCCCATAACGACCAATTGGCCCCGTAGTTATCAGCAGTGGACATTGTATTTGTCGAGACTTTTGAAGAGAAAATTGTATGAGTTCATTACAGCTTTAACTCTATTCATCATCATAAAACTGAAATATTTAAAGGAAAACGCCCTCGTGTGTGTATGTATGTGTGTTCAGAAAATGAAGAGAACATATATGAATAAAGCATTTACATATAATTACTGAAGTTGCCCCTAATAGCTATCTACATTTTCTTTTATCACTATAGATTCCCGTTTTCTTCTATACGCTGACACTCCAGCTTTTCATTCCCTTTGTCTTTGTTATGTTGACGATGACTACTTGTGATGTCATGGCTTCTGTGTCGTGTGGTCTTATCTTCCTCCTGTGACTAGAAGGTTGAGAGAGGATGCTATTGTTATTGATGGATTGGAAAAGGAACCGCAATACCTAAGGCTCTATCGCTCTTATCATTCTCAAGATTATATGGTAACACACACACACACACACATAGTGGTAATATAGTCGTAGCTATATTAAAACTGGAACTATTTTTAGTCCATAATTACAACTGTCCACTTAACATTACCTCTTCATAACCAACCAAGAACATGTCACTATAATATTCATTTCATTGCTTTATAATTTTCTTCAGTATTACGACACTTCATGCATACCTCATTGAACCCTGACACACACACACACACACACACACACACACACACACACACACACCTCCTACAAGTATCCCGTAGCAATCATTCTCAATATAATGAGTTATTACATAGTGAAGATGAGAAATGTGTCTTGGTATCTCGTATCGTGGTATTCTGAGTCATAGATTGATAAGAAACTAGATCTGAGAAGCATAATTATATTCATTTACAATACAATAAGATCTTGGTATAATACAGTAGAGGGCAGTATTGGTTCTATAAGTCTAGTAACATTAATTAGAGGTTAATTAATGAGTGATTGAGAGTTTTAAAACGTATAATTATGGTGTACTAGTAGTGAGGATGGATCGATACCTGGACAAAGGAGTGTAGTCACAAAGTAAGTAAGGAATGACTAAAAATACGACTTGACCTCTGAACTTCACCTTAGACATCGTGACGGACAACACACACACACACACACACACACACACACACACACAATATTCCTCAAATCATGCAATGTAAAAATGCTCCCTGAGTCAACAAGAGACCCTGAGCGTGGAATCCCTCCCTACTAACGACACGGCACAAGGAAAATTACTGCTTTGCATTCAGAGCACCACATGCCACGACATACAGGTAACAATGTGGGTTAGTCGAAATTGCACACGGGAGACTGAACTAACCTGAGCGGCTTCCTTGATTTGTATATTTGATGACTTGTTATGACTGCGAGCAAGACTTTGTTAGCTCACAGTTGGTATTACATAATTGGTAAGTGTACAGTGAAGGTGTAGCTGTGGGTGTGTAAGTATACTGAGGTGTACAGAAAGTTCAGGTGTAGAAACAACTATAAACATTAATACTCGATTATTTCAACCTTGTATTTACAACACACGAGGGGATGGATTATTTGTAAACACAGCCCGCTTGGTGGAGCCTTGAGGAACGCAAACCAAAAATGGCTGAGCGTCCACACATACCCAGTTACCACCCAGTCAGTCACACACCCAGTCACCACATCCAGTCACACACCCAGTCACCACACACACTCTACTGACAAGGGCGTTTATACTGTTCGTTTGATCTGTCTAAAATAACGACAGACAGTACACGAGGACAAATTGAGATCATTTCACCAGTGTTTGTCCTCATCCTCCTCCTCCTCCAGCTGTCCATCTCTACAATAAGGCTCTAATAACTACACCCCACAACGTAAAATATCTTCAAGTATGAGGTTCGATTATTTGAACAGCCCAGGTATGGTAGGGAGGGGAGGAGGGAGGGATGGAGTGAAGGAGGGAGGTCATCCACACTCCACAATAATAATGTAAACAAAAGAAATAAATAAAATCCATGTACTTCCTCCTCAATTAACCACTAACTCACTTTTTTATGATTATTAACATTGTATCTTTAATTCTTCAGAAGCTACGATCCAAAATAAATTAATCTTAAAAAACAAAAACAAAAAAAAAACAAAATACCACGGGTTTATTTCGCGGTAAATATCCTGATCTTCACTACAGGTGTATGGGTAACAAGGTCATTCTTGATTAAGGTTAGGGGTCATGCATGGACCAATTAAACACCTGTGGTCATGAAGGAGTTACACCTGTGATCATGAGTGAGTTTATTACCTATTCTGCCACACGTAATCTCCTTGTTATTGTCACAGTTCGATATAGTAACGCGGTTCTAAATCTCACCTCCTAGCAGATAGATAAAAAACACCCCCCCCCCCTCCTGCATAATCTAACTCATGTTCTAAGACTGGAAACTACTACTCATTAACTCATTAAAAACACATTAAGACCAAATTATCCTATTATGATAACTTTTAGGGATTAAACGAATATTATGACCACTAATTACCCCCGTGTTTGTCAGGTAATGTAAGGAAGGTGAAATACTATATACAAGTTTAAAGGTGTGTGTGTGTGTGTGTGTGTGTGTGTGTGTGTGTGTGTGTGTGTGTGTGTGTGTGTGTGTGTGTGTGTGTGTGTGTGTGTGTGTGTGTGTGTGTTATATAGTTTTAACACCCACGACAGAAAGAAAAATATAGCAGAGAAACAAATATTGTATTCTTTGGTTAGGTTAGGTTTGGTTAGGTTAGGTTTGGTTTATTACTACAGATGGCGTTTAAGTGTGTTTTACGACAGGTGTGAATGTTGGTGTGAATGTTGGTTGTAAATGTTGGTTGTCAATGTTGGTTGTCAATGTTGGTGAAAATGTTCGTTGTAAATGTTGGTTGTGAATGTTGGTGTAAAGGTTGGTGTAGATTTTGGTTGTGAATGTTGGTGTAAATGTTGGTTGTAGTTGTTGATTGTGAATGTTGGTTGTAAATGTAGGTAACACAAGGTAACACTATACTCTCCATAAAGGTGTAAACTAAAGAACTCATAAGAGAGGTACCAAGGTAACAATACAAGATACCAATTCTTACTCTTTTCCCCACTCGTCTAGCAGCCTAGGTTAACACTTCCTCATGACCTTGGAAAATGACACACTGACTGCCCTCTCTGGTATAGTTCTCATGTGACACGACCACTACCCTAATATCTTAATTACTGACCTTTGACCTTGAATTAGTATGGGTTTTTTTATAGTTTCTTTGACAGGGAGAGAGAAGCGTGAGTTGAACAAGAAGTAGTAGACATGAGGTTAGGTTAGGTTAGGTTAGGTTTGGTTTGGTTTGGTTTGGTTAGGTTAGGTTAGGTTAGGTTAGGTTAGGTTAGGTTAGTGTTAGGTTAGTTTACGTATCAATGAATCCTGCCATAAACTGGTCTAAGGTGAAACTGCATTTAGGATGAGCTATTGTGTCCATTACCTGAGTCTTAATTAACGTAAGCTATCACCTGGGTATATTTTATAGTCTATCCTAACCTAAACCAACTTAAAACTAACCTAACATTAATCTACCCTAAACCCATCCTTAACCTAACCTAATCCTAATATAACCTATTACCTCGAGGATCAATAACATACATCATCATTTATAAGCACCAATCAGCACACGACGTACCCTCAAAGGCGTGGATTTTACATTTTAGAACTCGAGGTAACTGTGTGTGCTTGCGTGTTGAAGGGTGAAATGTCGATTGAATCATAAGAAGAAATTTTTCGCTTTTTCGACTTGGATTTATTTTTTGTCGGAATATAAGAATTTACGAAGGACAGAATTGAGAAGAAAGAGAAGAAGACCGAGAGAAATAAAGAAGGAAATGGGAGGAAAACTTAGGAGGGAAGAAGAAGATGAAGAAGAAAAAATATAAAGGCGAAGAAGAAGAAAGAAGATTAAAGAAGAGGAATAAGACGAAGGCGAAATAAAGATAAAAGTCAAGAAAATTGAAGAAAAACAAAAAATAAGAAAAATAAAATAAAAGAAAATGACGAAGAAATACGAAGCTAAAGACGAATTTAAAGACAGGAAAAATACATCGGAAAATACACAGAAAATACAACTATATATTTGGAAGCAGTGTATAGACGAGTGTATCACTGTCTTAACTTACCAGTGACTTACGGGGCGATGACAACACGGAGGTGGAAATAATTGACAATAAAAAATAATTCACCTGTAAACATTTTTATAAAGATCATTATTATTATGATAACATTGTAAAAAAATAAAAATATAATGTTTCCTAGATATTCTGAAAACATTAAAGAATCGTAAGAACAGAGACATAATTATGGTCGTGTTGACTTATTTTTTTATCCTCAACGTGTAGTATCGTAGACGTGTGGGTGATTAGTAATGGTAATGATGATGATAATGATATTGATAGTTTAATTGATTTTTTTTAGGCCTCTCTCTCTCTCTCTCTTTCCTTTTCTCCCCTTCCTGCTCTCTCTTTCTGGCCGGTGAATCAGTCGCCTTGTCTGTCATTTCTGGCTTTCGGATTTTGTGCATCATGCGAAATATTGCAAAAACAAAAACAATAATAAAACAACAAGAATTTTTATGAGAAGTGAAGGCAGGATTTGGGTCACAGTCGAAATTATCAAAAAAATTTATAAAATCGTAATTGCTCATACTGTAGTTACGATAGAGTCTCTGTGTAACTTTAATGCCATTTTGGTCGTTATTTTTGTGCCGTAGTTAAAGGCAGCAAGATTATAATTCTCATGTATTTACTAGAGGGTAAATTCCAAACACGAACTTTTGAGAATTTGTCCCTTAAAGTTTTCAAAAAATCCCAAAATTTCTTTCCAACATTTTCAATTACAGTTTTATCGTCATTTTTTTTTATTATCAACTTTATGTCTTAACTTAGATTAATCATTCAGACATCATATCAACACCCAGACACCAAGTTAGCTTAGACATAAACATCCTTACGCCGTTTAGTTTACTTTATCACAGTCGCTGACGAAGGTACGAACGACACCACATCAGGCGCAGTTAACTAATTTTGATAAGGTTTGCTAGACTTGATTAGAGTTCACACAAATTTAACTCACAGACACAGGATCTCACAATATCTCGTAGGAATGCAATTATGGGAATATTTTAGCATAGGAAGCACCAAGAATCGAAATTTGACTACAGGTTAAAGAACAGCAGCGGGCGAAATTCATGCCATCACCCACGCCATCTATCGTGACGACCCCTCGAACACAATCCCAAGAATGTGTTCTGAGTAAAAACAGGTTGTATTAGCCTTGACCGACTCGATGTTTCTCTGACTCTGGACAATAGTTTTTTAGTGATGGGGAAATAATCTTACTTGTGTTATAATGTGAATTGATGTTTTATTATTATTATTATTATTATTATTATTATTATTATTATTATTATTATTATGTAATCTTTCTTGATGGCAATTTTTTCCTTACTGTCTCTTTACATCATAGTTATCGGTAATAAATATTCTTGATCCAACTATTGAAATTTAAGGCGTCTTAAGATTTACCTTGTTCGGTGTTGTCTTTGCTCGGGGATATTCATAGAGACATATTTTCCCCCTTTAACAGTGGGTATATATAGGGTGTCCCAGAAACATGTCCCTCCCTGTTCCCTGCTCCCTGCTTGCTCCCTGCCTCCCTGCTTGCTCCCTGCAGGCACTACAGTAAAAAAATTAACAACGAAATAGAACTAAAGAGTAAAACAACAATGATAACAACACGTATAAAGGAATAACTTATGCTATAAATTTATATTTTATAGATTTTACTGGTGTATAGATCCATATATTATAGTTCGTTTATTATGTCCTATATTATATAATGAGGTTAGGTTAGGTTAGGTAAGATTAGGTTAGGTTAGGTTAGGTTAGGTACAGAAGGATTCAGGTTACATTGAGATCACCATCGTAAGGTAGAGTGTCAACTCATCTTCACCAGGTAGACTGTCAGCTCATCATCACCAGGTAGACTGTCAGCTCATCTTCACCAGGTAGACTGTCAGCTCATCTTCACCAGGTAGACTGTCAGCTCATCTTCACCAGGTAGACTGTCAGCTCATCTTCTCCACGTAAACTGTCAGCTCATCTTCACCAGGTAGACTGTCAGCTCATCTTCACCAGGTAGACTGTCAGCTCATCTTCACCAGGTAGACTGTCAGCTCATCTTCTCCACGTAAACTGTCAGCTCATCTTCACCAGGTAGACTAGTTACCATCTCACCAGGTAGACGGTCAGCCATCTTCACCAGGTAGTAGACTGTCAGCCTTGTCTTCACCCAGGTAGACTGCTAGCTCATCTTCACCAGGCAGACTGTCAGCTCATCTTCACCAGGTAGACTGTCAGCCCATCTTCACCAGGTAGACTGTCAGCTCATCTTCACTCAGGTAGACTGTCAGCCATCTTCACCAGGTAGACTGCTGTCAGCCATCTTCTCCACGTAAACCGTCAGCTCATCTCTTCACCAGGTAGATCATTGTCAGTTCATCTTCTCCACGTAAACTGTCGGGGCTCATCTTCACCAGGTAGAGATCGTCAGCCATCTTCACCAGTAGACTGTCAGCCCATCTTCACCAGGTAGACTGTCAGCTCATCTTCACCAGGCAGACTGTCAGCTCCATCTCACCAGGCAGGATCATCAGCCCATCTTCACCAGGCAGACTGTCAGCCCATCTCACCAGGTAGACTGTCAGCCTGTCTCTCACTCAGGTAGACTGTCAGCCCATCTCACCAGGTAGAGTGTCAACTCATCTTCACCAGGTAGACTGTCAGCTCATCTTCACCAGGTAGACTGTCAGCTCATCTTCACCAGGCAGACTGTCAGCTCATCTTCACCAGGTAGACTGTCAGCTCATCTTCACCAGGTAGACTGTCAGCTCATCTTCTCCACGTAAACTGTCAGCTCATCTTCACCAGGTAGACTGTCAGCTCATCATCGTCAGTAAGGCTCAAATGCTAATCAACCAATCCAAGCATCTGCCGTGATGGGTTGTTGAAGGTTAACAACTAAGGTGGGGTTAACTATCATGACACAGCCTTTACTAACAGCCTACAGGTGAGGTGATGGTGAGGGAGGGAGGTGGTGAAGGAGGAAGGTGGTGAGGGAAGGAGGGAAGGAGGGATGGAGGGAGGTTCGTGGTGGTGTGATGGTCGTGCGTGAGGGAAACATCGACATGTGTGGTGCTCGCCTGCCTCCCTCCTTCCTTTCCCTCCCTTCCCTTCCCTCCTTCCTTATCTCTGCCTGTAGTTCCTTCCCTCGTTTCGTCCCTTCGTCTGCAATTCCATCATCATAATTATCATCATCAACCACCACATTGGCACCATGAATAACCATCATTAATCACCATGGTAACGAAGGTAAACTTAACAAAAGGGGTAAATAAACACGAGTACCTGTGCCATCTACCTGACTTACCTTCACTACTCAGATAAAATAGGTAAAAAAAATAGTTACTATGTTACCTGTGAAGCCTCCTCGTTCGTCGTGCACACCCATTCGGTTATCGTGTGGGTGTTGGCTACAGAAAAAAAGAACTTTAATTGTTCTTTTGTGTTCATCAAGAATTAATGTTATGTACGACAATTTTTTTATACGATCAAGGTATGTGCGTGTGTGTGTGTGTGTGTGTGTGTAATTACTGCTTATATTATGCTTGTATACAATTTAATTATCTTTTTAATGCATCGTTAAATTATAGTTTGTTTACGACTTATATTTTTTGGTGCGTGTTGTCGCTGAAGGAGGAGGAGGCAGGAGGTGAGGTGGAGTAAGTGGAGGCTGTGAGGCGAGGGGGCGTGGCAGTGAGGGAAAACTAACACACCCCACCACTTCTATCGCGTCTCCTTCACCAGTCCGATGGTTGGCTTGAGGTCATAGATACATCCAGAGAATAAACACACACACACACACACACACACACACACACACACACACACACATACACACACACACACGCACACACTAACACCACAAACAACACCATAACACCACAAGCTGTATTTAACACTCCAACACAACCTCCCCTAACTATAATTATTTCTCATTTTCTATGATATCCCATTTTTTTAATTTTTAGGGGATACTCTCCAGATTTCACACAGATTTTTTTTTTTTACCATCATTTGTGTTGTTAGAAACCCACATACTTACACAGTTAATCTATGAAATTAAGACAAATTAAAAAATAGTCTTAAACGCAGGAGATAAAATGAGATAAAATTATGATCATTGAGTCTTTGTCAGTCCTGGAACCAAGCGATAATTTGGTCTGGTTTAATAGCCCACCATATCACTCAGTCGACAATGTATTCTCCAGAACTTAACCTAAGCTAACATCACCTAACCTAAACTATTGGCCTTTTATATTCGACTTAGTTTCTGCCTCTGTGACCTGTAACCCCGTGTGTGTGTGTGTGTGTGTGTGTGTGTGTGTGTGTGTGTGTGTGTGTGTGTGTGTGTGTGTGTGTGTGTGTGTGTGTGTGTGTGTGTGTGTGTGTGTGTGTGTGTGTGTGTGTGTGTGTGTGTGTGTGTGTGTGAAGCTTTAGATACTATCAAGAAGAATCAGACACACGGCCGCTCGTGACACCTGTAATTTACGGGCGGGAGGTGCGTCTTGGCGTGCAGGACACACACACACACACACACACACACACACACACACACACACACTAAAGTTAGTAGGTGATTTCTGGCTAATTCTGAACCTTGATTTTCGGTCGAGTGATACGCCTGCCTAGCCTAACCTAACCGCGTGAGTACAATAATTTAACCCCCATTCTAATTTAAATTCTGGGACTAAATTTCCTTAATTACAATGACATTAAACTCTCCGTGGGGTTAAATCATTGTTCTCAAGGGATCAAACATTAAAATTAAAACATTATTTCTTCCTGGGGGAATAAAAAAAATCACTTTTATTTTTTTTTTCGAGAATGGAATGTAATTTGTGGTGTATGATGGAACTGGTGTCATTATATATTAAATTAAGAGATATTCAAAAGTGAGTAATGTATAGGGTATACCCGTTCCCATACAGTGAAGGCCCTCACAGCCCCTACAACCCAACACGCACTCGACCCAACACGCACTCGACCCAACACGCACTCACCTACCCTTCAATCAACTCCCACGACACTGCGTACAAAAAAAATGAAGACAATAAACAAAATATTCTTAGCTTTTTATCCACACACACACACACACACACACACACATACACACACACACAACATGAGTATCGTGTCGCCTTTAAACCAATGATATGATTTTTCAATATCAATATCCCTCACTAACTAGCTCCCTCACTAACTAGCTCCCTCACTAACTAGCTCCCTCACTGACTAGCTTCCTCACTAACTAGCTCCCTCACTAACTAGCTCCCTCACTGACTAGCTCCCTCACTAACTAGCTCCCTCACTGACTAGCTCCCTCACTAACTAGCTCCCTCACTAACTAGCTCCCTCACTGACTAGCTTCCTCACTAACTAGCTCCCTCACTAACTAGCTCCCTCACTAACTAACTCCCCACCAACTAGCTCCTCACCAATCATTAGCCCCCACCAACTAGCTCCTCACTCAACTAGCTCCCCTGACTAACTAACTAGCTCCCTCACTAACTAGCTCCCTCACTAACTAGCTCCCTCACTAACTAGCTCCCTCACTAACTAGCTCCCTCACTAACTAGCTCCCTCACTAACTAGCTCCCTCACTAACTAGCACTGCTCCCTTTATGACTGACTGTAGTTTTTCATAGTTTTCGCCCTTAAGTTTATTTATATGTTGTAAGTCTCAAAGGAAAAAATAAAATAGTCGTATGCTGATATGTAGCATTTGATTAACACACACGCTATCAAATATACACTCACACGCACAGAGATACATATCAAATACACACACGCATGTACAGTATAAATAACTGATGCATATTATATACAGACACTAAGAGATAAATCATATTAATATTAAATAAACTTTACATATGCAATTATTATTTTATATATTTTTTTTTGGGGCGAATTGGTCTTTAAAAAAATAATGAATGTTTTTATTTCTTTAGATAAATTGAAAAAACAAAATTACCAAGAAGAGAAAGTTATGTTTTATTTGTTACTTCCTGTATAGTGTAGAGTAAGTGTCGATATCTTGACTATAGTGTAGAGTAAGTGTCGATATCTTGACTATAGTGTAGAGTAAGTGTCGATATCTTGACTATAGTGTAGAGTAAGTGTCGATATCTGGACTATAGTGTAGAGTAAGTGTCGATATCTGGACTATAGTGTAGAGTAAGTGTCGATATCTGGACTATAGTGTACAGTAAGTGTCGATATCTTGACTATAGTGTAGAGTAAGTGTCGATATCTTGATTATAGTGTAGAGTAAGTGTCGATATCTGGACTATAGTGTACAGTAAGTGTCGATATCTTGACTATAGTGTAGAGTAAGTGTCGATATCTTGACTATAGTGTAGAGTAAGTGTCGATATCTGGACTATAGTGAACAGTAAGTGTCGATATCTTGACTATAGTGTAGAGTAAATGTCGATATCTGGACCATAGTGTAGAGTAAGTGTCGATATCTTGACTATAGTGTAGAGTAAGTGTCGATATCTTGACTATAGTGTACAGTAAGTGTCGATATCTGGACTATAGTGTACATTAGACTCACTTCAACACCGTATAGTTCCATTTGTCTGGTGTATCTGCCCGTGTTTACACCGCTCAGGCCAACACTCGAGCAGATAAAACAACACCAACGTAGAATTCGTCTTTCACTGGCACGGTTAACCTTCTTCGTTCCTCTTCTCGTGCGTGTGATGAATCTCGCGTGCGTAGCGTTCGTTTCTCTCCTCACACGTGGAAGGAAGATGACGTGTGTGTAGCGTTAGTTCCTCCTCCTGCTGCTAGCGTGTGTAGCATTAGTTCCTCCTCCTTCTGGCGTGTGTAGCGTTAGTTCCTCCTCCTGTTGGCGTGCGTGGTATTCGTCCCTCAGTTTGCGTGGGCCGGAATTTACGACCACAAACATCCGAGTCGGTCAGTCCTTCCTCGTCTCCCACACTGTTGTTAACGAGACCACAGAGAGGCCAGCGTGATATAAGAAGAGAAGGAAAGTGCCACTGTAAGTATCTGTGAGTATCTTCCTTCCCACACCATTACTGTCGCTTTTGTGAGTACTTACTTGTCTGAGGTGAGTGAGGGAATGAGAGAAAGAAGAGGGATGAGGAATGAGTGAGGGTGAGGAATGAGTGAGGATTGTGAGTTAATTTAATTAGTAAGGGGTTGTGTGAGTAGTGAGGAGTTAATGATGTCTAGTTCAGGGTGTAGTTGAGGTGAGGTTAGAGGCCAGTAACTGAAGGGGGGAAGTGGCACATGACCTGTCTTGAGATAACATAACGAAGAGTGGGTGTGAGAGAACAGTAATTGGGGAGAGGGTAAGGGAGAGGGAGTAAGGGTGGGTAGAGTGAGGAAATGGGAAAGGCAGGTGGGAGGTGAAGGGTGAAGGTCAAGGGAGAGAAGAAATGGAGAGAAGGAAGGGTAGGAATATGAAGGAAAGGGTAGAGGGAGGTGAAAGGGGGAGAGTGAAGAAAGGGAAGGAGAAAGGGAGGAAAGGAGAGAAGGAAGGAGGGGAAAAAACGAAGGAAGAAAGAAAGAGAAGAGGGAGGAAAGGAAGAAGGGGGGGAAAGAAGGATAGACTGAAGGAGGGGAAGAGGGAAGGAAGGATGGGAGAAGGACGGAAGGAATGGAAGGTATAGCAGGGTCATGGAGTAAGTGACTAACCCTAACCACGCACCACAACACAACACACCCCGACAAGAATTAGTTCACCAGTCATGATAACTTCTGAAGGGGAACACACACTATATATTTATACCACTATATGACGCTTCTATATACACGTTCATGTTCTTTATAATTATATCTCATCACAAGACTTCTAAGAGATAATGGGGAGTGGGGAGAGGGAGAGTGGGGAGAGAGGGAGTGGGGAGAGGAGAGAGGAGGGAGAGGGGAGAGGGGGTGTGGGAAAGGGGAGTGGGGGGAGAGGGGGAGTGGGGAGAGGGGGAGTGGGGAGAGGGAGAGTGGGAGGGGAGGGGGAGGGGAGAGAGGGGGAGAGGGGAGGGGAGAGGGGAGGGAGAGGGAGAGTGGGAGAGGAGAGAGGGGAGAGGGGGAGAGGGGGAGGAGAGGGGAGGGGGAGTGGGAGGAGGGGGAGAGGGGAGAGGGGGAGAGGGGGGAGGGGGAGAGGGGGGGGAGGGGGAGAGGGGGGGGAGGGGGAGAGGGGGAGTGGGGAGAGGATAGACGTGTTACCTGGATTATAAGATTAGTACTGTATTCAATAAACTTTCCTTAGGTTAGGTTAGGTTATGTTAGGTTAGGTTACGTGTAAAAGTCTTACTCTATAATCAGAAACATCTCATTATAAATTCTCAAGTCATATAATTACTGTAATGGTGTATGTTATGTTATGTTATGTTATGTTATGCAAGATGTTTATGTTTTTATTTAGTGTGTGTGTAATGGGCTTATTATTGTTGTTATTGTTGTTGTTGTTATTATTGTTGTTATTGTTGTTGTTATTATTGTTGTTATTGTTGTTGTTATTATTGTTGTTGTAATTTTTTTATTGTTGTTGTTATTGTTATTTTTTTTATTGTTGTTATTATTGTTGCTATTGTTGTTGGTGTTGTTGTTATTGTTATTTTTGTTATTGTTGTTATTATTTTTGTTATTGTTGTTGGTGTTTTATTAGTTAGTGTGAATTTGGGATATGAACAGTTGTATTTACCTTTAAGATAATAATATTTATACCTGACGTTTTATATATATATCGCCAACTTGTTGATAATATCGCTAATTTACTCATAACATCTCCAACATATTCATAACATCGCCAACTTATTTATAACATCACCAACTTATTTATAACATCACCAACTTATTTATAACATCACCAACTTATTTATAACATCGCCAAATTATCTAGAAACGTCGCTAACTTAAGTCACCTAAATTTCTGCCCTTGGACCAAATTCCGTGTAAATCGTGGGAATATTTTCAGAGAAGCCGCTGAGGGTAACTTTTGGGACAGCCATTATTACCCGAGGAACTGCCAGGGCTGTCAACTGTGGCATGACCAAGTGGGGTGTGTAGGAGGTGGTGAGGGAGTGAGGGAGTAAGGGAGGTAGTGAGGGAGTGATACAGGGAGGAACACAATAAGGGAGACAGAGGCCACCCCAACACTCAGGGATAATCTTGTGACAAAAATCGTATAATTAAGTCAAATTCACCAAGAAAGAGAAGTAAAGAAAATTAGCAAAAAAAATCCACAGCAAACAATGGTTAACATGTGCTGAAGGTGGGTGAAGTAATTAGCCAAGTAAGTCATTAGAGGAGAGGGGGTTAAGCTGAGAGAAATAAGTGAAGGAAGTGGAGGAAGGTGATAAATGATGGAAGTGGAGGAAGGTGATAAATGATGGAAGTGGGAGAGAGTGATAAATGATGGAAGTGGAGGAAGGTGATAAATGATGGAAGTGGGAGAGAGTGATAAATGATGGAAGTGGGAGGAGGTGATATAGCCAGGCACTGCTCCAGGTGTTAAACTGAGTATATTATAACCTAAGTGCCTGAGGTAATATGATGTAACAAGACAAACATTTTAAGTTAGTTATTTTTATCAGTTATTTACTATACATCCCTCCCCCACCTGGTTGAGTGTTCCTATATTACATATTATTTGTAAATTAAAACTTGACGTATTGAAAATTATATAAAAGTTAAGGGAAGATTTTAGTAATGTAATTTGTACAGTTTTTTTGTGGGGGGGTGGGTGGTTAAATTAGTGGCTATTTATAATTACGAAAGGTTTATAGTTTTGTTATTCTGGTAGGGAAATGAAATAAACAAAATATAATTACTGGGGGAAAATATCTGTGGCGGTAATTCTCAAGTTGAAACGCAAAAAGGTAGGCGCCATTTATCGTGGCATTTATCGCTATGTTTCCTACCGCAGTTTTCAGTACATTATCTGAGACGTTCAGATAATGTACAAACGTGTGGATGCGGCGGCGGCTAGCTCACGTATTATCGAGGCAACACGCACCGGGATATTTACCAGATTACTTGAACTTCGTGTTTATCTTTTTGTAATGATCGTAAGAATAATCCAAGCGTTGTTCGACTGATTGACGTGTGTGTGTGTGTGTGCCTATAAATTTTTTAGTTGGAAGTCACACCAGGATAGGTTTCAAGTTTTCTCTGCAGGTAGAAATGGTGCAATGGCGTTTATACAAAGTCCGTGTGTGTGTCTCGAGAATTAAACAACACTATAGTCTTAGATGGTTTTCTGATCACCTGTCAAACACGAATGATCATAGAAAACGTGACGCATTAGAGAAAACGGTGGCGAGTTGTGTTGGGCGGCGGAGGGTTGAGGAGGAGGAGGACTGAGGACAGACAGACAGTGGCAAGTGGTGGTCAGTCGGTGTTGGGATAGGAGCGCCGGAGCAACTCTTACACACACCATAATACCCGTGACAGTGGCTGTACAAGAGTTTACGTTTAGCTGGAGAGTCTTAGTCGCCATGAACTGTCTCACGCCGAACCGCTGACTAACTTCCCTCATTCCGCTACAACTGCTACATCTCTCACGGTAAAAACATTCTTACATTCTAATTAGTTTTTATATTACTAGTACTTACTAACACCTATAATGAGTCCAGTTGATATAGGGTGACCAGCGCTTGATGTACAAATTGACGGCTGCCTGCGTAAGCGAATGTGTATACAGTATTTACTCGTTGGGACATTACGCTTGCCTGACTTGCTGTGATGATTGACGAATGATATAATCTTTGGCTTTAGTCATATTTTATAGGAATATACAAACACAGTGTTATATGTTATTTTTAGTTTGGTTATTATTGTAATTTCTTGGACAGTTTCCACGTTATTATTGCGATATGATAGTTTACCATATAATTACTGGCAGTTGAGTTATGTAAATATGTACCGAGTTATCATGATAGCAATGTGTTATTAATTCTGTTGTTATTAAACGAAATAAGTTAACAATTTATCTTGCTATTAAAACAGTTACCAGTTATGATATTATAAACAAGTTACATTGACAGTTATACAAGTAATTAAGTAGTTACTTGTTGTTAAAAGTTTCATAATGGCAATTAACAAGCAATTCCTCTCATTAATAACATATATTGATTATACAGGTTATTAGAACGATTTATTTAGTGATAAACAAATGGTTTAGACTTAATTGGTAGTTAAGGATCATGATGGATCTGTAATTACCTCATGTAATTAATTGGGTTATTAGGTTATTTACAAGTAGTAGTTATACTTGTTATAATTACCACGTTGTCATTAAGTAGTTAGGGTAATTAGAGCGTTATAATGACTTATGTTATTATAGTCATTAATTTACTTGTTACTGAATAATTATTACAACGATATTAACTACTATGTCCCTGTCATTAAATAAGTTATTCTATGCTTCATATATATATTACACAAGAGTTTAACGATATTGTAAAACATTTAGTGAGTCAAAATATTGTCTTTGTTTACGAGTTAAAAAGACAAATTAAATTGCTTGTAATAACGTGAGTCAGAGGGAAAAAATTATGATATGGTAATGTTGTGATTAAAGTTTCAGTGTTAAGTGGTGAAGGTTGGGTTAGGTTAGTTTCAGTGTTGCTTAAGTGGTGAAGGTGGATTAAATTGGAGTTAAATTATGGTTTGGCTGTTAACCATATACCTGTGGCTTGAGGTGAGGGAGTCATAAGACTGGGTTAGGCTAGGTTAAGTGAGGCATAAGACTGGGTTAGGTGAGACACAAGGCTAGGTTGGCTGGGTTAGGTGAGACACAAGGCTAGGTTGGTTGGGTTAGGTGAGACACAAGGCTAGGTTGGTTGGGTTAGGTTAAGTAAGACACAAGGCTGGGTTAGGTTAGGTTAAGTGAGGCATAAGACTGGGTTAGTTTAGGTGAGACACAAGGCTAGGTTAGGTTAGGTTAGGCGAGACACAAGGCTAGGTTGGTTGGGTTGCATGCTTCCAAATCTTCCTCGTGATGGGTTGATTTTTTAACTCTCCTATGAGACGAAAATAACACACAGGAAGGAGAGAGAGAGAGAGAGAGAGAGAGAGAGAGAGAGAGAGAGAGAGAGAGAGACGTCCTCCTATATCATCCATTACAAAAACTACACCAATGATAAAAGCTCTTGAAGAATTGGTATCTCTTGTCTGTCTGTTTCTATCTATCTGTCTTTGTCTGTCTGTCTGCCTATCTGTATGTCTGTCTGTCTATATGTCTGTCTGTTTCTGTCTATCTGTCTGTCTGCATATTTATCTATCTATCTATCTGTATGTCTGCCTATCTGTCTGTCTGTTTCTGTCTATCTGTCTGTCTGCATATTTATCTATCTATCTATCTGTATGTCTGCCTATCTGTCTGTCTGTTTCTGTCTATCTGTCTGTCTGCATATTTATCTATCTATCTATCTGTATGTCTGCCTATTTTATGTCTGTCTGTGTGTCTGTAGTCGGTAAAAAAAAAGGGTATCCTAGGCTATTCCCAGTCCATCACACCTGAGGCGAAAACCCATTCTGGTCTTACGATTTAACCCTATTTTATCGCTGATGTTAAATTGATTATGTTGAATTCTTTCCTCTCATTTTGCCGTATTAGTTAGATGTTAATTTTGAATGATGTTTGAGGTTTAATTAAGGTGGATGAGGTTAAGGAGTCGGTGTTAAGATCATTAAGGAGATGGCAGTTAATTGAGGTCTTATTGTGTGTTGGAGTAATTATTTTTTTTTAGGATTTTTTTTTAAGGATTCTCTCTCTCTCTCTCTCTCTCTCTCTCTCTCTTATCTTTTGTCACTCTAAAGAAGTAAGGATTAGATTTAAAGTTATAATAAGGTTAGGTTAGGTTAGGTTACAGAGGAGTCTCACGGTTCAGGGTATATATATAAAAAGGTTGATTATTTTGGCCTAAGCAACGCCTTTCACACACACACACACACACACACACACACACACACACACACACACACACACGTATATAAGGTGACCACATACAAAGTAAAACCTGTACATATACGCCTTTGTATGTAAAATATGTATGTATGTATATATGTATATATGTATGTATGTATGTATGTATGTAGGTATGTATTTTATAAGCTTTATAACTGAGGTAAACTAAACCTTACAGGTAGGTGATTAAAATGCAGGTAGTTAAGACTCGGTGAGATCCTGTAGTCAGTAAGGAAGATGAGGAGGTATTTTCACCTATAAACAAAGCCACGTGATATAGTCCAGCGTCCACAACCCTCTCACAGCTTACACTCCATCCAGCGAACCTTCAGGAAGAAAGAGTCGGAAAATCACAGAGCTTAGACGAAATGGTTCAGTCTCACGGTAGCACAGCGTAAGTTAGTGGTGGAATTTTACTTTTTTTGGGGGGGGTGTGGGGTGGGTACTAGTGACACGATAATCCATCATTTAATTTAGTATACCGTTTTAGTTCTAAGGTTCCTTGATATCGCTACGGATATCGCCAAGTAAACAATGTGTTTTTGCTCGTATCAAGGCTAATAAAGTACTTGGGTTCATACAAAGGAGTGTTATTTACAAGACTAGCGAGGTCATCTTAAAATTATATCTAGCTCTTGTGAGACCTCGCCTGGATTACGCAGTTCAGTTTTAGTCACCGTATTACAGAATGGATATAGAATCCTTGGAAAGAATCCAGAGGAGAATGACAAGACTAATCCTGGGCATCAGGAACCTTGAGTACAGAGACAGGTTAAAGCATCGTAATTTGCACTCCCTCGAGAGACGTAGAGTGAGGGGCCACATGATAGAGGTGTATAAATGGAAGTCAGGGTTAAGCAAAGGGGACATTACAAAGGTACTCAAACTATCCAACCAGGAGCGAACTCGTAACATTGGTTTTAAATTAGAAAAATTTAGATTTAGGCGTGAAATAGGTAAACACTGGTTTGGAAACAGAGTAGTGGATGAATAGAACAAGTTACCAGATATCATCATTAACTCAAATACGCTGGATAGCTTCAAACATAGGTCGGATGCTTATATGAGCAATAGGGGTTGGGTATAAACGGGACTGCCCAGTATGGGTCAATAGGCCCGCTGCAGTTTCCTCCATTCTTATGTTCATAGTATTACCACATTAGCCTACCATATCACCACACTACCACACTGGCATACCATAATACTATTCCATCATCCATTCTACGGTCAGATCATATCATGCCGTCATTCCACTATCACCACATTATCACAATTACAATCACACCATTACACCACACAGTCACACCACCACACCACACCACAGAGGTGGGTGTGGTAGCAGGTGGATGGTATCATGGCATACTCTACCCTCACCTCACCACTGCCTTCCTACCTGTTGTTCTTTGTACCTGTTTACTAATGACTTTCTCACCGATCGGGGTTCAAGGGGAGGGAGGGAGGGAAGGAGAGAAGGCAATGGAAAGGGGGGGGGGACAATAGAGGTAGGAGAGGAAAGAATAAAGAAGTGGAAAGGGAAATTGAGATAACTCCTTCACAGTGATAAGTTCATTGTATGGCGCGAGTCCCCTGACCATATACAAATTCTCTGAGCTATAAAAAGTCACCTAACCTAACCTAACCTAACCAATAGCATGACAACAGCTCCTCGTAAACACGCTGGAGGGATACTACCTCGTGTTAATTACAACTATGTTAATGATAGCTTATTAAGGTGTGACTGACTAATTAGTGGTTTGATTACCCGCTTACTGGTAAAACCTCTGTGTGTGTGTGTGTGTGTGTAGCTTTGTTAAATAAAATGTTAATACAACATTATGCCTAAAACTAATGTTCTTGACAAAGCTAAATCTAATATTACGATTAATAACTATGTATTTATGCATGTTTGTGTGTGTGTGTGTGTGTATGTATGTGTGTATGTACAGGTATGTATGTATAACACGTTGAGTCGTTAGGTAGTTCACTGTTCCTTATGTTCACGTGTGTTCCTTATGTTCACGTGTTCCTTACGTTCACGTGTGTTCCTTACGTTCACGTGTGTTCCTTATGTTCAGTTGTAATTGGCCATTTTATTTCGTTTAGTACAACACACACACACACACACACACACACACACACACACACACACACACACAAAATTGTTATAAAGTGCAAACAGAAACAAAACAGCCAAACGAGAACACCACAAAAACACGTCCAGGGTTTTGTCTACATGGTAAGAACTCGACCACAAGGTCCCTGTGACAAAGCATAGCGAGGTGCCCCACATTACCCGACCCGACGCTGTAATAGCCGCAGGTGGTGTGTGTGTGTGTGTGGTGGTGGAGTCGTTGCGTGGGTTGCTCACATTCTCTCTCACCTTTAATCAAGGTCACTACAACTTGACCCAAACTTAGTTTTTGGGTCAGCATGAACTGTACGTACTCAAAAGCTTGTATTTGGGTACATCGTGCCTACGGTTTACCTGTTGAAGGTCACCGAATATTGATCTGAGTTGGCAGCGTGTTGACCTCAGCTGGTGGTATGGTTAGGGTCATTACATAATGACTTAACAAAACTATGATTTGGGTCGTTATCTCTTTACCTGACCGAAGTGTTTTGGTGTTTTCGTGGATTAAGTTCCCCCAGGTGTGTGATGAGATTATAGACATATAATTAATACAACAAACACCGGCTAAATATGGGTTAATGAATGAAGACTCGAGTAACCAGGCTAAGAATGTCACTGAAATTACCAAGTCGTCATAGTGTGAGTAAAATTCCTTTATGATAGCTTAATTCCTTGATTGCTGACGTCTGACAAAGATGATAGCACAGTCCTGAAAATAGTTACTGTTCATTGTTCCAAAAGTGACCTGCTCTGAAGTTTGACCCATGAATTGCAATATATCACGCGAAAAAGGTTACCAAACTGACCTGTGTTGAATATCAGTTGAAGTTGATAATGATATATTGTTTATAGAGACTTTTCCTCTAAATATCAGTTTTACATAAGGGAGAAAAAAGGTGAAACAGGTTGACAGGTAGGTTAACACAGGTAAGGGTGGACGTATAAAAGTGACAAGATTATATAATGTACAGTATAAGGGAGACAAAATAACACTGATACCCACAGTTCATCAGTGTCTGTCTTCACTTATATTATTTCCATTTAAAAAAAGTTTGTAATTTATATATAACAAAAATGGTTACAAAATCTAACTGCATTATATAGCTGTTCCTGTTCCTTAGCATAGTCTTAACCTTGTAATCTGCTCAGACACAAAGGCTAAGTTACCCAATTTTGCCAATTATCTTAGACACGGTATCTGGGCTCGTGTCAAGCCAAGACCATCAACATATCCTAACAAACCTTCAGTCCTCTTGGTAGTGAACTGTACCATTCCTGTCACCTAAGTTACTCAAATTACTCCAAATTACTCTTGATATAGAAGAGTCCCTCACCTAACTGCACCCGACCTTACAAAAATACTTAGCACAGTTGATTGTGGGTTATTTTTATAATTTTTACCTAATGTATTTTGTACACATGTTATATTTTACTGTCATAAATTTAGCTATGTGTCGTCTTCACACCGAGTCGAGCGATTAGTTGTATTAGGGATTATTTAGTTTGTGTGTGTGTGTGTGTGTGTGTGTGTTTGTCATTTCAAGTAGATAGTGAGGGTAGTTGAAGGCTCTCGACAGCTTCACTTGATAGCTGGTTGTGGTACTCCTTCCTGTTCGCTTCTCTTAATACCTCCTCCTAGTACCTCTTCCTGGTAGCTCCTTAGTATTGATTTGCTTTTTCCAGTTGCATTAAATTTCAAATGTCACAAATATTTTAAGAATTATAATTGTGTTTCTCTTGTCCTATTGGGTTGGTTGGGGCTTCTTGAGAGAGAGAGAGAGAGAGAGAGAGAGAGAGAGAGAGAGAGAGAGAGAACGATTAACCATAAAAAAAATCAGAAGACGTAAACATAAACGGGAAATAAAGACTTTTATTTTTCACTGTTTTGGAAGAGTTGACAAAGGTGTTATTTCTGACAACTGTGAATTATTGTTTACAGTGATGTGTCCAGCACGTACAACACACACACACACACACACACACACACACACACACACACACAGACACACACTCGCTTGACACTGTATGTATGTTTTTAATGGTCGTGAGGGTCTCCTATGGCGTGAAGATCATGAGGGCCTCCTATAGCGCAACGGGAGGTCGTTCTGTTGACAATTTCAGATGGTCGATGGTGCAGTCTGTGAGATCGATGAACAGGCAGACCCGAGGAGCTTGGCAGTGAGAAATTTGTCACTTTACATAAAGATAATATTTATTTACAAAACCTATTTATACATTCAGGAAAGAGTTATCGTTTAGCTTATTTTGTAAACTTAAACCATCATTAGGTAATTTAACATAAACAATTGTCAAAACAGTTGTAAATATTAGTGTCCTGGTGGTTATTATTGATTCAAGTATTCGTAAGTCACCGATCGATTTTAGTCCCGTACTTATCAAGGAACATAACACTGACTTGTATTACCTGGTTTGAGTTGTGTTAATCCTCTGTTATGTCTGTGTTTTGGGTTAGATGTTATCCTCCGTATATCGCAATAATAACGTGGTCTGTATAGTGTAGGTGTCAGGGTACCTTGTGTTGTTTTAGGTGTTTGTTTGTTTGTACTGTGAATCATCCTACTTTCCTATCTCCCCTTCTCTTTCTTCTAGCCCTCAGTGTTCCTTTAATTCTTCCTCCCCCTTTCTGTGCCTGCTTTCTTCTATTCTTCTCTTCCTCCCTTCTATCTTTCTTTCCTTTCCTTTTGTCCATCCTTTTCTGTCGTCTTCTAATTCTCCCACCCCTCCTTTTCTCCCTCTCTTCTACGCCCTCTCTTTCTAATCCTCCTCTCCTTCTACTCCCCCCCCCCCTGCTTTTCTTTCTCCTCTTCTTCTTCCCTCCTTCCTCCTTCCTAACCCCTTCTCCTGCACGTCGTATGAGTCATGGTGGCCTAACCCAGCAGCTACAACAGGCCAGCAAAAACCTACCACCGTGAACTTCGCTACTGCTTCAGGTAAACTGGCCGACATCGACAGGACCAACACGAGAATGGCCGCGTTTGGTGGGTTCCAGGACGCTGTGAAACGAGTAATACACACACAGAGCTCCTTCACAGCTTTCAACCAGAAGAGCAGTAAGTGGTGTGGTAGTTGCGCCTTTAAACTCTCTAGGTGAATCTTTATTATGGATCTTTATGCTGATGTTCCTGGTGTTATGGGTTACAGTATGTTAGCCTTTCTCGTGTCTTTCGTGAATGAATATCAGTTTTATTTGTAATGCAACACTTTTTTTTTGTCCTCTTGCACCAGTTTTTACGGTAATTATTACTTATGAAAAAAGTTGCATGCGTCATTTTTTTTTATTATTATTAATGTTATTTGTTAATGGCGTTAACTATGACGTTAATGGGGATAATATATATTTTTTTTTGTAAGATTAGTAACGAAATATCCTACTGGACGATATTCAGGAAAACACGACCAACTTAAGAGGATAATAAATATTTAAGTTAATCCAATGAACAAAGTAAGATAGGTTTATAATTAAGTCTCCTAATTACTATATATAATTACCCTTGACGGAAACATAACTAATTAATCTACCATAGTACTTGAGAATTAATCTATCATTCGTGTACTGTCATAAAAGATTAAAAAAAAAATCCCCGTAGGTAAATATTTGCATAAAACACGTCACGACTGGATTTTAATTACCTGTGGGTCTACTTTGCATATCACGCCACCTGTGTTGATAGTAATTACACAGAATTAGGCGGCGGCCGTGTCTGGTTCCTGCTGCGGGGGCGTTGGCTTAATATTGGGAGTAAAGTTGATATAATGGTTTGAATCTCCGCTAATCCTTTGAGAGAGAGAGAGAGAGAGAGAGAGAGAGAGAGAGAGAGAGGGGATAAAAATGTGGAGAGACGTGAATGGAACATAAAAACAATTAAGGAAGAGGGGGAAAGATAATACAAAATATGAAAGACAAGTGTAAGGGATTATGAAAAAGAGAAATGTGAAGGGAAGAATAAAAAATGAGAGAGGTAGAGGGAAGAAAAGGAGGGGAGGGAAGATAAAGAAATACTGACTGTTACTCATAAATAATCCAGAGTAAACCTTTGACGTAGGAGAGAGAGAGAGAGAGAAAGAAAGAAAGAAAGAAAGAAAAAGAGAGAGAGAGAGAGAGAGAGAGAGAGAGAGAGAGAGAGAGGTATACAATATACAGTATACGACAAAGGCTCGGATCAATACAGTCTGAGGCATGGGTCACCAGTCTCGTGTTGCTCCACAGTCACTACCGACTGGGGTATTGTGAATGTAAAGTGGTCTGTGTGTATTAGTCAGGTCATAATATGATCAGGATTGGTCTGGTCATGTGTGGTAACGTTAGGTTAGGTTAGGTTAGCTTTAGATAGATTTGGTTCGGTCTGGCCAGGTCATATGTGGTCAGGTTAGGTTAGGTCTGGCGTGTTCTTATCTTCCATAATTAATTCTGGACAATTACTCTCCCCCCAAGGCAAAAAAAAGAAGAAAAAGAAACCCCATTTGCTTCTCGTGATGAAAGACCATAAATGAAGAGAGATAATGTCGTAAAGCCCTGGATTATCATTATTAACAAAGGCACAAAGTTTAAAATTAAGAAACTCGTACCTGTGCACCTGTCTGCACTCGTTAAACTCAGGTATAGATCACAGGTAACATGCAATGGTTATGACAAGGTGGAACTTACAATCTATCGTGACGTGTTATTGTTTAAAGGGGAATTATATAAGAAATGGATCACCTGAAGAATCTGCAATTTAGCTTAGTTCACCTGAAGATTAACTTAACCTAACCATATTCTTCAGGTGATCCAAACAATAGATTAAATGGTTTTCTTTCAAGGTTCTTAGCTACGATGCTCTTGTTAATTGTTAATGCTGCTGATGTTCTACTTTGCTTCTCTTATTAAAAACTCAAGAGTTCTTTTTTTTTCAATTCATAAACTATTTGAGTCTTTTATTTTTGAAAGAGGTGAGATATGTTTTCTCTCTCTCTCTCTCTCTCTCTCTCTCTCTCTCTCTCTCTCTCTTCTGTACGTGGTGTGAGGTTTTCTATACGCCAAACAAGCTATAATTCCTTAATATTCCCCTAATGAACAATCCTCGTTAGCTTAAAGGTGAAAAATCTACCCACTTGGTGAACTTTATATAAAATACAAATAAAAAGTAAAAAAAAATCCACTAAAATTGTATCTTAATTGCTTACGTTAATTAAACACCATTCGGCGTCAGGTATAATTAAGGTAGTGCTTCATTACCAAATGTACCTGTGTCTTAATTGTTTGACCTATCTGGTACTGAACGAACGTGTCTGGTTAATTTAGTGTTTTACCTTAAGTCACTCAGAAGACTCGTTTAGCTACGAGATAGACTTATGGGTGAGTGTAGTAGTGATTCTCTTAACGACTGACTAACTAGCTGTTAACTTTGTGTCCTTGTTAAGTAATAGACTCAAATTGACCCCATTCGTGATAAGCCTCGGTTATAATTAGGCCCTACCCTAGCCTTGCTCCTAGACATTACGAGTGGACCTATTCCTAATGGGGCTTAATCCTATAATCCTAATGAGGTTAAAGCCTATAATGGATTCCAATCATAATAGTAAGCTTAGGTTAGATTAGTGCCTATTAAGAATGGTGGGTCCATTTGTCACTAACCTCCTTCTACAACCTGGCTTGAAGAACGGCACATATAGGAATCTCAAACCACAACTTTGCATGTTAAAACCAATAACCTTTGGGGTTTTTTTTGTTAACCTACAATATTAAATCACTTCCAATACTTTGCATGTCTGTCCGTGTCTTTTTTGTGTGTGTGGGTGTGTGTGTGTGTGTGTGTGTTTACTTTTTTTTCCCGTGTCTCTTGTGATTCGCTACCAGACGGTCAGGATAATGGCCCCAGTGAACCAAGGCATGAAAACCAAAGCTCTCTTATGTCTACAACTCGCCCCTTCAAGAGCCTCGGTTTCCAAAAGATGGTGAAAAAGGTGGTGAATTCTCAGAACACAGTGGCAAGTGTTGATTTCATGGGAACCAAGAGTAAGTATTTTGATGTAGTTATAGTTTAGAACGCCAAGTAGTTGCTGTTAGTTGCTGTGGTGGGGGAGGGGATGGTTGACGTATACATTAGTTAGTTTGTGGTAGAAATAGGCAAAAGCATAATTATGTAAGGTTGTTAGTGATAGGTAGTCTTATGAGTAGCCTGTATTAGTAAGTTATGATGTTAGTAGGCTGTATAGGTGTGGTAGACTTGAGTGTGGATGTGGCCGATAGTGGTGGACTGTGTTACTAAATCCTTGGGTAGTGGTGGTGAAGGCAGGTTAAAAGTGTGATATTGGTTGACACTACACACATGTTTAGCATGAGGAGGTGTAGTAGATGGTGTAGTATGGTAGTGATGGATCGTAGTGGGGTGTAATACAGCATAGGTAACGAGCAAGACAGTCGACAGTGTAGTTTTGCTTCTTACTGCCTGTTGACAAAGCTTAACATAGGAACGACCACCGCGTCTCCTTACATTACTGGAGGCAGCACTGGCCACTAGATTCCAACTCACCAAGCTGGTTTTTTTTCTTTTGGTCTATGAATGACATATAGGCCGCTTATAAGATTAATATTTTTATTTTATTTTGTATATATCTGTAGTTATATAATGTAGCAAGTCGATATAATTAAACGGTATGATAATTTAGTATTTTTTTTTATCGTGGTTGAATATAATTATGTGTAGTGTTATGGTAAGTGGTGGTGATATTCGACTCACTGTTTACCATTAGTCACCATACAGTTAGGTAGAGTGTAATAGTGTTGTTTAGTAACTTCTACGAGGACGAGTGTATTATTTAATGGTAGTACTAGTAGAAATATTTATACGTTGCTATTGAAATTTGATGTATCGTATGTTGATGTATCGTATGTTGATGTATCGTATGTTGATGTATCGTATGTTGATGTATCGTATGTTGATGTATCGTATGGTGATGTATCGTATGGTGATGTATCGTATGGTGATGTATTCTCCTGCATGAATTTACAACATTTTCCTAATTAGTGGTTGTTTTATGTTGCCGAGATAAGATAGTAGGCAGCTGAGTGTTGTTTTAAACGGCTATGTTGCTCATGTTTGAAGTTGTACAGTCGACCAAGCTGGTACCGTGCGTCAGAAAATTATGGTATAGGGAGATATGTGTAAACTCCCTCCGTTGTAAACAGATGGGAATTTTCTAGATGTCTCCATACACTAGAATATTTTTGTCTCCGTTACTGTGTTCTATATTCAGTTATATTGATGTTATTTATGTGATTTATTACTGTTTTATTGCTTTATTTTCTTTATCCGTAACAACAGGATGCAACACCGCACGGGAAAATAGTTAACTAGTGACTATTCTGATTTTCTATTGGTTTACTATTGAGTCGACCATCTCTATATCCTCTAATGAAAAAATTCGAAATAGATCATCTTTTTTTTTTCATTCCAGTCTATGTGTAGAAAACGTAAGTGACGATGAAGGGAAACTGACGTAATTTTTTTCTGTGTATTTTGTATTACAGAAAACGGCAAATTGCTATGGGGAACTTATCAGGCCAGTTACCAATACGCTATCCCTTTCCTCCATTTAATTTTGTGTCTTCAGCTCGTGGTGATAAATGATCTTCCAATAAAAAATAAATAAGTCACGGTAAAAAATAATGCTTTTAATAATAATAACAATAACACGTGTGGGAAGTGTCTGCGGGGCTGGGCGGGGTGGGGTGGGGTGGTGCGGGGCAGGGTAGGGCGCTGGGGCGGGGGCGGCAGTAACAGTAATATAATGAGTTAGTGTGCGTGTGATCACCAATGTCCTCCAAATCCCGATTATTTCTGGGAACAAATCCACCTCAGAAAAACAAACTGGTAGAAGAGAAAATCAGTCGCTTTGAGCATTCTGATACGAGTACAGTATCTGAAATTTGGAATATTTTAAAGCGTAGATAAATTTCCCTTCCTCCCTGACAAAATGTAAATCATGCAAGGGAAGACTTTTTTTTATGTGAGTTGGGGTCGGATTAATTTATTCCCTGCAGTTTGGCGTTTGCAGGTCAGGCTTCTTGGCGCCCCCTTGCAAAAACTATTGATTCTAGGGCGAGTGATAATGTTGAACACAGTGTGGGTGTGTTCACTAAGCATGGGGTTGTGGTGTGTTCAGTACGTTTCATGAATATAGTTTTAGATGACGTGTATAGAAGCTGACAAGACTAAGATATATAGTTTAATAAGTTATGTATTGTAAGACCGAAACATATATATGCTACGATACATTAACAACATACAGGGTTAATGTCTAAAAAAAATAATTGAATTGTAAACATTAGCCATTTTCCAATTAGTATTTACCCTCCATTTGCACCGAAGGTTATAATTAGTTGTACTTGGTTAAGGACACTTGGTTAATGCCAGTGGGCGATCATGAACACGGGATAACTTTACGGCCCCGAGTCAACTCAATTTCATAACCTAACCATCATAATTGTTTCGTCTTTGTGTTGAAGGTTAGGTCAGTCAGCTAAGGTGTTGACCCCAGGAGTATCGACTGATGAATTCGAAGCATTCTCGGGTGAGGGTGATGTGTGAGGGAGGGTTGAGAGGGTGAGGGAGAGGTTGATGATGGGTTAGGGATGATGGATGAAGGAGGGGCGATGAGAGGTGGTGAGGGAGAGTGGTGTACGTGGATGTCACCAGTCCTTGCTTACCAGGAACACCAACATAACACACCACGCCAACTAAAGAGTGAACGCTGGGTGTACTAGTCGGAAATGTCACCAACTGAACAATTTATCTACCACGAATTTAGGCTAAAAAGAAGATTAATGACGATGTGATAATCTTTACACAACGTTTTATAATTACCAATGGTGCAGTTTGGTGCTGGATATATATAAACGAGAATACACAAAAGCTCGACATTATAATTTTGTGGTCGAGGAGCCAAAATAACCAAGTCATCCCTCTCTGTAAAATACAGTTTTCTTTGAAGGCTTTATTTCTTCTAGTTTACATGTAACTATGACTCGGGTATATATTTATTACATAACATTATCAAATATCTCGTTGGATTAAACTTTTTCCGTGTCACAAAAACAGCTGACCCAACTGTAGAAACTAAGTAGAGGGGATTGAAGCTGTTAATGAGAGAGAACGTAATAACCGGGAAGAGAAACTAAAATTTCAAGGATACACTATGTTAATATTATCATTATGGAACTTCCTTTATCAACTTATTATCTGAGAATTTCTCTTTGATTACAAGTGTAGGATATCGCGTGTTATAAAGTGTGTGGGAGTGTAAGTGTGTAGATGTGGTAATAAACTCAGATAACATGAATTTCAACCAAATATTTTTAGAAACACTTTTATTATTATTATTATTGTTATTATTATTAACAGCCAGTACGAACACAATCTTTAATGCTAGGGTCATTGATCAGTTGTTGACACTCCAGTTTGTCCAGCTGAAGGTAGCAGTGAAGCCTACCATAACACACACACACACACTCTCTCTCTCTCTCTCTCTCTCTCTCTCTCTCATATAGGAAATCCCTATCGGTATAAATACACTATCCTGACACCTTAAACCACCACTAGTGTCACACGATACTCTCACGTCAAGCAGTGTCACATTACACACTCACTCCTACCAGACTCGCATGACACCCACACCCGCTGCCACATCATGACACACACACTGTTGACCCTCGCGTGCCCCGGGCAATAGAAGGAAGGACGGGCGTCGTGTGTCTGGTCTGCTAGGCTATAATTTTGTATTTACAGTCTGACTGGCAGGATATGTTGTGCGGGGGAGGGCTAGCGAGACTCTTCCCTCACACCAGACTGCCAGAGGATGCGAGAGAGAGAGAGAGAAAAGAGATAATTGCTTGAAGATTTTACCAGATATCAAACTTTTCCCGATATCTTGACGAACTCTACGACTAGCGGGATATCCTGTGGCTTGGATATAAAGCCCCTGGCGAAGGCATTGAACGTATAGGATATTATGAGGTCTAGGATATGGAAGCTACAACTATGGGATCCTATAAACCGTAATCCTTGGAGTCTTAGAAAAGGGGAAGGCGGTAGGATCGAAAGTGTTCTACGAAGAGGAAAATCGTGTTTAGAATTTTGTGATCTGTAGGACCTAACTGACTGATGGAGAGGCTAAGACGTGAGAGAATAAACGATAAAAGTGTAAGAACGAGGGTGGGTGCGTGGGGTGTGGGTGGGTGCGTGCGTGGAGCGTGAGTGCGTGCGTGCGTGGAGCGTGAGTGCGTGCGTGGAGCGTGAGTGCGTGGAGCGTGAAAGCATAGAGCGTGGAGTCTTCCTGCCATACATTTCCATCCTTAAAGTTTGGTAGTGAGAAGCGGTAACGGTCCTGAAGTTATTTTGTGTTCTGATGGTCAAGGAGACGATCAGAAGACCGATTTATTAGTGGCCTCTGCTTGACACAGTCGGGTGGTGTTTTCCCTGACTTTTGCATGCCTATTTAAGGATGATGAGTCGAGCTTCGTCTTAACACGCTATCATCAACTCAGACATACCGTAAAACATCATCACTTCCATGGCATAAAAACATGATTTCTAAAACATAAGTAATATTAGTTATCTTAGGATCATTATTACACCCACTCAGTTAACAAAGGTTTATTAGATAATTATAACATCAATAATTACGTTTTATAAATGCTCAGAGTTAATTAATTTAATGAATGGACAAAGGGGCCAGCGTGACTATGCCTCAGATCATTACTGTTCACTGCACAGGCAAAGACTTAAAGGTTAAATTTATTTGTGATCGTCAGACGTGTAATAACATAGCGGTGTCTGGGTTTAGTGTTGGTATTTTGGGGGGGAATATATGTGACGGGTAGTTGGAAGGATTTTATATATTCAAAGGCGTTACAGTGGCTGACGGTACCATTGAGGCAGAAATAATTTGAATATAATGGTTCGTGATGAAAGTTCAAGGTTATGGTTAGGTTATTGGAAGCATTTTAGACACAGATGAATATTATAAATGTACACAAAATTCCCTTCAAACTATCACAAAAAACTCCTGGGAAAACATCAGAGATTGACGGGATGAGAGAGAGAGAGAGAGGTATGTATGGCATATATTAAATAAAACCCTCATGAATAAAAAAGAAACATTAAGATTGATTTACAAAGTCCTCTCGTTGGTGTGGGTTCTGGCAGGACTATACACGGTGAAGGGAACTGATGTACAGCCACTGGGTGAAGGTAAACACTTGGCCTCGCTAGAACAGGTGAGGCTCAGTGATGAAGTAAAGCCATCAGGTAAAATAGCCATTGGTGGGCATTATGGGGTCAGGAAGAGTGAGGGTACGAGGCCGTGGTTGGGTAAGTATCAGGGGTCAGGAGGGACGAGAGCGTGACTGGTTAAGTATGAGGAAGTGTCAGGGGTCTGGTGTCAGGGGGGACGAGAGCGTGACTGGTTAAGTATGAGGAAGTGTCAGGGGTCTGGTGTCAGGGGGGACGAGAGCGTGACTGGTTAAAATATGAGGGAAGTGTCAGGGTCTCTGGTGTCGGGGGACGAGAGCGTGATGGGTTAAGTATGAGGAAGTGTCAGGGGTCTGGTGTCAGGGGGGACGAGAGCGTGACTGGTTAAGTATGAGGAAGTGTCAGGGGTCAGGAGGGGGCCGCAGACGTGACTGATGCCGCCATCACACCTGCCATCTCGGCCCTCACTCTCCCTCTGTCACCTGTCTCCTCCCAAACACTACCTGAGGCCACTAACCCACAAACCCTAAGCCACTACCCCACCACACCCTGAGCCATTTACCCCAGTGTGCCCTAAGCCACTGCCCCAGAGCACCCTAAACCACTACCCCAGAGCACCCTAAAAAACTACCCCAGAGCACCCTAAACCACTGCCCCAGAGCACCCTAAACCACTACCCCAGAGCACCCTAAGCCACTACCCCAGAGCACCCTAAGCCACTACCCTGTGGAGGAGAGAAACCCGAGGCCAATCTCAGGATCTCTGTACACCATTTGTTGACAGTTCTTTAAATGACGTGTCGAACAGTGATTTATCCGATCACAACAATGACGTGTCGAACAGTCATTTGTCCGATCACTTCCTCTGATCTGTGTCTTGCCTATGTCATTCCTTCCAGTCATGAGTCTTAGTATGAGCCTCGTGTGAAGCTTTAACTAAGACTCACCATTTCTGTTGTCTTGAATGAGTTTTAAAAAGGTATTGCTATGGATGGAATTTATTTCTAGCTGTTTATTTTAGATATATTGTTCTATTTGTTCACTCGTTATGGTAGAGGATAGATGGAAATGGAAGGGAGGTTAAGGTGGAATGGGGAAATATCAGTCGAGGAAAGAACATCCAGGCAAAAGAAAGGAGATCGTAGTGCCTAGGAGAGATAGAAACGACTTGTCCACCCAAACACACTTTATACCCTAGCACCAGAATCGCCTTGAACACACACCCCAAAACCATCGCGTGACACTTGCTATAATCTATCATAATTTAGTGAGCATTTTACTGTTTAGTCTAGCATGGTACCTGATGTTTCCTCCATGCATGACTTACTTACCTCATGATATAATTTACCCATTAATCAGGGTGTTGTATGCTTTAATACCTTCTACTTGGTAAACACTTCCAGAGGTCATCATCGTTAATGGATTCTTGGGTCAAATGGAATTTTAAGATCATTGAAGATACCATGAGGTCTGAGTCTTCCTTGTGACCAGATAACTTAACCCTGTGTCAACGCAAAAACAAAGTAAATCTATATAAAATTATGTTGAAAAATTATGACACAAAGAAAAATGTACATTATATAATCAGGTACCTTATGATATTTTTGGGTATTTAGTGGTTTTTTAAGTCTTTTTTGGGGCTGGAAGTTTGGAGAAAAAAAATTGTGGGTTTATAATTTATACACAATAACTTTCGATCACCTTCAACCTAACCAAAACAATGGCCTCACCAGGTGGTTCATTAAGGCTTTGAACACCTGTGGCTGATACTCAAGGCTTTCAGGTGTTAAAATTTAAGAGTGGATGTGAGAGGTGGATGAATGACGCAGGTGTAATGGTTGGATGAATAAACAGAAGGTAAGATGATAGATGGATGAGTGACGCAGGTGTAATGGTTGGATGAGTAAACAGAAGGTAAGATGATAGATGGATGAGTGACGCAGGTGTAATGGTTGGATGAGTAAACAGAATGTAAGATAGATGGATGAATAGAGATGGTGGTAGGGTTAGGTTAGGTTGTTATTATTATTATTATTATTATTATTATCAAGATGGTGTGTGTGTGTGTTCGGAAGTAGAAGGGGGGGGTGGGTGACGGTAGGGAATGGTCAGCTGAGGAGGGGATGGGTGAAGTATAAAAAATGTTTCTCTCAAAAATTTACCTGCTATTATTTAACACTTCCTCTAAAACTGATTTCCCACATTACATCGTTGTGTTTCAGATCATAACGTGTACTATAGACCCACTTTATAATCACCCCTGGCAATTTTACTCATAACCTGTGAACGATATTACGGTTATATAATTTGAGTTGATATTTAATTATTCGGGTAATATAATAATGAGGGGTATAGCACAGGACTTAGGATTATAATATGCTTTGTAATAATATAATTGAGGGGTAGGATTGACACACACACACACACACACACACACACACACACACACACACACCATCAGACTAGCGTGTGGTGAAGCAGTTTAATTATGAACTGGAGGAACATGATCAGAGGCTTTGCTTGTAAGTATTAAAAAGAATTTATTTAAGAAAGTAATTGTAGGTTTAAAGATTTTCAAATTGATGGAATAAATATAGCAAAATATAATATGAACTTTCTTTAAAAAAATACAAATAAATTTGTATTGTATACTTTTACGTGAGGTAATTCTATGAGTTTTAATTGTAAATGTCATAAAATAATATTGTGGAATGCAATACATCATCTTTTTCGGGGTATAAGAACAGATAACAATAAATAAGTAAATTTAGTATAGTTTACCTTAAAATTTATACAAAGAAATTCCGTTTTCTATTAATTGAAGAGGGATGACTAAATTATTATCACAACCACAACTTCGACCGGACTTAAGTTATCAAAATCATGAATATGTTTAAGTTTGGTAATGCAATCATTTATGAACACCCCGTATAATTGATTAGGTTAGGTTAGGTTTCAAATCGTTCAGGGTTCAGATATCAACAACTCACTAACTATTAACAACTGCCTAATATAATATAACAGGGGTTGTGGACGTACGTTGTGATCATAACTTGAGACACTTACGGTGGATGGTGATTGGTTGGCGTGTGTGGGGGGGGATCTATGAGCTAATTATGACGTCATCAGTCTTAATATTTCCGTGATTTTGGTCATTCAGAAACAAATATTGGATGTACACGCATAAAATAGCTCACACACACACACACACACACACACACACACACACACACACATAAAATAATGATTGTCCCAGGCGTGAATTTATTTAAAATATACAAGCTGTCACCAACAACCACACAAGGAGTTAATGAGCTGTATGACCCAATATCAAGGAATAATCCAAGATGATCGGATAACACGCCAACTGCACTGGCTAACCATTACCCCAGAACACGATCCGCAAATCGATTTAACATACAGGTTTCCAATTACTGCTGGGTAGACAGAAACAAATGGCGTAAAGAAAGTTGTCTATTGTTTTACCCTATACACACACACACACACTCACACGCAAACACACACACACACACACACACACACGCACACACGCAAACACACACACATGCAAACACACACACGCAAACACACACACAGCACCTGATGACTCGATATCTTTCCTCGCCGTGGTGTGTGTGTGTGTGTGTGTGTGTGTGTGTGTGTGTGTGTGTGTGTGTGTGTGGTTGATGGTCGTAAGATGTGTTTACCAGATTTTAGCCTGTTGACTTACCTGCCCGATATCTGCCACCCCCTCCTCCCTTCCCCTCCCCTCGTCCAGACACTCCTCCCCTCGTCTCTGCCTCCTCACCTCACCTCACTCCCGCCCCCACCCCCCACCCCTCACTCATTGTATTCTTCGCCTCTAGACATTCTCGTTTTTTCTTAACAAATGTCGGCTGCCTCGTTGACTACACATTTGCCTAAAGACATCATGAGATCTTGGCAGTCAGAGTGATTGTGGACGATGGTGAAGAGACTTTGAGATATATATAAACATCTGAATTAAGTGAATGTTTATACTGCAACTCAATAATGTTAAAGACATCAGATTGATAATATTTACACAAAATTATTACAAGTGTGTTTGACTATTTTTTGGATGTTAATAAATCGATGAACTTGGGAAAACTTTAACTTAGGATTAATGACAAGGTGCCTTCGTGTTACCCTGTATAAAAAAAATGGTGTTGCTAGTATAAACACGTTGGGTTTACCGTCAACAAACCATCAATTATATTTGGCATCCCTTGTCGGCCACGAGGGTATATAAAGGCTGCCGTCCTATCAGCTCCAGCCAAACAAACACGGGCTTTCACGTCGAGCGGGTCAGAGAAGCTGCGGATCCCTTGTCTTCGTCGTGCGTTGAAAATAGTGCTAAGTCGTGGTGGTGGTGGTGGTGACATGGTGGGGATAGTGATATTGGTGGTGATGGTGATGCTGCTGATAGTGATAGTGATGATGGTGGTGGTGATAGTTCGTAAGTGGATGGACGGAATGGTGCATCTTCTGCCTGAGTATATATGATACTAGTTGATAATGGTGACTTTTAAGCACCAAAATGGAAAAAAAAAATACGGAACTGTTTGCGAGTGAAAGTTTCCCCAGTGACAAGATACAAAAGTTAAGTTACTAATGTACTTAACTGTATAGCCCTGCCCTCATTCCTTAGTAACTTATAACTAATTTCCCCTCATCCCCCTGATAACTTGAAAAATGTTTCCCCTCATACCTTTAATAATACACCACCTTTCCCCTCATTCCTTGGTAACTCAGGGCCCATTTCCCCTCATTCCTTGGTAACTCAGGGCCCATTTCCCCTCATTCCTTGGTAACTCAGGGCCCATTTCCCCTCATTCCTTGGTAACTTGCGCCTATTTCCCCTCATTCCTTGGTAACTTGCGCCTATTTCCCCTCATTCCTTGGTAACTCAGGGCCCATTTCCCCTCATTCCTTGGTAACCCAGGGCCCATTTCCCCTCATTCCTTGGTAACTCATAGCCCATTTCCCCTCATTTCTTGGTAACCTAGTGCGCAGTTTCTACAGTATATAACGGACTTTCATCTTCATATAGTGCGGTATATAGAGGTTTCACTGTATATAACTATTAATCTATATATTAAAAGACGCCTATAATTATCTATATATCATTCTATTAATTATACAAGTGAATTGGGAAAGGTATTATCTTTTTTCCTGAGATTTGACCTGAGAGGATTTTCCGATATAAAATCTTTGTTCTCTAGGAATGAAATCTGGGATAAAATCTGATTCGCGTAAATGGATTCATGACTCATCTTCGGTCCAAATCTGATTTTGTTTTTGTGAGTCAAATCGAAATCTTTGGCTCAAATCTGGGACCACCACATTGGAGCTTAATTATTTAAGTGTTTTATGTTTCTTGTTAACTTAGACATTATTTGGACATCATTTTAATCACCCCGAGTGGTTATGAAGTTAATTTTAATGCTGTGTGAAGTAAGGGAACGTTTTTTAGTCTGTTAAAATAACCAGAATTAACAATAGGGAGTGATACGTGTTGGTCGTATTAATCGTGACAGATTTATATTTATTTGTGGTATGATATTCAATGACTGATAGGTGTATAATGAAAATATTGGTGATATAGGTTTTAATAGTTGTTACCATGTCATTATATATCATTGTTGTATAAGGAATTTATTTAAGGTTATGCTACATGGAAATTTATTAAGGATTAATGTATTTAAAACGATTTATTCATACAGTTGTTGATTAATTTAGTTATATTCTAGTATGATTCATGTTTCTGGTTTGTTTTGTCGTTGTTTCCGGATGACTGGTCTGGTAGCTGTTTATCACTAACACTACTCGAACACCTGGTCGTAGTTGTGAAGGGTTGAAGGGCTGGTCTCTCCTGTAGGGGAAGATATTACACTCTAAAGAGAATTTCTGTTCCATTTTCAATTTTAATTTTACGTCATGTTAAAATATCTGTAAAAAATGGACTATCAATCACATCAATCTTCTGGTCGTGTGTGTGTGTGTGTGTGTTATTGGTTCCACTCATGAGTCACACTACCTCGTTTAGTATATGAACGTCCAAGTAGCTGAAACCGGTAAAAAAATATATATATATATACCTTTTAATATATATATATATGTTGTGTCAGACCAGCAGCAGTTTTTCTCATGAGGACAGATCATCAGCTGCTGCGTGGAACTAAGACGAAGGATTATAAAATTATCCAGAAGATTAACCAAGATTATCACTAAAAAAAATATGTTATTAGCCAATCACCTGACTAATATTGTTACCTGACATCCCAGTGACTGTTTTTACTCCATCCCACCACCACAGTTTAGTGACTCTTATGCAAATTTAAAACAAAACAAAAATATTTAAAACCACAATAATAAATCATGTAACACAACTGTATAAATAACCTGTAATAAAAAAAAAGGAAAATTAATCAATAAAACACCTGTACAGATCATCACTACAACAGGTATAGACTACAGCAAAAATTAACGTGTGAAGGAAATATTAAACCCTAATTATCACATAAATAAACAAACAACTTACCTTGGTCACCAGCCGGCAGACAAAGAAAGAAAAGCTCTTAGTTCTGACCTGACCTGACCTGACCTAACCTGACCTAACCTGACCTAACCATGAGTAAAATTAAGCCAGAGAGACAGAGTTTGTATCAGAAGCTTCTCCTCTTAGGCACCGAGAAGAGAGGCTCAGGTGAGTTCTTTATTGTCTACCTGTCTGTCTGCTTACCATCTTGTCTGTCAGTGTTTTTTATTCGTCTGTCTGTCTGTTTAGGTGTTTTTAACTATTTGCCTGTCTGATGTCTTTCAATCTTGGGTGCTGTTCTTGTGTCTGTACCTGTCTACCTGTCTCATTTAATGTCTCTGTTGACGTTATTACTGTCTGTGTTCACCTGTCTGTTATATATATTAGCTTATTTTCTGTACCTGTCTATTCTTTCTCCTGTCTGTTTCTGTGTTTACCTATCCGTCTGATTGGTTTTCACTTCTGTCCAAGTGAATCGAAACCTCTGTCTGTTTCCACATCAATCTGTCTTTTCTGTTGTTTATCGGTTTGTCCGTCTGTCTGTCTTAATGACTCCCTATACACTTAACCTCTCACAGGGACAGAGGGAGGAAGAGAAAGGGAAGAGGAGAAAAGGTACCTCCTATCCCTCTCTCTAAACACTCCCCTTCCCCCCCTTCCCTCTTCCCCTTCTTCCCACTCCTATCCCCACTGGCTTAGATAAATAAACAAAGAATATAAATGGCTTTGGTTAATAAGGTAAGATCCATTACTCCTTCACTGCTGCCGCTAAACGTGTTAACTCCAGCTTACCGTAGTAGTACTGCTGGTGTGGACATTGCTTTCTATATCTCTTAGGCATTTAATTGAGCATGAGTAGTTTTTTTATTATTATTATACTCCGATTAATTATGTAGATGATTATTAATTAGATTTTTTATTTGCAGGTTAATTGTAATTTGTATTGATGTTAAGTGGTTTGTGTTGAGGATAAGTATTTATTTAATTTAGAGATGTATTATTTATTGTGTATGATTATCTGGTGATTTAGGTTGTATGATTAATTATTTTCTTAACTTTTAATGTTAACTTATGATTTTACATATAGGTGTTGAGAGGTGTATTCACGATGCTGTTTTTGGCTAACCTACACAAACCACCTTAACTTAACCTAACCTTACATAACCTAACCTAACCTTACATAACCTAACCTAACCTTACATAACCTAACTTAACCTAACCTTACATAACCTAACCTAACCTAACCTTACATAACCTAACCTAACCTTACATAACCTAACCCAGCTGTTATCTTGAGGTATTTAATTACAATGACGTTGTGTCGTAAAAACACCTTATCATTCATACAGACTTACAGTGATACAGTGACAAAAAATAATATCCCGACCTTATGACACTACATTTCTACAGTGACAGTGATAAGTAGTTACGATTATACAGTGACATTACTACAATAATCTGGTTCTACAGTGACGGTGCTACGCCAATACAATTCTACAGTGATCTGATGTTGAGGATCTATAGTGAGGGTGACACAATATCCCCAATCTACAGTGACATAAATACGACCCCATGGACCTACAGTGACAGTAATACGACCTCACGGACCTACAGTGACAGTAATACGACCTCACGGACCTACAGTGACAGTAATACGACCTCACGGACCTACAGTGACAGTAATACGACCCCACGGACCTACAGTGACAGTAATACGACCTCACGGACCTACAGTGACAGTAATACGACCCCACGGACCTACAGTGACAGTAATACGACCTCACGGACCTACAGTGACCTTGACCTCATCTCTCCATCGTATGACCACATCCTGTAGGCTGTAGGTCATGATCTGTGATGATTTCCAGATATGTCGGGGGATTAGTGGCTGATCTGTCATGTTTATTGTATTACCACGAACAGTTTTCTTATTATTATTATATTATTATTATTGTTATTATTATTATTGTTATTATTGTTATTATTATTATTATTGTTATTGTTATTATTATTATTATTATTATTATTGTTGTTATTATTATTGCTTTATCATTATTATTATTGTTTTTAATATTGTTATTATTATTTTTTTATTGTTATTGTTACTCGTATTATTATTATTGATATTATTGTTATTTATATTCATTGATAAGTAGGATGGTCTTTACTACACTTGACCTAGCTTAACCTACAGTTCATTTGACCTGGCGTGACTTCCTGCATATACAGTATGACCTAACATGACCTAATTTGATCTACAGTATACATGACCTAATTTGACCTCCAGTATACATGACCTAATTTGACCTCCAGTATACATGACCTAATTTGACCTCCAGTATACATGACCTAATAGGACCTCCAGTATACATGACCTAATTTGACCTCTCTTACAGAACGTGTGTTGTACCCGACTAAACCTAAGAGCTCGGTGCAGAAAGTTCCTGTCCTTGGTGGCACTCCCATCACGGCTGACACTGCCCTGGTAAGTACCTTCGTTTTCTCCACTACTGTCTATGATGATACTGTCCACTGGTACTGTCCACATATACCATAATGAATTTTGTTATAGGTAGGTGTGTGTGTGTGTGTGACCCCAACGATCACACCTAGTAATAAATAATAATTACATTTAATCCTAAACAGTTTATGACCAAATTATCAAAAGCTCTTTATACCGATATAATTATAGAGTTTTATATAATTATTCTAATGAGTAAAACACAAAAATACTTTACCACAATGATAAATCTAAAGTGGGATTAAACATACGGTATTATTAAGTTAATCTTCTTATTTATTTTCTTAATCTTAGGTTAGGTTAGAAATTAAGTACAATACACACCTTCGCCTCTTATTCACCCCCTTTCCATCTCCCCCCTCCCTTCCCTTTCTTCCTCCCTTCTCTCCCTCCCCTTTTTCCCTCCCTTCTCACCCTCCCTTCTCTCCCTCACCTTTCTTCCTCCCTTTCATCTCCCTCTCTACCTTCCCTCTCTCCCTTGCCCCCTTTCCCTCACCCCTTCTCCCTCACCCCCCTTGTTCTCTCTCCCACCACCTTGCACTCCCCACCCTCTAACTCTCAGTGGATTTATACCACACTGACACACTTATCGACCAATTATCACGCACTCTGTAACCCCAAGACCTCACACTCACTTCTAACCCACACTCAGACCCTTAAGACCACTTAACCCCAAGACCTCACACTCACTTAACCCCAAGACCCTCACACTCACTTAACCCCAAGACCCTCACACTCACTTAACCCCAAGACCCTCACACTCACTTAACCCCAAGACCCTCACACTCACTTAACCCCAAGACCCTCACACTCACTTAACCCCAAGACCCTCACACTCATACACTCACTTAACCCCAAGACCCTCACACTCACTTAACCCCAAGACCCTCACACTCACTTAACCCCAAGACCCTCACACTCACACACTCGCTTAACCTTACCAGGAAACACAGGTTAAGTGAGGAGCTTCCTTTGAGATGCAAGTCACATGGTGTGTGTGTGTGTGTGTGTGTGTGTGTGTGGTATTATACTCGTTAACTCTTCCTTTGGGTTGTAAACCTTTGTTATGCCCTTATAAAAAATATTTAAATGGAAGACGGCGTCTGATTGGTGCTTGGACACGAGAGAGAGACACGAAGATCAATATCTGTCACAGATTATTACGAAATTGGGGATAAAGACATCTTCTTCACGGCCAGAAATAGACATCTCGTGCAGACATAAGCCACAAATAGCCTTTACCTGGGAGATAAAACATAGAAAACCAATAACAATTCTCAACTAATCTTAAACCAACCAACCAATCAAAAATATACAAATAAAACAAGAAACCACACGATTTATTATTTTTAGACAACCAAACAACATAAAGAAATTTGAAGAAAAAAAAACGAAGGAAATGTTCATAAGAAAACAGGAAGGAAATTCTTTATTGTGTTCATTTTCTTCTCTCGTTCGTCTGTTCAATTCCAGCCGTCTCGTAATCCCGTAATCTCCAGACGACCGGGATTACATTATTCTCTCGTGTCTAAAATAGAGAGTAAATTAATCCCTTTGATATTGTGATAAAAATGAGGTTAACTTTTTTTCTTGTAACTATCCTCAAAAAAAAAATTTATTGAAATTATTTTTTTAAAGGTTTGGATTCAATTTTGTTTGTATGCAGTGTTTATTTATCTGTGTGTCTGTCTGTCTGTGTCTTTCTTTGTCTGTCTGTCTTTGTCTGTCTGTCTGTCTGTGTCTGTCTATCTATCAATTTATCTGTTTTTCTCTATCAGTCAGTCTTGTTCGCTTCTTCTCAAACACCTGTGATTAATTAATTTCTCCACTCACCTGTTTTACTATTCAGGACACACATCACCACTTAGAACCTACATCACCACTTAAATACCTTATCATCGTGTATGTTCTTAATTGCTACTTAGAATTCTTCATACCACTTAGACCCCCTTAAGTGTTCCAGGACTCCTGAGCCAGCCTCATCTGTACTCTAACCTAACTGTTGTGTCTGGGGTCCATTAAGACTAAGGTCCATTAGGATTGGGGCCCATTAGACTGGCTCCATTAGAACTGCTGGTCATTTTGGTTAGGTTAGGTTAGATTAGGTAAGGTTAGGTTATTTTAGGTTGGGTTGGGTTAGGTTATTTTAGGTTGGGTTGGGTTAGGTTATTTTAGGTTGGGTTGGGTTAGGTTATTTTAGGTTGGGTTGGGTTAGGTTATTTTAGGTTGGGTTGGGTTAAGTTATTTTAGATTAATTAATGAAAGACAAGAACTATAGAAAATGATAAATAGAATGACAATAATGAATAAAAACAACAACAAAATAACAATAAAACCGATGGATGAGAATAACGACAACAAAGACATACGTAGACAATGAAGACACGCGAAGGTAGGAAGGGGGAAGCAGCCAACCTCCAGCTTACAGAACCAACCCTGAGTTCTTGCCTTTTTGGACTTTACATCACACTTCTGCCCCCCACTTACGCAGCTCCCACCCCCTTCAGGAGGTGTTTCTCTTTCCTCTCGGTAATCGGCGTCGATATCGATAATCTGACACTAGCGGAGCCCCTCTCTACCTCCCTTCACCTGACACTAGCGGCGCCCCTCTCTACATCCCTTCACCTGACACTAGCGGAGCCCCTCTCTACATCCCTTCACCTGACACTAGCGCCCCTCTCTACCTCCCTTCACCTGACACCACCTGACACTAGCGGAGCCCTCTCTACCTCCCTTCACCTGACACTAGCGGCGCCCCTCTCTACATCCCTTCACCTGACACTAGCGGAGCCCCTCACCTCCCTTCACCTGACACTAGCGCCCCTCTCTAACCCAATGTGGAAGGACCTCCACCTACGTCACCCAGCCAGTTACAATAGGGAGGGACCCACTAACATCAACAACAGTGTCCCCCCCCTCCTCCTCCTCCTCCTCCTCCTCCTCCTCCTCCCCTCTTCCTCCTCCTCCTCGGTGATACACAATGGTCACTCCCTGGCCTAGTACAATGTTCGCTAGTTTGTCGATATCTTCCGTCCACAATATGGCGTCTTCCCCGAGGTACTTGACCCCTTCCTTTTTATATTATTTTTATACTGTGGTTTTCTTTGTCATCATCATCATTATCATCCAGCTTTTTATCTTTTTCTTTAGGCACCACCACCACCACCATGACATGACAGGCACCACCATGACATGACAGGCACCACCATGACATGACAAGGCACCACCACCATGACATGACAAGGCACCACCACCACGACATGACAGGCACCACCATGACATGACAGGCACCACCACACCAACACTGGTTACGATACAAGGAGGTAATGTAAACACGCCGGCGATGAACGCGTGACTAGGATCAATAGTCTCTTGATGCCTTTATCGACACATTGTAACGGTGACTCATAGGGTGACTCCTAAGGTGACTCATATCTTAGGGTGAGTCGTACCGTAAGACTTAAGATGCTGTGTGTTCTTGAAAGTTTGGTAATAAAACTTTCTTTCATCAAGTATTTATCTCCACCTCTTCCGAAAACTTGAAATAAAGTTGAGAAGGAGAAAAAAGATCGTCTTCTTCAGCTCTACTTTATGGTTGTTTGTTTTTAGTTATGATATAAAAAGAAATATTTTAGGAATCCTTGATAATTACATCCTATTGTTTATGGTCTGTGGTGAGGAAGGATGATCTGAATTAGCTGTTGTAGTTAGCTTTCTTATTGTGAGATTTAGTATTCATTAAGATGTACTCGTAGACCACTTGTGTGTTTAATTAACGTAATGAAACTGTGTTGGATGTTGATGAGATATATAGAAACCTTATACATTAAATGTTAGTTGACCATCACCTCCCTACGTCTCATATTTTTACTTTATCACCCGTATATTCTCTTCCATTCACTGTTTTTTTTTCTTGTTTTATCTTTCACTCATTCCATCTCTGTCTGCCACTGTTCTGTCTGTTTCAGTGTGTCTCTTATCTCTCGGTCTCCCACACGTTCATGTTAACCTCTTCTTCAGGCGCTGCGACGACAAGTGTTTGGTTCAGCGGACTTACTGGGATCAACGGAGAACGAGTGGCTGGGTCAGTCTTTCGTCTTTCATGATGGCGAGACTGTCGAAGCGTACAGCCTCAAGATGCACAAGACTAGCACCAAGGGCCTGGCCATGTGTGTCCAGGGATTCATCCTCAAACACCTGCTCTTCAACCGCCGGGGAGCCAGGGTGGTTGCCGACCCCACAGTGTGAGTCTTTTTCATTTTGTCTTTAGTAATTTTGTTCTTAGACTGATGGTTATAACTCCCGCTGGGCTGAGACAAGAACACAGACGAGCGTTCACCTGATGTATGTACAATGTTATATAGGGCTATGTATTTACACACCGTTGAAATACTAAGATGTGTGCCGTATGTTCTTTTAGATCAGTCGCTGTTGCAAGAGCGGTTTGGTTTTCTATGAAAGATGTAAGATGATGTACGTCTTTTGAAATTAGTTTATTTTGTGTATTTAATGTGAAATATACTGGTTCAATGTAATTTTTAATATTTTATAATCATATAATATTATGTATAGTAGCTAAAACAACTATCTGTGCATACTTTGTGGGAAACAATATGAGACCATGGACGATAAATATTGGTATATGAGGGCTGTCACTAGTCACATGTAAAATTTTAGAGCATATCGACCCCCACCTGCACAGATAGTTATTTTATCTACTGTATTTATACAATACTTACACAAAGAAGTTTAGAGTTATTAATTGGAGAAGCTGTATTGTTTGTTTATGTGGGAGATGCTCTGTCTTCCACAGGTGAATACAGGGTGTAGATGTGAGATCGGAGAGTGATTGTAATCTTGCTTCATCCATTGTATATCCTGCATTTTGTTATTAATTTATTCACCAGCATTTAGGGTGAATACTAAGTGATACTCCTGTAAATGGAGGGAAAGATATGTTGTGAGATTGTCAGATTATTTACTAAATCAGTTGGGCCACAAGTCCATGCAGTGTCAATGTCTGTACTCTTTGTTTTATTGTGAATATAATAGTTGTTAATTGTTATAAATTAGTATTTCTCTTTCTTGACTCAATTTGTACAGTATAAAGAATAGTTTTCCTTGGATGTTTTCTCAGTGTTTGTATTAAATATCACTTTAACTATCAGCCAGAGGTAGCAAGGAGGGTGTACACATCCTGGTCTGTTCACCACAACCGTTATTTCAGAATGTGTGAGTGATTAATGGGCCAAGGAGTTGAAGCACTGCTGAAAGAGGAAGGTTATTCAGTAGTGGCTGTGACAATAGTTCAGTACCTTCAACAAACGTGTACTACTACGTGTTTCATATTTGTGTTATGATGTGAGTCTGAGGTTCATGACATAAAATAGACCACAGGTAGAAGCCACAAGGTTACGCTCGAATGTCTTAGTCACGGCTTGCAAATATCTCTCCTTATGGGGTGGAAGGGTTTTGAATGTTCTGGCTGGCATTGTTTTACTTATACGGTCCTTTGATGTGGCGACTGAACCTGGTTGATATTATATACTTACTCGGGAACCTTTGTCGTATCCTTTAGCACTTGAAACTACCTAGACCGGCTATGGTATTGTCCTTAACTGTATCATTACTATTAATAGTTATCACAGGGAAATTAATCCCAATATCAGCCTCCCTAGTAGTATTGAGAGAAAAACTAGTATTAAACACGTAATATTCCCAACAATAGTAATACACATGACCAGTTTCATGCAATGGCCAGTCACCTTGATCATCGAATCGGGTAAGGGACGAAGAGAACAGCGAACTCAATTTTTTCTCCTCCTCCCCAGGCTTCTACGGGCGACGACAAAGGCACAGGAGGAGGCACTGGTGGGGGCCCTCAGTGACATACTTTGGAGGGCCGGGGAGCGACAACACGCCGTGCTGTGCCTCGCCCAGGAGAACATTTACGTCAACGACACGCCCTCTTACCAGTCCGATGGATGCACCGAGCGGGTAGGTCATCACACAGACACACTGACCAAAGTACAGGGAGGAATATGCGAGAGTTTCCAATCACACACTGGAGATATAAGTGCCTATAGAATCATTCAGGTAGGGAATGATGAGTTCAATATACTCTAACCTAGACATTCAGGAATACAGTACAGTAATAAACAAACTCTTACAGTCAGACAAGGAAATACACAGGAAAACATAATGAGGATCCTTGAACACAGAATCCACCTTTTAACTTCATTAGTCCATTCATCCAGGTCTATCTCTTCCCCTGGCCCTCATAGCCAATAGTTCATCCCTTAATATCCCTGATTATATGACTTGAGTAACATTTTTTTTTTTACTTTTTCTAGCATATCTTCATTAGCTTTTCTATATCAGTATAAATTACCTTTTAAATTATATCAAGGTTAAAAGACAACAAAGTTAATGTATTATAATATACAAGAACATTCCATTATTATTATTATTATTATTACTTCTTATTCAATCACCAAATAAATAAGAATTAATGTCCTTTTCAGATCCACACCTTTGAGTTCAAGAAGCAAGATGAGCTGACCTTCAACCTTAAAAAATATCTCTTTGAGGTGAGCATCTTTACAGGGATCTAGTGGCAGTATTGAAGCCTGTGTTAAATTTACAGATACAGAATCAATAGTATGTAAAATAAACAAAATATCTCTATCCTGTATATCCTGTTGGGTTTGATATATCATGAAGAATTGTGTTTGTTGCAAGCTTTAAATGTATGCAGTTATTTTGCTGAACCATTATTAAATTTATCTTTTATGTGGTATTTATCGATTATTTCTAACATATATGCATTGAAAATATTAAAGGATGGAGTAGATAGTTGTCACAGTGAGGGCTGATCCCATCATTGTTGTTTACAGTTCTTGGCTGACGAAGGTAACGGGTTACTGCTCTTCCTTTATAGCCTCGTCCTCTCCCGCGGCTTCAACAAGTAAGTTCTTGTCCTCCCTATCCCCCTGATGTTTGTTGTCCCTAACCCCCCCTGATATTTGTCCTCTCACCCCCTGATGCTTGTCCTCCCTGACCATATAAACTAATCATTTATCTGCTCTTGCCCCGGCAGGTTGAACGAGGACATGGGCGGTGAGGAGGTGAGTCTGCTGTGTACTAACGCGATAATCCACCCGTGTTTGGCCACTCTGATGCTGACGGGCCGCGCCACACTCTTCCTCCACAACGGCATCATCTACGAGGGCAGCGAGGATACCATGGTCAGTAAGCACGTGTTTATATAGTCAGGTGTCTGGTGGCGCCTGTACTTGCACTGTTATTAATTGCTTCTTATGTATGTAAACATTTAGTGTGTGGAGAAGTATAAGACATAAGACAGATTCAGAAATAAGCTCCACATCCTGATCTCTCCCCTAAATTCCCTGTGCTTTCCTGGTGCTTAATTGAAATTAATTTTAGGACTTAGGGATTTTCAGGGTTGGTGAATTAGCTGGTTTTAATTCCAAATGTTTTGAATATAAAGTGTTAATTTTTAATCCTTTTCCTCTGATTCGTTTGACAATACAGCGTGATAAGATGAAAGTTATGAAGAAAAGCCTTTAATGTCTATGTTAATCTTGACATAATAATTAAAGAATGAAACAATATACTGTACATTACATATTACTGAACCTTATATTAGTTTGATAATTCTGGTAACTATGTTCTAGGCCAAGCCCAAAACAGGTATCATAACCCGGGCGGAGGTGGGGCTGTTAGTGTGGAGGAGACCGGAGGAAGGAGGTCAGGTCAACGTGGGGTCACGACTCAAAACACCTTCTTTCCCTGTCTGGGTCACGAGGTGTAATGACTCCTACGGGATCCTTTTCAACCCTAATAAGGAACTCACTAGGGACTACCACGCTGAAAACAGGTGTGTGTGTGTGTGTGTGTGTGTGTGTGATGATGATGATGATGATGATGATGATGATGATAATAATAATAATAATAATACCCCCTGTATTAATAATAATAATAATTAACGGTTTATTGAAAGAGCATGGCAGCCTGAAGGCTGAAAATATACTGTTACATAATTGGGGAATGGGTTACTTGATTGACAAATAATATACAAGTAACATAAGTGATACAAATATGATATACAATAACTAAGAGGGGAGAAGGTTATACTATAGGGCATTTCAACATAGTGACAGTGCAAAAAGGTAAGATTGACTGGGAGTTAATACACTCGTTGATTACCAGTTATTGATATATTTACAATGGTTGGGACTGGGCTGTTCTTATAGCGATCAATACATGCTTGTATGGGCTGGATGCGGTTGTGGTGTCGAACAGCAATTCGGGGACGAGGGATCTCGGGTGGAAGTAGGATTCGGTGTCGAGAATGGTGCAGAAACTTCTCATCAAATTTGCAGATGAGGTCGTGGTGATGGTCAGTGAGAGCCGAAAGGGTCAGTGTGTTGAGCGCTTCTTGATATGTGGATTAGGAAGGGGAGACAATAATTTTGCATGCCCTATTTTGCACTTTTTTCTATGTGTTTACGTTGTGTAGCATTTAGGGAGTAAGACCAGGCAGGGAAGGCATGGGTGAGCTTGGGAAGAATGAATGTTGAGTAAACACTGAGGAGCTCGGGCGGAGGAACTCCGAGGGACTTGAGTTGGCGGATGAGGTGGGGACAAAAACTGGAGGATTTGACAACTTTACTGACGTGTGTTTTCCAATTTAGATTATCTGTAGTGACGCCGAGGAGCTTAGTGGAGTCCACAACCTGGAGTGTGTTGGGGCCCAAAGTAATGGAGGGAGGTGAGACAACGTCGGAGGAGAGGTTGATATGCGTAACCATGGTCTTGGTATGGTTGATGGTAATGTGGTTGTTGGTGGCCCAAATTTGGAGACTCTTCAATAAATCCTGGAAGGTGGTGTCGTCGGGAGCCGAATTGTTGACGCTGATCCCAATGGTGGAGTCGTCGACATATTTCCAGCGAGCAGGGGTTTCTCTTAGAGCATCATTGATAAGCATAAGAAAGCAGAGCGGTTCCCGTCTTGGTGCCTTGAGGGACACCACAGGTGAGTGACTGAAAAGTGGAGACAGCCCCTCGGAAGCGTACAGCTTGGCGTCGGTCACTAAGAAAGTCTAAGCCATGGTATAAGACTTCTCCAAAACCTGAGGTTGATATATTTGTTGATTAAATTGTGGTCAAGTAGGTCAAATTCTTTGGTGAAGTGAGTGGTGGAGCTAGCTTTCATATTGCCAAATTGCTGAGGATCTATGGCAGATTAAGCTGGGTTTTGGTGTGATGGCAATGGGTCGTAGTTCATTTAAGAATTGTGGGCTGGTTGACTTGGTCACTGGTGACACATATGAGGTCTTCTAGTCAGCTGGGCATCTTGCTTGGCTGAGGGAAGCATTGATGATGGAACAGAGAGGTTCAGCGGAGTTGAAGGTAAACCATCACGGGGGTACACGGCGGTCTCTTAAAAATATATACATTTCCGTCGGAACCGGTTATTAGGACATTTAAATATTTGTTTTCTTTATTATCTCATCTTAATTTACATATATTGTATTTCAGAGACTTTTTCTATTCATTTATAACTAGTTTGAACATTCAGAATAAGTCTTTCGGGTGCCTACCCACACCTGATGATTTATCCCGAACTTTCCAATAATATTGTCAGATTACTAAATAGTAACCCGAACCTATTTATGGAAAATTTGGTTTAAAACATTGAATTATGGCCCAGAGAGTGCTTTCGGGGTACTGTACTAATAAGTAACCCGAGTGTTTAAAAAAATGGCTGTATGTGTCAACAAAAAGTCTGCCTCAAGCTTTAACTGGCTATTTCTTCACCAGGTTCGATCTATATTACTACTCTGCCAGCACCAACCAGAAGTCAGCTACCATCATCACTATCGACACTCGTAACCAGACGGTCAAGGAAGAGTACAACTCCCCCTACCTGGAGAACCTCATCCACACCAAGTAGGTCCACCACTCATGGCCTCACCTTCACTCACTCGGCCTCATTCAACCATTCCTTGACAGTTGAGTGTATTGTTGGGGCATATTTCCTATCCTGTTTTAGAGTTTGCATTGCGTATTGCAGGTAAAATTTTGCATAATACCTGTAACTGGAATATTTAGTAATTTCGCGAAATGGCTGTTTCACTTGCTCAGTTCTTGAAGCGCCTACAATTTTCAGCCATTGCATGAAATGGCTGAACTTCTGCCTTGTCATTTCATGAAATGGCTAAAATGACTTTGGTGTGATGTAGTATACTGTCCTTTAATGTGATCACTTAATTCTAGGGGTACTCAACTTATGTCTTAACTTGAGGTCGCTGCCACCAGACCACAGGACAGTATGTGTAGTGCTCTTTAGGAAGCTGGCAGAGTAATCCAGGCACTCTGAGTTTGTATTTTCCAAACAAGTTAAGAGTGGAAGGGAGGGCGAAACACCAAGAAAGAGTCTAACTACTTTATTTCTTAATATGAAAAAATATATTGCATTCAATCACAATACAAAAATAGTTGACCTTCCCCAAACAATTAAGGTCACTGCACCACACAAAAATACCTGACCTTCTCCAAACAGTTAATTAAGGTCTTCTCTCCCCATACCAAATCATTGACCTCTTTACCTAGGACATTCCTTCCCCAATATCACCCAGAAATACTCAATAGCACCAACATACTCAACAGCATCCGATTAAGGAACCTTCATTAATATCCACAATACATACAGGTACTGCCGCTCATTCTTAGCACCACAGGTACACACACACTACATAGCACAGAGGAGATTATACACATGAAATCTCGAACGAATAACACACCCGAAGTAATCTGTACATAGCGGGTCATGTTTACGTCGCGGGTGAGCAACAAGTGGATGGTGAACGTGCCCAGGCCAACAGTCTCTCGGCTGCTGGCTGAGCTTGGCTGCGGGCCTGCGTAACGTGATGTTATCTGCTCTTAAGGCCTCCTCCATCCTTCTCTAACAATGATGCTGGACGACATGGACATCGTCTGGGCACACCCCATGGCCTACAGGGACCTGTGTACGGAGTGGGGTCATGGCTTAGAGCGAGTTGACACGGATGTCATAACATTTTAGCTAGACTGAAGCTGCCTGAACACTATTTAAAATACAACACAGCTAGGTTAATTGATTACTGCATATTCAGACAAAATACTAAGTTACAACACTAAGGGATGAGGTGGGACATGGACTACTAGACTTTACCTGTGTACAGGATGGAAATCTTGGGTGAAGTGAGATCATGGGCCCGCTGACTCTCTTCCACCCAGCGTCTCCTAACCGTGAGTTACCAAGTTGTCACTTACAGAGAAATCGACAGACTAAGTTACTCTACACAGTGGCATTTGAAAATGAGGCTTCGAACTCATTTTAATCTGCTAAGTTTGTCTTTTCAAACTAAGTAGTGATTGAGCTCTCAAAGACAAGAATAAAACTGAAGACAAATTCTTAGAATGGCAGTATTCAGGGAGGGGAGCGAAGCAGATAGCTGAGCTTTTTCGTTAAACTCGATCGATAAGTATGTTTTGTGTTTACATTTCAGACAATTATCTAACTTCCATAATACAAGACTGACAACACTTTCTATGTTTCCTTCGGATTCTCTGATGTTTCGAACGGCCGCCTCGTAAGAACACACGAAACATATGATTTACAGCTGGCAAACAGAGTACTCAACACATAATCTCTTCACACGAAATACTCTACATCTACAGATACAAGATGCCTTCAACATATACTAAACACATCTAGACTATTTTCTCTCTCGGTGGGTGTACCTGATTGACCGTACAATAAATTCATTCACTCACAATTTCAAATTCGGGAACACCCTAGGATATACAGAAATAACGGAGTCCCTGATAGAATACACAAAAGGAAAACGGAGGACTAAGAAATACTGAAGTGATTAGAGAACGAACGTTTCTACTGGGGGACTCAAACGTTCATATGTTTTGTGGGCTCTGTAGCATAATATGAATAATATAATTAAGTGTTGAACGGACTAACTACACAAACGTGACCACGGCACTTTAAGTGGCGGAAGGATCACGAACTTGATTAAGTGGCACTGATATACCATAATCCACTTCAACTGAGCTTTGGGGAGGTGATTGCATACAACCTGGCCATGAGAGTTGAGATCTCTACTCAAAATAGGTCTGACAACAACTCCAGTGGTCTTTGGGCGTTTTATTTTCCTTGGTAGGCGAAGCAGTAAGACTTGAACATCTCCAAAGCTTCTTTAGTGATGTTTGCATAATTCAGAGCAAGGTGAGCTTTCATTCTGTCATAGCCACGATAGCCTGTTGCAATATGTGCCATCTTGATGACGTCCAGGGCCGGATTCAGAAGTGGGTAGCTGCCCAGGGGCCTCCACAATCTGGGGGCCTCCACAAAGAGGCTGCCCATGGGCCTCCACAGGTCTAAATCCGGCACTGATGACGTCGTAAATATCCCCAATGCTGACATAATAGAGTAGTGTCTCGTGTGCTGTTTTGCGCTTCTTGATCAGCTTTCCACGTCTCTACAATGAAGAACTTTATATACTGTACCTGTAAAAAAAATCACCAAATCAGTGCCACTTAACCAAGTTCGTGATCCTTCTACCACTTACAGTACATCAAAGAGAGCCGCTTCCTGCTGTTCGGTGCTCCTGCCTATTCATTTCGATAAAAGTTTCCAGTTTTATTGTAATGTTTATTTCTGTGAATTCATTCCATGATATATATATATATATATATATATATATATATATATATATATATATATATATATATATATATATATATATATATATATATGGACAAATGACAAGACATTTACTCTCCTTGTGTTCCAGATGGCAGGGAGCGGATGTTAACTGGAACGGGACGGCGCCCTTTGTGTAAACTCGCATCATCTACAAGAACATTATGATTTCACTCCTCCTGGCTTCCAAGTACTCCTTCTGCTCGTGCCTCCTCTGGCATATCTGTTGCCGTTTCATCATCAGCGTCTCCTGCTGCATCTTAACCTCTCGCCTCCCCGGTGTACGCTGTTGCTTTTACTCACTCGCTCTGTTAAGTGTTTCTCGCTGATAAGGGACATTCATATCATAAAATGTCTGACTATACAGTATTTTTTGAGGAACCTGGTCACTTTATTAGCAATGAGTTGTGTTATATCATCTAGTGAAATATGTTCATGTTATCCTGAACCTTATGATTAAAAAAAAATTATATATATATACAGTAATTCGTTCTTGTATTTCATCTTTGGTCTCTGAGGTCTTCCCTTGTATGTAGTTTCTTTCAAAGGATAAGCAATGTTGCAATTGTCTCTCGCTCCTAACACCTCTCATGACATCTACTGTCTCTTCCTCCGTTTTTCTTCTTCTTTCCTGACTCCTTCTGTAGACCTTTTTATTAGATAACTTGTCCTGTGGTCCTGTCAACACCTTTCACTTGCTGGTTCTTTGTTCTTACTACACGTCTCCTGTAGCTACTTCCGCGCGCTAACCTCAGCTGTCGACCTTCTAGTGATCACTTGTGTACGTCTCAACATCTGCACTCCTTCATTTGGTGTGGCAATCGCCCGTATTATTAAACAACATCTTCCCTTGAAGAAGGCCGTCGTGTTTCAACCCGAGTTTTAAAGTAAATGAGTCCTGAGGGACACCACAGTACAGTACTTAACGGGGTGGTGTGGCGGTAAGATTAACTAATTCCAATAAAATTTATTTAAATGTTGGAATTAGTTAATCTTACCGCCACCACCCCGTTAAGTACTGTACTGTGGTGTCCCTCAGGACTCGTTTAGTTTAAAACTCGGGTTGAAACACAACGACCTTCTTCAAGGGAAGATGTTGTTTAATAATACGGGCGAATGTCACTTTCGTAGAAACTGTGTAACCAAACTTGTAACAGTGTGTAATGTAGTTACGACGTGCAGATACGTAGGCTGAAAGTTAGTATACGAATATATACATAGTAGGGCAAGTTTATTTTGGTTAGATTAAGAATCGAGTAAATAGATTGTATTGGATAAAGAAGTTGTAATAAGTGTTAAAGGAGTTAAGACTCGCCTAGCCTTGCATTGCTTTAAGAGTGTATACAGGAATTATTGCCACAACCGTCCATCCGTAGAGGACAAATGTGCCCTGAACTGAAGGTATCCTGAAACTGAAGTTTGTTCATGTCACAAATGAAGGATTTTTCTCATGAACTTAGGATGCAGAAGGACTTTGTCATGCTTCTAGACAGACTTAAAATGAAGTGACGAATCTTAAACTATATGACACATCAGTCTCCCTTCATCCTGGTACTGACACAAAAGACTCGAGCTTAAGTTTCAGTACACCAGGCATTCATCCTATTATTTCTTTGTTAAAATGACCTACACTTCCTAATTTATGTAGAACAATGCAGCCACGGGCGAGTGTGTTTTCGTCTGTTGGTATCTGTCATCATCATTATATTCCTCTCTCTCTCTCTCTCTCTCCTTTTCTCATTCTCTTTCAGTTTGTTTCACTGTCCGGCCCCACCTTTATCTCAACCAATGTAACTCAAGACACGTATACCTGTACCACTTTCTGTTTATTTAAAGATGATGTTGACAGTGTTAAAGTCAGTGATACAGACCTAACAGTTTAGACTCCTACTCCATCTCTTTATATAATAATAGCAGCAATAGATTGTTGTTATGAAGTTCTCTCCATCTCAATTATTCCATTTAAGTTGGTGTTATAGACGTAGTAGATGAAGGAGTGTGTCAAGTTGTCCTCTTCATTCCCTGCCAGTAATCGACACAGGTCCTGTAAAATGAAACTGGTTTGCTGTACACACTAGTTTTCCTTGTATAGACTATCAAGAGAATAAGTTGATAATCTTTTCAGTTAAAAGACTATGCTGTTAGATAGTCAGTAGGTGGCAGTGACTGTTGTGGACTTGAGATTGTAATCACTGAGTGTTTAGGTGGACTAACTGGGTAAAGTGAATGGTAGTGCAGTAATCCACATAGTACTATAGACTAAGTGGTGGGGCCATAGGCTTGTGTTTCAACTGGTTAGACAATTTATAATGGGATTAGTTGGTAAGGCTTGTAAGTTACTCAGTCACATAGTTTAATAAGCATAGGAGGAGTAAACTTATTAAGTAATTTGTGTATTGTGGACAACCCTAAAGACGTGATGTTCTCCTTGAGTTTTGGGGAAACTTTTTTTCTACGTCTTGGGGAATTTGTCATCCACAGCCTATATATAAGAATTCCTTGACAGAAGTTTGGTCAAAGTTAAGAATCTGATAATTGTCATAGAAGGAAAGAGAATATAGAATATTAACGTGTTGGTTCTGGTGAGTCTGTCAGGAAGATAGTGAGTGACTTGTGTGTGGAGAAAAACTAGATCATGTGCTTAACTCCTTGTGTGAGTTAATATAAGAAGTGTATTTAAATTGAGATTTGTTATTGGATGTAGCAGAAAAAAAAAGAGACATTTTCTCGTATTTAATATTAGTTGCCAAAAATACAAGGACAATTTACAGACATTCTTAAAGACTATAAGAAATATTCGCTGGTTTTCTCATTTAAAACTAGAGGCGATCGCTTGACATCTGGTAATGATGGTCTGTACTGTAGAGTCACAACTGATTCATGGTGATGGACTGAGAGTTACCTACTGAGAACAGGGTTTCATTTGTGTGAGGTTTTGTTGGTGTGGGGAAATAGAAATTAGATATCTAGGTGATCAGAAGAGCTATTCGTTATACAATCTCAGGATTTCCGTCCATAATATACCACGGTAGCCATCTTGCTCCTGACCCAAGCCATCCTCTTTACTATGCAAATTATATACATAGCTGATAAATATTATTTTTCATCATCATGTATGGATCAAGATATTTCTTCCTGCATCGCAAGTGTACAGTCAACAACAACATTTTCTGCAATTTTAAGATGTTATATAATATGACACACCGGAGCAAGAATTCTGATACATGTGCCGGTTCTCTATGTATTCCTGTTATCTCTGTATTAAGTATACATGATAATACAGGCTACATCGCTTGGTTACACAATGCATAACTCAATTGTACCAACCTTACCCATAGCGTCAGTCAGTGCAGAGAGTTTTGTTGTTGACTGTACGCGTATATAATAATGTACAATAACATAATAAAAATACTGGAATAATGAAAATAAAAGTAACATGGAAGACTTTCCTTAATGTACCTAACCCAAAGTACACGGAGCTCGATGCTTATCCATTACCTCGCATCGATGTTATTTGTTAATGATCTTGCTAATTACAAGGTGTTTAACATCTTTAACCTGAAAAGTGACGTTCATCAAGTGCCACTGAAGGAATCTGACAGGATGCATACTGCGTTTGAGACAAATGGATGACTTATTAGTTTTGTCGGTTCCCATTTGGAGTAACAAACGATGTTGCTGCATTCCAACGAGAAATGGACAAACTAGCTGCTGATTACTGCTTGTACCCTTCACCACTGCCTTTACACGATAGTCCGCTGCCTGGCCGATGGTTGATATATTTTAGGTAGTACTTAACATACTCCATGTACTCGGAAAACTTTATAAATTTCTCACTCTGCTTTTCCTGCCCTGTTAGAGTCGACATACCCACTTATCTATCGCCACAGCACAACTGGCCACTTCTGGTCCGACGCAGGGTAAGGCTGGGTCACGTCACTGTGTGTGAATGTTAGTTCATCAACCGCGCATGCTCAGTTACCGTTTCGGCTACTTCTGGTCCGCTACCACAGGATACAGTATTTGATTTTACAAAGAGTCGCGAGAAAGTAGAATATACCACCGAACTATTTAATACATGTGGGCAACGAATAAACATGAAGGCGTTTATAAAAAAATTCGAAGAACAAAACAGTAATAAAAACAGAGGATGAACTCACGGAACACATGTAAGTTGTACCAGACAAATATACAGGGGGAAAAAACAGGCCGCTTTAAATTTCCTGTGGTCTCTTGATCTTGTTTAAGTTGTATTAGGTGGGATATTAGCCAACAATTGAACAGATCCAGGAGGTGAGGGTATTTGGGTCGTTCGGCTAGTTAGGATTATGCTTGGGTTAAAAAGATTGGCTCGGTTAGATTAGGTTCAGTAGGTTAGATTAGATTTGGGTGGGTTAGATTTGGTTCGGTTAGGTTAGGTTGGGTGAGATTACGTGAGATTTTATCCAACAACTAAACTCCGTGAAAAATTAAAAGGCCTGGGAGAGAGTGAGGTGTTTGTGTCTGTGTGATGGGAGGTGTGTCGAGGGGTCTGGAAAACTTGCGGTGAATTGTGTGCAGGTTTCACAAGCCCCACGGTGGAGTCTGCCTAACTGCTACATAAAAATCTTAATCTAGATCCTAAAATACATCAATCTCCGGGAGGTAGTGGAGAGGAAGAACTCGTATTTTCAGCAAGTCAGCTAACAGAGTATGGTATACGCTGGAAGTTAGGCTGTGTCTGTGATCAAGTATATAATTCTTCCCAGTGGACCATAGGGTGATTTCATACCATCTATTCTTTTAATATCGTAGTTCATCGCAATACAACGCACAATTTGTGATATGAACATGATAGAATTATTGACTGAGGGAAGAATATTAAGAGACGTTAAAACCCACGAGTGTATACAATAGCTGCCTCCTCCATTATTCGTAACCACATTTCACAACATAGAAAGTCCAGCTTCATTACCTCAGGAAAATTCACTTTACGATGATTCACGGAAGAACACAACAGTGGTATCTGCCCGACAGCTCATCTCCATTGCCAGCAGAAAATTAGGCTAACTAAAAGCTTTCCCGAGAGGTCATGATTATAAAATTTATCGTCAGATCTAATGCGACAACATCAATTCACCCAGAGGACTGATGATAAATAGAACAGCTTACAAAGAGAAAACAAGAAAGCAAGTACCTCTTCGACCAAGGATTACAAATGAGGATTAACCGAGGGTGTAGATCTGAACATGAAGGAATCACCTGAGTCCTGCAACAACCAAGGTAAACCTAAATAGAATACCATACAGCACACCTCACGGTACAAAGAAAAGCATAACCAATCTGAACAAAGTCTGAGGTTGTATGCCCCACACTCACACCCTGCCGTCCACCTCCTAGTTGATGGAGTGAGCAGACATTCGTGACTTTGGTGAGATGGCTCGCAGAGGTCAAAGTCAAGCAAAATACATCTTGCACATCTACAGTACCCACCCTGTCCACTTTATGTTTGATTTTGTTGTTGCTGGATAACTTTCACAAAGTCAATGTAACAGAAAAACAGACAAACTCGGCCGACATATAACTTCCCGCAGGATATAAGAAGATAAAGCTATCCGGCCTTACTGAGCCAAGATACAAACACACCAAATATCAAGACGACCACCTCAGAAACAAGGCAATGGAGTGTAATTATTATAATGCAAATAGATAAAGCGGTATATGAAGAAAAGTGTATTACTCTCTCCAATAAAAAAGGGATGGGGAGGTGACCGCAATCTGAGTCATTCCTACACGTCCTCCACCCATGCTCCCTAAACTACTGGTATTATACAGCTGGGGAGAAACTGTAGGAACAATGCTGACTCGAAATATGATGAAGTAGTCAGTTCCCAAGAGACAAGAATGAAGAACTTGCATTTATCAGTCAGGTGACCTGTTTGTTGATGCACCATCATGATAAGATCCGCCAGTATCCCAGGTTATGGACCCGTTTCTGTGGTCTAGTTACCTGGATTCGGATTATGAAAAGTTCCTACTTTAATTTTCCCCGAAGAATACGAATGCGTCTCATTGGCTCACTAAAGTTGTTGCTTAAAGTTAGACAAAAATCTTCATTACTGTAAATTTTGTAATTCTTCTCTTTTCCGTAGTCTTCATTAATATTATCTGAAATCATGTAATAGACTAAATGTGATGTGTAATTACATTATCTTGCCTCTGTTGCTGTACACATCCACTCAGTTAAAATTGATGGAAATTCAAACTTAGATTATGTTTAAGAGAACTTTACCGTTGTTTATAAAAGTTGCTGTGAAACGTGGTAATCAGGCAACAACGATGACGTCAGCATGTAAACATTAAGGTAGAGGGAGTGATCGAGAGGAAATATTGAGGGCAAGGCCTGTGGTGAGTGTGTGTGGATGTATAATGGTGTGTGCGTGCGCGTGTGTGTGTGTGTGTGTGTGGATGTATAATGGTGTGTGAGTGCGCGAGTGTGTGTGTGTGATAAACTGGAGGTAGGTGAGTCAACCCTTCCCCCACCACACACACACACTATGGTTGTTGTCGTAACACCTGTGTTACAAGTGACGACAGCCCTCGTCACCAGCACCTCCCGGGGTGACAACACACTGTACTTACCCACTACATTCACGCGCGAAAGTTTTACCTCATTGAACATGGACACAGATTCTCGAAGTTTCTTAATTTAAAATGTCCTAGTAACTACAATGTGTCTCAATGTCTCTCTCACTTATAGCTACGACATAAATACACCAAAATAGGGCGTCAAAATTAAACCTAGACGCTACCATAACGACAGGCGTTTCCCTCCATCAGGCTCCAGTCCTATTGACCAACTGGAGCGGAAGATGAAACTTAAGAGAATATACCCTAGTTTTTCTCCTTGTTTAAGAGTTTGTTGATCCATTTATTCTCACTATTGGCTGCAGTAGACTATCGGTCTTAACTGCGGTTTTGTCATGATACTGTGGTAATATAAAGATTAGTTTGATAGAGGAGTTTATCAGTAAGTTTTTTATTGTTTATATATATATATATATATATATATATATATATATATATATATATATATATATATATATATATATTCCATACAGCTTATATACAGTACAGTATGTTCGATAAGTTGAGAACCCTGACAGTGAGTAACTCTCTTCTTCAATATACACCTGTAACAACGTATACAGTACATTGACATACATACATACATACATACATACATTAACACGCACACACACACTACATTGTACATAACCGCACTGCTATCAACCGAAGTGTCTCGCCCTAACAGGAAAAGATAGCATTAACAGTTCATAGCAAACAACTCGGCTACATGTGACGCGTTTCGGTTCCAATATCCATTTTTTTTCCAAGATTGTAGAGCTTTCGTGGGGATATTTTTCTTATTTTAGGAAATGCTGTATATTTAAATGATTCACAATATGCAGATTCTGTTTAATAGGATACAGTATTATGACTTCGTTCGAAACTATATAGATATACTGTATATATTTGTTATTGAGTTAGCATGAGGCTTTTAGATCAAAATGGATAATTTCTGACAACGATACGATAGGAATTCGCAACTTATTTAATATTTTCGTTATCGTATTGTTACTCTCCGTCATACGAAATGGTTCACAGTTATTATATGAATGCTATCTGCCAGTTAATAACAGTGATAACGTTAAAATACCACTAACGGAAATTTACCTGAGGTTCCAATGCGTCATATTGATTGTTTTTTTAAAGGAGTTAAATGAGTGGTGATTAAGCAAGAAGTTAGAGCTCTGAGCACCACTAACATGATGCAATCCAGTGTTTGTTGAGGGATTGTCTTGGTGCTGTAACGGTGACGTGGACAGATGATGGTGACGGTGGTGGGGATGAATGTTGTGGTGATATGGTGGTGATGGTGATGAAAGTGGCGGTGGTGGTTGTGGTGGTGAACGTGGAGGTGGTTGTGGTGGTGATGGTGATGATGGTGGTGATGGTGAAGGTGGTGGTGGTGAACGTGGCGGTGGTATGGTGTTAGTGAAGGCAATGATGGTGGTAGTGGTGGTGGTGAAGTCAGTGATGGTGGTGATGGTGAAATCAGTGACATTGGTGGTGGTGGTGGTGATGGTGGTGACGGATTCAAGGTTCACACTTGAGGGGTTTCTCACTCGTGATTTGGAGTCACAGAAACAGTGGAGTTAGCGAGTGTATGTGTGTTGTAGCAAGTGTTTGTGTGTTGTAGCAAGTGTATGTGTGTTGTAGCAAGTGTATGTGTGTTGTAGCAAGTGTACGTGTGTTGTAGCAAGTGTATGTGTGTTGTAGTGAGTGTTTGTGTGTTGTAGCAAGTGTATGTGTGTTGTAGCAAGTGTTTGTGTGTTGTAGCAAGTGTATGTGTGTTGTAGCAAGTGTATGTGTGTTGTAGCAAGTGTATGTGTGTTGTAGCAAGTGTTTGTGTTGTAGTGAGTGTTTGTGTTGTAGCGAGTGTTTGTGTTGAAGTGAGTGTTTCTGTGTTGTGGCGAGTGTCTGTGTTGTGGCAGAGTGTTTCTGTGTGTTGTGAGTGTTTCTGTGCTGTAGCGAGTGTTTCTGTGTTGTAGCAGAGTGTTTGTGTGTGTAGTGAGTGTTTCTGTGTTGTGAGTGTTTCTGTGTTGTGGCGAGTGTTTCTGTGTTGTAGCAGAGTGTTTCTGTGTTGTAGCGAGTGTATATGTGTTGTAGCAAGTGTATGTGTGTTGTAGCAAGTGTTTGTGTTGTAGTGAGTGTTTGTGTTGTAGCGAGTGTTTGTGTTGAAGTGAGTGTTTCTGTGTTGTGGCGAGTGTTTCTGTGTTGTGGCAGAGTGTTTCTGTGTTGTGGCAGTGTTTCTGTGTTGTTGAGTGTTTCTGTGTTGTAGCGAGTGTTTCTGTGTTGTAGCGAGTGTTTGTGTTGTGTGAGTGTTTCTGTGTTGTGGCAGAGTGTTTCTGTGTTGTAGCGAGTGTATGTGTGTTGTAGCAAGTGTTTGTGTGGCGAGTGTTTGTGTTGTAGCGAGTGTTTGTGTTGTAGTGAGTGTTTCTGTGTTGTGGCAGTGTTTGTGTTGTGGCGAGTGTATGTGTGTTGTAGCGAGTGTTTGTGTTGTAGTGAGTGTTTCTGTGTTGTGGCGAGTGTTTGTGTTGTGGCGAGTGTTTTGTTGTAGCGAGTGTTTGTGTTGTAGTGAGTGTTTCTGTGTTGTGGCGAGTGTTTGTGTTGTGGCGAGTGTTTGTGTTGTAGCAAGTGTTTGTGTTGTAGTGAGTGTTTCTGTGTTGTAGCAGAGTGTTTCTGTGTTGTAGCGAGTGTTTCTGTGTTGTGGCGAGTGTTTGTGTTGTGGCGAGTGTTTCTGTGTTGTAGCGTGTTGTAGTGATTGTTTCTGTGTTGTGGCGAGTGTTTGTGTTGTGGCAGAGTGTTTCTGTGTTGTGGCAGTGTTTCTGTGTTGTGAGTGTTGTAGTGAGTGTTTCTGTGTTGTAGAGTGTTTGTGTTGTGGCGAGTGTTTCTGTGTTGTGCAGGTGTTTCTGTGTTGTAACAGTGTTGTAGTGTTTCAGTGTCTGTGTTGTGGCGAGTGTTTCTGTGTTGGCGAGTGTTTCTGTTTGTGTGTGGCGAGTGTTTCTGTGTTGTAGTGAGTGTTTCTGTGTTGTAGTGAGTGTTTCTGTGTTGTAGTGAGTGTTTCTGTGTTGTGGCGAGTGTTTCTGTGTTGTAGCGAGTGTTGTAGTGAGGGTTACTGTATGTTGTGGCGAGCGTTCTTATCAGTGTTGCTATACTTAATCTAAGTATTTTATTGTGTGTGTTTTTTGCGTTTATTTTTTTTAAGTACGAGTTCATTGTAGTGTGTGTGAGTGTGTGTGTGTGTGTGTGTGTTGTGTGTGTGTGTGTGTGTGTGTGTGTGTGTGTGTGTGTGTGTGTGTGTGTGTGTGTGTGTGTGTGTGTGTGTGTGTGTGTGTGTGTGTGTGTGTGTGTGTGTGTGTGTGTGTGTGTGTGTGTGTGTGTGTGTGTGTGTGTGTGTGTGTGTGTGTGTGTGTGTGTGTGTGTGTGTGTGTGTGTGTGTGTGTGTGTGTGTGTGTGTGTGTGTGTGTGTGTGTGTGTGTGTGTGTGTGTGTGTGTGTGTGTGTGTGTGTGTGTGTGTGTGTGTGTGTGTGTGTGTGTGTGTGTGTGTGTGTGTGTGTGTGTGTGTGTGTGTGTGTGTGTGTGTGTGTGTGTGTGTGTGTGTGTGTGTGTGTGTGTGTGTGTGTGTGTGTGTGTGTGTGTGTGTGTGTGTGTGTGTGCGCGCAGAAGAATGTCGTCTAGACTCCAGAGGAAGGACTGTGTATGTATGTATATGTATCTTTACTTATCAGTCAGTGTATATTTGAGCGACCATGCGTGTTTGTATGTGTAATGTATGAGGTCCTGCATCAATGGTTGAAAAAATATTCTTATTCATGATTGTAAATTCATCTGTTTACAGGGGAACATGTGGTGGTATACGCGTATCATTAAAATTATCATCTAATCAGTGGTGATATAGGGAGGTGTGTGTGTGTGTGTGTGTGTGTGTGTGTGTGTGTGTGTGTGTGTGTGTGTGTGTGTGTGTGAAAATAGTCTTATTCGTGTTTCTATGTTTGGGAACTCAATAAAGTACACCTAAAAGACATGAGAATGAATACACAAAAGATAGAGATAATGAAGAGTGGGAGGTTGACGAAAGGATCAACAGTAAACCACAATCACTATAATGAACTCGGGTGATAGCACATGGTAACAGGGGCCGCTCACTGCTGCCTCTGTACCCACCTGCACCTGTTCCTTGCCAGTGTTAAGTCCTGTCTGTATTGGGCACTTGTTTACTAACGCGTTACTGGGGTACCACGTGAGGTACTCCATGACAACACCAGTGAACGAGCTACTGCATCACGCGTTTGCTGTTCAATACCTCAACTCACGTGACCTACGAGACCTCACAGAAAGACATGAGACCAGTCCCTGCCATCCACTGTAAACAATAATTTGTAGTTTCATTTTATGTTCCCTTTCTTTTATGTAATGAAAGCGTTTGTTACTGTATGTAATATGCCATTTCTATTTCTGAATTACTTTCTATTCATAGTATATAAAGTGAAGACCTTTACAGCGCTAGTTATTTCATGAAGATAACAACGAGAGCTGAATGTAAATACGGTTTATTTAACACAACTCGTGAGAATACTTATCTCGTCGGTTGGCCAGCCATCAGCCTCATCAGACTCTCATCTCCACGGACAAATAGAAACTTATTCTAATTACCGACGCTTTCCAGGTCAATAGATTACTATCAGAAAAATACAAATAACTTGCATTAACTTTCTCTTTGGAGTCGTGTTCTTAGCTGACAATATGAGTCAGAACACGCGCTAGGAACGTCGTTGTGTTGTTGGTCATAGGGCGCTCTTTGTCTATCTGTGTGCAGTCATGGTGGCGCCCTCATGCTTCTTTATCATTATATCTATACGTGACAAGTTATATATCAGAGCTTCGAAGTACACCAGTATACATGTGCGTTAGTATACATACACAAATGATTACATCTTTGTCAAGCATAATTTATGTAAGTAATTTGCTCTCCCATTTCTCGGATTCAACATACAGGAAAATAACTTGTGGAAAATCGATTTAGTTGTACTTGTATTCTGGATGAAGTCTCTTCGCCTGTATACATCCAGCTCTCTTCCTTTGCTTCTTTCACGTTACTCGGAGCTTATGACTACAACGTATAAGAACATAAGAATGAAGGGTTAATATTCCTCTTTATTCCAATAGGTATCTCGGATTTTTTATCATTATCACTAGGATTCTTTTTTAGTTTAGGTTGGGTTAGGTTAGCTTAGGCACATGTTGGGCTTGTTCCCATTGCCAGACATGATACTGTCTATTCTATCTACCAAGTCTCCCACCATCTCCTGGCAAGCACACCCTCGCCCTGTTTCTCCCATCCTTGTTACAGAAAACATGATACATGCATTGTTCCTGCAACTTTACAATGTCCTAGACTTCCGCGGCGGTACACAGGACACTTTCCTCCTAACATGTTGCCCGTTTTGCTGGCCGTAGGCCTGATGGCCCAGCAAGCAGCAGGATTTCTGCTATTGCGAGAAATGGACAACGGTTTACGGTTTGGCGGGATTTTTTGCTGGCTAAAATTGGAATAAATCATGAAGCAATAATAATTTAAAATTTAACACATAAATGGTGACATATTTTATTTATTCCTCACTTTAAAACTACTTGAGAAATTTTGGTAGAGGCAGAATATTTGATGCAGTTACCCATAAAATTTGAATTCTACTGCAATAGCAGGAAAGGGTTTTCTCAGCTGTAAAGTCTCAAAACAAAACAGAGACAGACTGTCAACAAAAACACTAGTTGGGCTGCTCTATTCTAAGAGATATGAACCTTGCTTCAATATTTGTCAATGATAAGCTAGTGAAGGTGAATTTAGATATGTATAAATACAATGATTCTGAATAATGCAGGGAAGGTATAAACACTTCAGAAAGTTTTGTCATGAAGGAGCCCAATAAGAGAGGTATTGATAAGCTTGAAATAATCATAATTTATGTATTTATGCTTTCCTTGAAAATCAACCATTTTTTATTTTATATGGTATCTGTACAGATAAAGAAACATGAAGTAATTTAGTTTTAACTGTTATTAATGTGACTTTACTGCTGTTATTTTGTACTTTATATTGTGTACCTTGCATTTTTTTTTGCACTTACACTTCTATGGATGAAAAACAACTGAATGAAAAACAACGGAAGTGATTATATGAATTACTTACATTGCTTTTCATTTCAATGAAGATGCACTGTATATACACTGGTGTTATATAGTGCACCTTCACTGTATAACATCAGTGAAGGTGCACACTTAAGATACTTTTCTGGCGATATTAATTATTTTCTATTATTTTAAATCTTCAAGAAGAATCAATCATTATTTTCCTCAGATTATAAATATATACAATAGAAAATAATTTTTATTTTTGCTTAATAAATTGTGAATAACCCATTCTGGTATTTTATATTTTTATTATATCCTCTTCATCTATTGTACTTGAACATTTGTATTCACTTTTTCATTTAATGCAAGGATATATATGTGAAATGGGGAATTTTTGCCTGGAGATTTGGGGTATTTCGGTCGACACTGTTTGGCAACACTGCCACCACTTTTAAACAAACTTCACGACGCATCTTTGTCTTTTCTTTAGCTTTTGCAGACGCCTCACTTGCTTCAGAAATTGAAGAACTACAGCACAATTTTGCAAGGCCTCATCTGTAGTAACGGGATCCATGGTGAACCTCGTCTTGACGCTTTGCTGGTGTTGTCATTGCGTTGGGCAGACCCGCCAACACCCGTGTGACGAAAAACGTCTCTTGTTTTGCTGGCCGCACCTTGTTTGCCAAACATGTTTGGAGACAAGTGCCCAGTGTGCCTCCGGTAAGTTGTCACTGCAGCTTCCACGATAAAATCTTGGCTCTCCCAATGTTGACAGGTATGTTTTCTTCACCTCACACTCACACTCCAGTACACTACTGTGATGCTCCTGACCAACACCCGGTGATGAGCCAGACACAAGTTGTAGATGTTATAATGCATCATTGTTTCAACAGTGATTTCTTTAAGCACGTATACTAGTTTGAAAGTACACCAATGTTAGTCATCAACAATTAAAATCCCTATTCAAATTAATACAATTAAATCATTTATAACTGAAACATATACTTGAAAACTGGAACAAATAACAAGTGACAATAAAAAGAAAATGAAAGACGTTCGGAAGCAAAAATTTACTAGGACATGTTGTGTCATTAATGATGTCGTCTATTTTAAATCGATAAGAAGTCAAGTTTTGAGAAAACGGATATCATTATCAAGAAGCCTTATCCGGCTCAAAGAGGAACGTTTACTTTATCCTCTTCGCCACTGTTCGGCCTATTGAATGAGCTCACACTCGGTGCCGTCACAACATTCTGGCAGATTGTTACAACTTTTCACAAGTCTCACTCCAAAAAAGTTTGCCCTGACACTTTCCTAAACTTGTGGCTTCTTCAACCGTAAGTTATGACCTCTAATGGGGCGGGCTGAGAGTGCCCTCTGAGGTGATTATAGACTTTATTAAGTGCCCCCTGCCCGCCAGACCTCTATTAGTATAAGCTATGCAATTGCAGGCGTTCTAATCTCTCTGGGTACTTGAGGTGCCGTAGGGCAGGCACCATTCCGGTGGCCCTCCTTTGGACGTTTCCAAACAACTGACAATCTAGCATATCTCGGGGACCAGACGGAGTAACACTCGACAGTATTCTAAAATCCAAACTGGGAAGAACCTCACTTTTAAAGACCGTTATGAGAGAGGGACGGGCCATTTAGGTATCTGAACCACTAATTCAGTTGCTTGATTCACCTTCTTCTCATAATGGTCCGAGAACTTTAGTTTGCTGTCAACTACACACAGGTCCTTCTCACAATTGGTCTCCGTTAATGCTGTTTCTTCGTCCCGTTGGGACTTTTGATGAGCTTCCTTATGGTACGACCTAGGTACATGCTCTTGCATTGCCTCTTAACAGCCATTCCTAAGACCACTTCTGAAGCAGACAGAGATCTTTCTGTAGCTCTTCACAGTCCGTTTGGTTCTTAATTTCCCTGAATAATTTGGCATCGTCCGCGAACATTTGTATAGAGGAGTGTATAGCTTAATTCCGGCAAGTGGACTGTATATTTTATTATTTCACGTAATGCTTTGCTTCCTCCGGGATACTTGAGATCAAATGGTTAAAATCGTATCATTTATACAGCACCTACTCTCGTGGTATTAACGAGTCACGAGAAAAAAAATGCATTTTTTTTAAAATACACTAACACTCATATCTAGTGACTATAAGACAAATTGAAACCAGTGTAGAGTAGGTTGAGGTTGGGGTGGAGAAGAAAATTTTAAACATTACAGCGAAAAGAAATTTATTGGTAGCTTGATTTAAATGTGAACTGCTAACAAGAAAGGGACCCATCAAGAGTTCCTCATTTATCTATCTACACTAGTCACACATTCATCTAGAGGGGGCCACAATAAGCTGTACAGTGCACATGGTTTTAGTACTCAAGTGAATCGTACAATTAAATTATCCGTAATTATGTGTAAAGAATACATGTAATTGGAAAAGCCAGGTAACAACAGAATGGTTGTGGCCAAAACAGCGTTAAATTTGTACCAGCTCTCACTTTCAGGCTTATTGCATTCTCTCATCTTCAGTTTGGAGAAAATTTTAATTTTAATGAAAAAATCATAAGTTTAAATACGGTTAAAGAATATCCGAAGAGAAAACGCGGGTGATAATTTTCGGGTAGGTATGTGTAGTGTACAGTGAGAAATATTAATTTAACATTTTTAGATGAAGTTATGAATGCAGGCACCAAATACATTCATAATTTAACATTTGTCCATGGAATTGTGATTGTGAAGCACTTGTGGTGTCTGGTAATCGATCAAAAGTGGGAATAAACAATTTGATCAAGAATATGTCCACCAATATTTTCCACTGAGGGAACCGCCCAAGAAAATAAAATTCTCACACATATCATGATGCTATATTATTCATATTAAAAAATGGAGTTCTCATAACTGTCCAAGCATTCTACTTCAATATTTGGTTGCCACATCAGAGAGAAAGTGACAGTTTGTGATACGCTCTGTCAAACTGCAGACGACAGCTACCACCACCCTACTGCCATCTGTTGACGTCCGCACCAACATGTATTACTCCGCCTCTTTATAACAAATAAATTAATTTAAACTTATAATCCATATTTTTATTCAATTAAATTTATGGCTTTTATTATGTAAGATTTCATACTTAATTAATCAAGAATAAAAAAATAGTGGAGTGTTACAAGGGACTAGTTTGGTTGGCGTGTTGGCCAGAAGAGCAGCGGTGCGGCGGACGTGACAACCTCTTGTGGTAGGGAGTCACCGGTGTACAAACCCTGTATATATATTTCTCTGTTTACGACCTAAAACTTAAACATCATGGATGAGGAATATGATTGTATCGTCCTTGGTACTGGCCTGAAGGTAAGGGATATTATATTTTTGTTTGATATTTGAATTTTGGTCATTAATTTTAACAAGTTGTCTTCGATCGGCGCGGCTAGCCTGGTATGGACCACCGAGGATTAACGTCAATGTCTTGGGCAGGCTTTTGCATCTTCTTCCCATAGCTTAAAACCCCCATGATTAACACCTAATTATGTAACAGTAATACTATTCAACCTTGGTATGTAAATTGTAATAAATATAGATGATAGATAGAGAGGTGATCAGCTGATGTTGGTCTCCGCCCCATCATGCACGCCCATTATGTCCTCCACCTGCTCTCATTATCCAAGTATCTGGTGTCAGGCGTCGTATTTTACACTGCGGGTATGAGGAGGTTACCATTTTGAAAGATTTATTCAGATTTACAAACTGTGAATAGATTTTATATATTGTATAACTTATTACTCGCTTTACTAGGCTGTACAGTCGTTAGTGTGTGTGTAGAGTATCAGAGCAAAACTGTACACTTTTATAACGCAGAAATGAACGGAAAATTTTAATTTAGAATGATAAAGCTCTACCACAACTTTTTGGCATCTGGCCATGCCATTGACCTAGTTGTAGTGCCTATGGCTATCAGACCTGAGAATCGTGTGTGGACTTGCTCAGATAATATTTGACTACACAGTATGTTATTAGAATTATGCAATTTATCTTTGTGGAAAGATATAGTAGTAATTATATATTTATTGAATGAAGTGGTAGTATTTTTATAGCTACTTGGTGACTTCACAATGCATTAAATACTATAGGTAATTATAACGATCCAAACCCCCCTGTATGCTGAATCTCACCCAAGTTAATATTTTTTTTCTGCAATAGAACCAGAAAGTTGGGAGGACAAAAACTATAAGGTTCATGGTAAAGTTAACATTGGCTACAGCTGGTATTTTGATTACCAGAGTTTTAAGGCAATAATTAAAAGAATATAACCACATACCATACTATAATGACCTGGTACAGTAGTCACTAGAAATGGGTAAAGACTAGTCAGGGATGAATTGTTATCTGGTACAGTACATGGCAACATATGTGTTTCTGCTATGACCACATATTTTAGCTAAAACTGGAGAGTAAACCCCTGGCTACACAAATTGCATGGCACACATTACAGGAGTATATCTTATTTCGGCGGGAACAAAGTTTGGCAGTGGTTTGTTTCTCCTAAAATATGAGTTCATTTATCTATTGATTTTTTAGTTCAGTGAAGTGTGCCATGAGGTACACACAGCCATCAGCTTACTCCACACATGGCACCAATTAATGTTTCTTTAGAGATTTGTTATATAAATAGGTATATCCATTTCAAGCATCACCCTCTTAATTGTATTTTCTTGGTATTATTTTCATATTACATGATTGTTACTTTTGTATGTTGGCACCACAGTAGCTGCTGTGGCCTGTAACTCGCCCATTCATCTGTTTCCTCTGATATTTTTGTTTAATCTCGATGTTTGTAACTTTATTAAGGCCCAGAATGGGAGATTAAGCAAGGAAGAGAAGTACTGTACAAGTGGATGTTTTGAAGATGCATACTAATTAAATGTAACAAAGTCTGACCACATCTCGCTCAATACTGTACAATGAATACAGTACATGTGGCAGCTGCTGAGGATGTATTGAGGTCTGTTCTGTTACCAAGTTCAGAGCCACAAGTCATGTACTCAAATGCAGACTAAAGAGCAAGATTTTAAAACACTACTTAAAGACCATTAACCTGATATAGTACTACAGTAGGTCTTGTGGAAGTGATCAATGATAGTGAGGAAATGAGCAAAGCATTAAATAGCTACTTATCAGTTTTCACAGAAGAAATTCACGAGGAAACACCAGAGGTGGAACTGATATTTAGGGTAAATGAAGATGAGAAACTAAAGGATATCACTCTTAGAAAAGAGGATGTTCTTAGATAAATATATTAAAGAAGACAAAATCCCAGGGCCGGATTACATTTTCCCTCGAGTTTTGAGTGTGTGTAAGGAACAGATTATAGGATCCCTCGTAAATTTATTTTCAAAATCATCAGACTCTGGAGTTGTGCCAGACTTGTGGAGACGGGCAAATGTAGTACCCATATTAAAAAAGGGAGACAGAGCATCAGCGTCAAATTACCGGCAGATTAGTTTGATGTCGGTAGTGGGGAAATTTCTTGAATCAATTACACTATAGCAAATAGCATCCGATCGCATTTAGAGAAAAACAAATTAATCTACGACTCTCAACATGGATTTACAAAGGGGAAATCTTGTCTAACAAATCTGCTGACGTTTTTTAGGAAAGTCTGTGAGGTAGTAAATAATGATGAAAATTATGATAGTATTTACTTAGACTTTAGCAAAGCATTTGACAGAGTACCGCATCAGAGGCTTCTGAGAAAAATTAAGGCTCATGGTATTGAGGGGAAAGTTTTAAATTGGATAAAATCATGGCTCACCGATAGAACGCTGAGGGTCAGCGTAGATGGTGTTAAATCTGAGTGGGGCCGTGTAACCAGTGGGGTTCCCCAGGGATCAGTACTGGGCCCTCTTTTGTTCATAATCTACATAAATGATCTAGATACTGGGATCAGCAGTGACATAAACAAGTTTGCAGATGACACCAAAATAGGGTGGCAGAGTAATTCAGGGCAGGATGCAAATGCACTACAGGAGGATTTAAATAAACTTTAGGAGTGGTCAAAGAAATGGCAAATGAAATTCAACACCAAGTGCAGCATACTTAATATTGGAAGAACAAATACTATAAACATATACTGCCTCAGCAACATTCAACTGGAGAAGTCTACTTGTGAAAGAGACCAAGGGGTACTCGTAAGCCCGGACCTTCGGCCTAGAAAACAGTGTGTTAATGTTCGAAATAAGGCAAACGAGTAATAAGAGTGCAGAGGTCATATTGCAATTATATCTTGCACTAGTCAGGCCGCACCTCGTTTATGCTGTTCAGTTCTGGTGCCCTTATTTTAGAATGGATATCAATTCACTGGAGTCGGTGCAGCGAAGAATGACGAAAATGATTCTGGGACTTAGAAACCTTCCCCATCAAGATAGATTAAAGAAACAAACTTGCATTCCGTAGAAAGACGGAAAGTGTGGGGAGATATGATAGAAGTATTTAAGTGGGTGAATGGAATCAATACAGGAGATATAGAGAAAGTTCTTAAAATATCTGAGCAGGATAGGACTCGTAGCAACGGATTTAAGTTCTTGTCATGGGGGCTTCAATTGTGGTGAAATCGACTGGAGTAACGAAAGCACTGTACTGTGCACTGAATGACTTTAATAATCCTGGAACTCTTTTTGTAGAAACTCGTGAGTCATTTTTCAATTTTAACATTTTAAAGGCTCAATTCATAAAGGTGAACAAGAACCAAAACATCTGGATCTCATCGAAACTAATGAGGAAGGTATTGTTGTTAAATTGGAGTGTTGAGCCCCCTTTGGCACTAACTGTCATGTTGCAGTGTCTGAGATTTGTCTGTTTAATAACAAGAACAAGCCAATGTTCAAATATTGTGATGGTGATTACAACAGGGTGAGGAAGGAAACACGGAGTGTGGACTGATCTAACTTGCTGAGAAATAGGAAAGCAGATACTACAGTACATGTACTTTGAAAATCTTTAGAGGAAAGTAAATTATTGATAGAAAAATATATACTGTACTCAAGACCAAGCCTGCTGGCAACTAAGAGACCGGTATATGTAAATCAAGCAGCAGTTGACTAGTTTAAGAAGAAATCTCAGTTTCAAGGGATGTTTCTGTATACATGATGAACATGACTGAAAGAAGCCAAGCCAAGTTCAGTTTAGAAGGGAAGGGCAGAAAAGGAATTTCAGGGGTGGATCACAGTCGAGGCCCAGTCAAACTCTAAGGGCAATCTTTTGCAAACTCAAAATTAAAGATGTGTGGGACATATCAGAACTGAGGTTTGATGCTAGTTATGCAGTCTTGGATCAAGACAGGGTGGAGGCATGAATTAAATTCTTTTCTTTGATGTTTACAAGAGAGGATGCAAACAACCTATATACAGTATGTACCAGGTACTTGTTTTTAAGGAAAGGCATTTGATGCAACACGGGCACACACCAAGTTATCAGAAGGTGTGTACAGTATTAGAACTAAATTGTCAAAGCTCAAGGTTCATGAGAGCACTGGTCCAGATAGTGTACAGTTGGGGTCAAAAATTTACTCCCGCCCAAAATGCAGCAGCATCGACCTCAAATGAGATGAAACAGGGAAAGTCAGTTCGGAGACCCATTCTTGATACTCGGTTTCACCACTGGGAGCGAACTTTTGTCCATGACTGTACATCCCAGGGTGTTTAGAGCAGCAGTCCCCAACCTTTTGTGGGCTTTGGGTAACATTTGTCATTTACGATGTAAATATTTGTATTTTTATTATTATTTGTATTTTTATCTCCCCCCTCCCCCCCAATGTGGGCCAGTGATTTGTCCCTCATTAAAAAATATTTATATTCATAGCTACTGTGAAGTAGACAAGGCTAGGTTATATTGTGTTGTACGATACAGTACATGTATACCCTGTATAATTTAGTCTGTTAATGTGGATCCCACCTGTAAAATTATTTTTGTGTGATAAAAGTTTACAAGACTCGTCTCATGTTCAGTTTTGATATGGTGTTGTTTTCATTCCTTTGGAATAATTCTTAGTGGTGTATTTGCCAAACTGTTCTATATGTACGATGCATTTATTACGAACAGTAGACGTGAAATTCATTCTCTTTTATTAGATCACTGGCAAACGGGCAGACATTGCTGTTCTGTGGGTGCTGTGTGTTTGGATGTGTCAAAAAGCATATACATTGCAAAGTAGACATTGCTACTTGCAGTTTTGCTTTGATAGTCTTGGCAGCAGTTGTCTGTATGCACTTTTAATGGTGTACTGTATATGTTGTATTAATGTTTAATACAACTTTCAAATGCAGTTATTTCTTGTAGTAGTTTTAATGCATGAATGAAAGATTCCCAAGGACTGGACACACAGATCTTGAGAGATGCTCGATATTGCACTTTACTCCCCTACATTTCCCAGGAACATAAATAAGTTCTTCAGTTTTATTTGAATCCCAAGATAAAGCTACATCACTGTTGTGGGGTGTTTTGCATTAGCCAGTGTTTCATATTTGTTTACTATAAGGTTTCATGTCTGGGAAATTGTCTTGAAGTGCATAAGAGCATTGTTTAGTCTGTTACATGTATGTGTGTGTATTATTATGTTACACTACTGCACTACTATAAGTTTTGTAATCAAGAAAATTGAAATATTGTTGTGAATGGAATTACGATCTACAGTACATCCAGTTTATTGATCGGTTCTTGTACAGTACAGTATTTGTCTTGTATAAAGAAAAGACGTAACATTAACCTTAGGAGTAGTAGCCATTTCTGTTGGAAATTTTAATGTGAATGATTTTAAGTTGGGTAAATTATTTGTTTGTTCAATTTGTATATGCTTTGATCTTGGAAAGAATCACTCCATGCTGGGTAGTTTTTCAAGTATGGTTTACGGTGGTTAAGTTGGACTTGTTAACCCGGTTAGATGAGCATCCGTTGTTTTCATTGCCATTTAAGTTTAGGACTTCCACGAAAGTTATTCTTGTGCATTATATGTTTCCATCTTCACCTTTTATGGTGAGGGAAGGAATGTTGTTTATTCAGCCCAGGTGAAGTCATTGAAACTGTTCACTTTTAAGCTTTATACTTGGTAGACCATGTGGGAGTGGAATTCCTATCTAGGTTTTGCTTGGCATTGACAGATATGCTTGGTCATGGCAAAGTTTTCTTATGTTATTAATTACCTAACTTATGGAGTGCTGCTTATAGCTCTTGTAATACCGTATCCAGTTGGTGGTATAATGTATGTTTTTGTGTTTAGATTGTAGGGTTATCAGGAAGTGGTGAGGTAGAAGTGAGTATGTGGCAACCTAGGGGATGAGTCACAGTGGCTGGTGTGGAGTCAGTCATGCATGAGCCTGCACTGTACCTGTCAGTCTGCTATCCACCACTGCACATTGCACACACTTGCATGACATGTTAATACAGTACATATAAATTATTGATAAGTTCCTCTTATGACAATTAGTATTATATGAAGGTGTTTTTTCATTTGATAAGTTTTAACATCAGTTTGAGGTTATCTGAGTAATTTTCACTTTTTAGTTGAGCTCTTATCACTTGATATGTGAAATGAAACTAAACTAAAGAAACAGATGATTTAGCTTTGGCATTAGCACTGATATTGCCTTTAGGAGATATTTAAGTGTATTATAGGTTTTTATTGGTTGTGTAACTTTAGGGTTAAACTATAAAAAAATAATAATTAGAATTACAACTTTGGTGTTCATGGCTAAATGGTCTTGACAGTCTTCTCCATATTTTTTTTTAGTAGTGGTGAGCCATGTTGGCAGTCCACATTTGTGTACAAGTTGCCAAGTACTGCAGCTGTACGGGAACAAACACCACTCGAATTAATCCTTTTACTCATGTCCTTCTTATAATTTGGTGCAGTCGAGTTGGTGTAATGTTTTCTTTCCATTCTAATTATTATAACCGTTTTGATGTACTGAAGATTGTACTGTGTGTCTGGAACATTGTGTAATACTGTACTGTTAATTTGTTTGTGTGTAAAGTAAAATGGTATGATGTCATTTGGGGAAAAATATGTATAACTGGTTTATATTACATTGGCAAGTTGTGAATTACTTGAGATTTTTGCCCTGGATGATATATGGTATCCATCACCATGAATTACTTGTGAGCACTTTGCCATCAAGAGATATATACCCATCAATTAATCCTCCTTACTAAGTGGTGGAGTAGGTCACTGCACACTCTGAGCCTTGCAAGGATCTTTGTTTGTTTGTTGCCTTGTTCCTTTTATGGCGGCCACTAGTTAAATCCTTAGACACTTCAAGAATTAATAAAAAAAAATTCATTCGTCCTTAACTTGTGGTCAGTGAAAGTGAGGTCAGGTATGTGTAGCTTTAATACTTCTTAAATTTAAACTTAATTTTTCAGTGGGATTTTTCTGCTCTGCCACTCTTTTAATGCACAGTCATTCCACCATACACAGTTCTGTCATGTCCTTTATACAGTAATTCTAAACCATGACAATTTATATTCTGTATCAGGTATTATTTATGTACTGTACTGTATATCTTTCATCCACCACTTGTGTTTGTCGTCGGTTCTCTTCTCATCTGTGTAGGTTGAATCAGGGGGTATAGATGCCTCAAAGGAAAGAATGTAATGGAGGTGAACTGATAGATGCATAGATATTTATATTATTTGTACTGAATTATTATTTATTTGGTTTATTTATTTATATTTTTCAGGAATGTATCATATCAGGCATGTTGTCAGTGTCGGGGAAGAAGGTGCTGCACATGGACCGCAACAAATATTATGGCGGGGAGAGTGCCTCTATTACGCCCCTGGAGGACCTCTTTACCAAATTCAACCTCCCACCACCAGAAGAGGCATACGGCCGAACTAGGTGAGTTTCGGGTAGCCCTAGGGTGATCAGTACTTACCCAAATGATCCATATTATATAATAGTGTTGCAGTGACTATACAGTGACTTGGCGAGTGATCCTTTATTGATCCAGTGACTGTACGAACTGTGATTCAAGTGACCATGTAGTAATTAATCCTGATGATCCATTACAGTATTAAAATTCATGGCAGTTCTTTTTTTTATTTTTTTATTTATTTTTTGTTTTTTTTTTTGCTAAAACTACAAGACTACTAAACAGCATGTCCAAATTTGACTGCTGAACATGTATAATGTACTAAGAACATTTGCTTCCTGTATGCTGTTCAATGGATGTGGCTCTTAATTATTCATATAAAAATGGTTGTGTTCGTGTCTGATAACACCTTCAGGTAGTACAGTATCATTTTATTAGCCGCCCATTGTATCCTGAGCCATATTTTTTCATTCGTTGCCAATATTGTAGTTCTGATTTTGTGTATGCGAGGAACTGGCCAAATATATATACACTTACAGTAATGTATATTGATGTGTATCCTTTATATCTATCACTGCAGAACTCAAAAGCTATCAATCTTCACATATGTTCCTCACAAAAAAGAGTTGCAACTGTACTGTACTTGTGTGTAGGACCTTAGTTCAAGTATTTGTTGTTAGGTGAGTAATGCAGATTCAATTACCGGTATATCCTTTACAACACAGTACAGTATTTTATTTCACATCGTTGCAATAGGTTTGATATCATTATTGCTTAATTTGTTTTTACTTTTATTTCAGGGACTGGAATGTTGACCTCATTCCCAAATTCCTGATGGCTAATGGTCAGCTTGTAAAACTCCTCATCCACACTGGTGTTACTCGTTACCTGGAGTTCAAGTCCATTGAGGGTAGTTATGTGTACAAGGGCAACAAAATTTCCAAAGTTCCTGCTGATGAAAAGGAAGCCTTAACGTCAGGTAAGGCCAAACCACTTGTCACTTCCTTCCACTCCCAAGTACAATATTAAATTGTTCACTACAGTATTCAGAACTAAAGAATACCCTTTATTTATTTCTCAGATTTCATGTTTAATTCTGTATGCTCTTTTGAAAATGGCAAAAGCTACAGCAAATATTAGTCTTTTATTTACTGTACTTTTTCATGGACTAGTAATCACCTACTATATAGTTCTTTTTGAATTGTCTTGAAACTTTAAGAATTGTTGTACATTACATATCGTAATCTTGTCTGTAAATTCCAAATCTGAAAACATTTCATCTGAAAATCCAAAATCTGAAAACTTCAAAAAGTTTCCTTGTACAAAAGTCTCAACAATATTGCACGTGTTTATACAGTAACGATTGCCGTTCTGTTTGCTATGTGCTGCCATCGCCTTTTCATCAGTGTTTATGGTTTTGAATTCAATGCTGTTCTCTACTTTTCCCGTTTGTTGCTTCTTTATTTTTTCTGCCATTGTATTGGCATCCACAAAGCAACTCAAGTGATAGTGCTGAGTGAAGTTTTACAGAAATTGGATAAGGTTGAATCTGCGTACGTACAACCTTAGAAATCTCTTAGTTTTATGCTGAGAATTCAAGTAAGGGGATTGATAAGTATAGAACCATGCATGAAGCTAGATTGGCGAACATTAATAAGCTTAGGAGATTGGTTGAAAATAACATCTCATTGGAGATATAATTTCCATGCCACATTTATGTCAAAAGTTGCGACTGAGGATTATGTGCTGTACTTTCTTCTGAGCATCGGGTAAATTCTTGGTAAAATATGCTTTTAGGGGTAAGCTAATGCTCAGTCAGTAAGTTTTTTTATTGTTGTTAGCTAATGCTCAGTCAGTAAGTTTTTTTATTGTGTTCCACAGATCTGATGGGTATGTTTGAGAAGCGAAGGTTCAAGAACTTCCTAGTATTTACTCAGGATTATCGTGATGATGATCCTACAACCTGGAAAGCTATGCCAGCTTTTGATCCCGTTAACACCACCATGAATGCAGTTTTTGTTCACTTCAACCTTGACAAGAACACTATTGATTTCACTGGACATGCTCTGGCACTCTACAGGTGAGGACTCCTCTATAAGCTTGGTGTTAAGTTACCCTCTGCTCAATACAGTACAGTAGCTGGAGGTACTGTACTTCAACTTATTTTTAATTGGTGTATGTTGAAGCTTTTAGTTATTTATATTTTGGACTTGTGTAGATGTAAATGAAACTGATATTGTGTTGAGATTTTTTTTGTTGATCTAGACATTAAGTGCTTGTGTTAGGAGTGTATGAGGTAGAATTTGCTTGTTTGTGAGAACAAAACATGGATTTATAGGCAAAGGATGTCAGCTGCTCAGTTGGGGAATTTGAAATACTGGTGAGCTGTTGTTATGAATGGCTCATTTTGATCCTTATACCTTATGATTTAACCATAACTAAAAGAAAATTACCTTATGCATTAGTTGCCATGAAAGTACCTCTTTAGTACAGGAATTTTGTATATACTGTATATATTTTTTATGCATTATTTATGTTTACTATTGTGGAGTATGGATACATGTTCATGCTGTAGTTGTTGGTTTTAAGGAATTGTATGAAGTACTGGCTATTGAATCTTTGGCCACTCAGTCTGTATCTATAATTGTCTTTATACTCGAACCCCTCTAATTCGCCCTTCAATAATTTGGATTTTTTGGGTTGAATTATTTAGAAATTTTTTGACATGTGACCTGTCATCATCATCAAGGTTTTACAGCCATTTTCCTGCTTGCATGGGTTAGCTGTGAATACCCGATGGCAGCTGTTGAATAAAACCAGAACATGAGCCCCCCCCCCCCTTCCTCCCAGCTCATCACTGCTGATCAGTGGCCTGTTTGCCATCGGGCATGTTAAAGCTAAGTTTTATGGCTGGATGCCATTCCTGATATCAACCCACAGGGTGGGAACAGCTGACAAGGCAGTGTTGCAACTCCCCCAAGTTAATCAAAGACTACCCAGCTACCCAAATGTCCAAGTTACAGTGCAGTTGTCAAATTTACCCCAGTGTCTGACACGATGAGACTAGTGTTCTTGCATGACAAAATGCTGCCTCACATAGAGCCCATAAGTTGCATACACTAATATAGCCTCCAAACACATTTTATTAAAAACTACTGGTATAGGCTTGTTTTTCATAAATTACTATTTTCCAGTACAAACCCACCAGATATTAAGATGATTAAATATAAATCTACTCATTAAACATGAATTTTTAATATCTGTTGTGAACTATTGGGGGATGAATTTCAGGTACACTTCTGTACAAATGATACAAATAACCATGATGGAAACTTGAACAATGGACGTTCCGCCAAGCTTTTCGTGGGCCAAGACAGCTTTTATAACTGTGCTGTAAATTAACTTTTGTACAAAACTGATTCCTTGGTGACTTCATCTGGTTAGTGTTTACATTACTGCAAAAATACTGAGCATGATTGCCTCAGTGGTGGATTTTGGCAGATAAGGCAATTTCTTGCTATGAAAAGTTAACTTTTCACTTCAAGCCTAAACCCCTTGGGGTGGAGGTCTGCAAATACTAGTCTCGCAAAATTTACATAGTTAATATAGACCTAACAGATATTAAGACATTTGATTATAAATTTATATTGTACACTTACATATTAGTAACTGGGGTGTTCCGTTTTTTTTGCACGTGTTGCACACAGCTTCACCGGGTTTATGTAAGGTGCATACAGTAATGGTCGCTGTATTCTTACCAAAGGAAATTGATTCACTTTATGTATATTTGTCCTTAAATGTATATTTATTTTATTTACATTTGTATTTGAATAAACTGCTGCTACTCCAAAACGTGGATTACGGTTCTGTAGTATCATTGATAAAAGGTGAAATGGCATCTGCCCCTAGATCTCAACAATATATATATATATATATATATATATATATATATATATATATATATATATATATATATATATATATATATATATATATTGTACTGAATAAATAAACACTGTATATCTCAACAATGTCAATTCACTGCCCTAATTCAGATACTGAGGATAATTTGGACCCTTGGGGTAATTCAATGCATTTTTTATATAGATGAGTTCAGGAATACAGTATGTGTTATTGTCTTCAAACTCCTCAAATGTATTTTAAGACCAACTATTCCATGAACTCATTTTGTTCAAATGTTTTTTTTTTTTTTTTTCAGGGATGATGACTACTTAAATAAGCCAGCAGGTGAAACACTGAAAAGAATCAAGTTGTACAGTGACTCCCTTGCCCGCTATGGCAAATCACCCTACCTATACCCTCTGTATGGTCTTGGCGAGCTTCCCCAGGGCTTTGCTAGGTAAGTTCTATCCATGTACAGTATCTCAATAAACTATCTCTACTTGGGGGGCAATTGATGAATTTCAGAATGAACGCTGTGATTCCTGCTGTCTCAGTAGAGTTGTCAAAATCCTTCATCCTTTGTCATAGTTTCTCAACACAGTCTTGTACAGTAAAGACATTTTTTTGAGTGACGGTGCATCTTGTAGACTGTTTCTCATTATCTAACAGCGATTTATTTATTTAATTTTTTAACTATATTTTTGTGTACTATACCTCTTAAAGTTACACGAGAATGTGTAAAAATTTAGATGCCAGTCTTCTCTCTTTAGTTGAAATACTGTACTTAAACAAATCTACATACCCTAATACAGTATTGATATCCAAGCTGCATTGCTAAGGCTAGAGCATTTGTTGAAATCAATACCAGTACAGTACTTTTTTTTATTATTATTATTAATTGTTTAATGATTATCCTGGCAAAATACCTTGTCACTGCAGTCTGTTTGATAAATACTGTATACATTTCTTAAACTACTATATTACATTAGGGTTTAAATTTACGACTGAAGTGGGTGGTGTGATCCTTTAAAAGTGATTTGATTTAACTGATAACTTACTGCATGCTGCCTAGGTGTCCTATATGGGGGGACAACAGTATAACTCTGGTGCCAAATTCAGTTAAATACATTGGCAAAAGTTGGGAATATAAACACCCCTGCCTACTCTCTCTTTGTGATTCAACTTAGTGAAGATGACAGGGATACAAAAATGGGCTCAAAAACCATTTCAGGGAATTAGAAAAGGTTGTGTACAGGCAGCTCCCCAATTTATAAAGATCCAGTTACGAAGATGAGGTAAGTTACACCAGATGCTACTTGTTACCTTGAATCTTTGGCTTAATTTGAAAAGTTATGTGAAGAGAATAATAATAATATTTTAGTAATGCAAGTAAATCAGTGTAAAGATAGCAAGATACAGGTATGGGCCATTTACAGGGTACAGTATTCAATCAGACAATAATTATTTAAGAACCTTGTACTTTTGGCAAATGTTGCAACTCACTTGAAGCTTCTGGAACATGAACAAGCCCCATTTGAACCTCTTTTAGGGAACTCGCAACTTGTAAATTTTTATCTGCAGTTGGTATTTAATAAGTAACACATGTATCGTTAGGTTTGTGACAAAATGTAGTTGCTTAGTAAATTCTCTGTCCTCTGCTGTATGTATTTCATTTGTTTATTATTGGCTTAGTCATTGTGTTTACCAAAAAAAAAAAAACATTAAGTTTTTGTAGCATTTTAAAATATATTCACACACACACCAGCTTTTATTATGGGATTCTGGAAATATGTCGTCTCATTTATGCAATGTATTTCAGGAATGGAGCCCTTTTGTAAATCAGGGACTGCCTCTAATCTTGAAACCTAATGTTTAAGTAGGTGCTTTATCCTAAAAAAAAAAAGTCACGTTTCAATATTTCCAGAATGAGGATTGTCTCTTTTTTATATGAAGCTAATTTCATGCAGAGTAAATTACATGTACGTATTCTCATATGAAATAGGGGGAGGAGGAAAACCTAATTTACACGTTTATCCACTTTCTTTTTTTTTTCCTTTTTTTTTCTTCTTTTTTTACTAGATAAGAACAAAGGTTTTAATGGAATTTTACTTTTCTAGTTTATTACTTAAATTCTGGGAAGTTATTTGTGATCTCATTTGTCTGTGTTTAGGGTGTTGTCATCACAGCAATATCTTATTTGTATAATTTTAGGTTGTCTGCAATTTACGGAGGTACCTACATGCTGGACAAGCCTATAGACGAGATTGTTATGGAAGGTGGCAAGGTAGTTGGTGTGCGATCAGGAAATGAGACTGCCAAATGCAAGCAAGTGTACTGTGACCCAACTTATGTGCCTGACAGAGTGGAGAAAGTAAGTTACTCAACTGAAAATTTACTCTGGTGTGTGTGTCTCTCTCTTAAGATATATTTATGTGTATGCAAAGAAAATACAATAGAGTAGTCTAGATCAGTGGTTCTTAACCTTTTCTGGAGCTCTCCCCTTCCTTCCACACACACACACACACACACAGATCAATCCATGCGCCTCCCCCCGATCCCCCAAAGGGTCCAAGAACACACATTTCCAAGTTACAGTTTCACCACCCTCATTTCCTTTCTGGATCCAAATAAACAAGCGAGTTGAGTTGATAGGGCTTGACAGGATTGAATTGGCTGATCACCATAATATATCTGTAGCTATTCTGGAACTACTTGAAATAAATTGGGAACCCAGATGCTATAATACTGCTGTCCCAGCTCTTATATGCATTCAAACACCGGCATTATTTTTGCTTTTCATTACTTAAGTTTTCTATTACTTTTTCATCTCCGAAAAATGTAATATTATCCTCGTTTGGAACCCCTAAAATAGCACGATGTCTGGCAATACTACATGAAGCTAAGATTGAGATTAATGAATGGCAAGTTTTCCCAATCCGACACTGTAGACCGATGTTTGAATTTTTTTATTTATTTCAGCGGGAATATATAATCTGAGTCCGAAATATGTTCAGTCCTTTGCATGCCCTTTCCTACCCCCTGAAAATATAGAAATGTCCCCAGGTTATGATTAAAATTGCATATGAAATTTAAAAATAATACAATACATTTTAGGATACATTAATTATATGTATTTATTAAAAAACTGTACAGTCATGGAGAAAAGTTCACTCCCAGTGGTGAAACTGAATCACAGATTTGAGATCTCTGAACTAACTTACCCCTGCCTACCATCTGTTGTGGCTGTTTTATCTCACTTGGGGTTGATGCTGTTTCATTTTGAGAGGGAATGAACTGTACAGCACTAAAACATAGTATCGGTTAATGGACTGTTAAGTTATAAGCAATCCCTTAACTAGTCTCACATCTGTGCTTCATTTCACTTCTTTTTAACCAAATTTTTTTTGTAGGTTGGGCAGGTGGTACGAGCGATCTGTTTGATGGATCACCCCATCAGTAACACTAAGGATGCCCTCTCTACACAGATCATCATCCCACAGAAACAAGTTAATAGGACTTCCGGTAAGTGACACAACAAGTAACTTAACGTATCCACAGTATAGAAGTTACATCAAACATTATATTCTTAGCAGCAGTCAGAAAACAGTATATAAAATAATATCTATGAATATTAGCTGGAGTCAGGCACTGACAGCACTAAGTGGGGAAAAGGCTTAAAAGACTGAAAAGCTGCTGTCAAAAGTGTTCTCTTTTTCTTCCTTTTACTTTTGTATTTCTGCAAAATACATTGTGTAATTACCTTTTCCGTGTGTCTTCTTGGTTTATTATTCACTACAGTATTCTAGTTCCTTCAAGGAAGCGTCTTGTTCATCCAAAACAGTTTCTTGTTTGTAATATTTTGTGGCTACCTTTATCCTCCTCTATCTGCTCATTTTTATATTCTTTCACCGTTATTTTAATTTTTATTCTCTTTGTTGCTCCTTTTGTACAGCTGACATATGCTCTCCATAACCACTTGTTTATGGGATCTCCTGTGCTGTATAAAATTGTATATTAGCCAAGTAAAATATTAAAGTTGGCTTTCCTGTGGTGAAGGGGCTAACTAACACTGCCCTACCAACCTGTGAAGATAACTTATTTAAAAATACAGCTGAATTTCACCTTCAGTAATGGTACCAGCCATTATAGTTTTGCCTCTGGAAGAAAGAAATGAAAACACTTAAGAAGATATTCACTGTCTTTTCAACTTTAGTGTCCGGAAACTAATACAAGTACTGTAATATGATCACCATTCATGCTGTCAGATTTGATTATGTCAATGGCAGCCTCCAACTATCCTTTTTATGTATCATCCCATGTGTTTGTTATGATACAGGTTGTTCGGTGAATTTAATCGAGAATCAACTGATCTAATAATAAATAAGAGCAAGGCCCTGTTATTTTTTGTTTATAAAAATTCTTAATACATTGTGTTCTGTTCTCAGCATTGTAAATGGTACAATGGCTTTGGTCAGTTTCTGTGACCATTTTTATACTGGTATTTAATTATTTTAAAACCATAAACAATTTCAGACCCATTTCAGAATCTATTTTTACTACAGTACGTAAATTATATAAAATTTGTATTTTTTTTTATTTTTTATTTTTTTTTTTCTCTCCCATCAGATATCTACGTATCTCTGGTGTCATATACACACCAGGTTGCAGCCAAGGGATGGTTTGTTGCATTGGTGAGCACTACTGTTGAGACTGACAATCCTGAAGCAGAGATCTTGCCTGGCCTCAACCTTTTGGGACCTATTAAACAAAAGTGAGTAACTCGTAAGAAAGTGTCAAGATAATCTGGTGGTTCATTTGTACACTAGCCACATTTTTAATACATGATGACTTGGTATGTGTTACTTATTTATTACCTTTTCTTTACCTCCCATTACCATCTACAGTGTTTTGATCAGATAAGGAAAATTTGTCCATACCCATACTAATTTTGCCTCTTTCATTGTTCTTGTTTTAGTACTTAACATCTCAATACCTTCAGCTGTACTCTGAAATGCATTGGAGGTTTCACTCTGGAGCCTTATTGTATTTTGCTCCTTTAGACATTCTGTTCAATCATTATCTTTTGAATGGTATTGGTCATATAAGTTTAGACATCCTGGATAGGTTAGGTTAGGGATTTCGAATTAATGAATTATGACAGTCAGTTCAGGGTCACCATGATGATTCTTTCAAGGCGCAGTTATAGGGGTATTGGGAGATGTATGCATTTACTTGTCGTCACAATGCATGTCTGATACCATGTTGTTCCTGTATGCCTATATCACCTAGACAAATCAAGTGTTTAGTAGAATCAAACCCTTCGAAAAACATCAGTCATCTACATCTCATTCAGATTACATTTTGTACGTGGCAGATCTATGTAATAATAGGGGGATAACTTTTCCAAACCCCAAGTGGATTGGGGATTTTTGTGAACTTGTGGAGAGTTTAGTTCTGTTTAGTTTAGTAATATCAATAATTTCCATGTAGCTTTTATCAAGGTTGTTTTTAATTCTGTTTTGTTGCTGTTAAGGTCGACTTGAGGCTGTAAGATATGATAATAGTTTGTTTTGCTCCTTTGTTAATTTTTATATAGTCGATGTACAGGTATTTTAACATTAACATTTAGATATTTTATGGTTTTGCATGATTTCAGCTATTCCATTTTATTTTATTTTGTTTAATTTTCCTCTTCAGATTTGTGACAGTTTCTCCCATCTACAAGCCAGTTAATGATGGCCAAGAGAACCAAATATTTATTTCTGAATCATATGATGCCACATCCCACTTTGAGACCACATGCTTGGATGTACTCTCTATCTACCGCCGAGGCACTGGGGAAGACTTTGACTTCAGTAAGGTGAAGCACAATCTGGGTGATGAAGATATGTAAGTGGCCCACACAGCAGCTGGCTGGTGCTTAACGGTTGTGCAGCTGTGGTCTTGGACAAGTCATCACCATAACCTTCATATCTGCTGCCTTCCTTACATTACTGGCTGGCATTGGGACCTTCAGATTGTGATCTTAGAGCTAGCCCTCAAATACTTCATGAAGGAGTCATGTCGGTACACCATCATCAGATTTTTTTTTTTCATGAGTTTATACCAAAGTAATGAATTATTTGATGAATAGTTTACTTTTTTATTGCTAATGAGATGACTTTGTAATTAATGTTGTGAATATACACTATACAGTGTAGAGATGGCTAATTAGTGATTCTTTAATTATTTAAGGCTGCTTTGATATTGTTAGCTCACTCTTGCTTGTTACCTGCCCCTGGAAGTGTTTCGAGAATGGCTGCCACAGTTGCTTTCTTGGTTGGCATATCTGTGTGCAGTAGATGGCAGTGAGTGGTATTTGAACATTTTTATTGATTGTATTTGTTGTGCCGGTTGAAAAGTGAAAATATTGGCAGTCAGGATTGTGAAGAAGAGTAGCTACAGAAATTAAGCCATTGTTTTGTAAGAATTTATATGATGAAATATTTAAAGTCAAATTTAGTATGTATGTGACCTTGAACCCTGTGTTATCACATTCCTCAGTCTAAACCTTATGTATGCATGTATAATCTAATGTAGGCATATCAAGTCCTCTTGGGCATGAAGGCAGAGGTTAAGAGATCACATTATTTTAAAAGTGACATAATAATCATAGGACAAAATCGGGAAGGAATAGACAAAAAAATGTTGTTTGTGGTAAATATTCTTCAAGAAAAACCATCGTATATGACTTGCACTGAGTTGCAGCTCGTATGTCACACAATGCATATTGACGAACACTGTTGCAACTACTTGCATCGCTCAATTTTCACGTGGGTCAGCATGCTCGAGAATTTTCTGTATCTTTGATCAGTGGGTCTATCATTTGGTATTTAATCTGGCTAGCATGTTATATTGTTTTTGTACTGTACTGTTTATGCTAAAACTGCTGGTCACTTTTTGCACTGCTTTCCATCATTGGGATATGCAAGTTGTCCAACTATCTTGACATCTGTATGCTTTCATATGTAAGTCATTCCAGGTTAAAGGATAACACAATATGTTCTTTTAATTTCCTTTCATTTAGTAATAAAAATTACATTATGGTTTTATATAATTGGTGGTATCATATTAAAATCCCGGTAAAATGATTGGCTAGTTAGTCGAGTGCATAAAAAAAAAAAGCGCCTGATTCTACAATACACAATTGTTGGATGGCATCCAGTTGGTCAAGAGAAGTTTGCTTTTGTTAGGAGTCATAAAATGAGTGACCAGCTCTTCGCATACCATAGTGAATACTGCCTACCAACAATACCCAGCACTTGACATTGAATGATGGTACCTGTATTTAAATCTTTGTACTTTACACTGAACAGTATTGCTAAACCACAGCATTTGTATGTGCTTAGGAAAAGTATACCACAAATTAACAAAAATCCACCCCCATGTTATGGCACTATGAACACTGTACACTTTGTATATTCCAGCATTAAGACTACGAGTTTTTTGATATTATTGACAAGGTGATGTTGGTTTACAAGTAGAAGGTGAAGAAAAAACTGGGTTATTGAGGATGCAACAAGAAGTAAGATTGCACCAATACAGCACTGTTGTATGGCTGTAGAGATGGTATGAGATAGTTGAATGTACTAGTTATGAGATTATGCTTTTAAAAAGTGAATGAGGAAAGTAGTTATGAGATGCTGTAAAGCTACACTATTGGGAGGGAAAATTTGGATGAAGATGATAATCATTTGTGTGTGAATAGGCACTAGTGGAAGTGAGAATACTGTGTATGTACTGTACTGGAAAGATCTGGTGAAAGTACTAGTTCTTAAAACTTACTGTATGCTGAACAAAATATTAAGGTTAACCTGAGGTAATGAATTATCATTTGCAAACCAAATTTAATTGATAATGTACTGAAAAATCTAAAAATTTTGATTTACCCAATAAGGTGAAAATTAAAAAAAGTCTAGCATGTTCACTTTTATCACTGTAAACAAGATTGCTAGAATTAGAATTTGACAACTGTTTGGTGTTCATTCTACATACTTAATGATGACTGTTTTAAATATCTTAATTAAAAATTATTTTTGTGTTTAACCTCTTGTGTACAGGCTCCCCTCCAAGTTGAATTAAATCGCCTGGTGTTAGCCAATAAAATATTAGTGGCGTACCCATAGTAAAGGGGTTAAGATCCCATCAGTGTTGGCAAAGTAATTTTTTGTAGCTTCATGTAAATGGTAGAGTACTTTGTCTTATTTGCTAAGGTTTTTGAATGGGGTGCATATCTTGAGAATGCTCGTAGTGGATAACATGCAAGAAGGCTAAACAGTTATGGGTTTAAAAACTGGATATCCTTACAAAACAGATAGTTCCTTATTAGAGCAATATGTCTAATTTAATCCTCGTAGCCCTAGTTGGATGAGTGTGTGTGCATATATAATTAACTGCTGTACTGTATCTGTAATCTTAAGGCTTTAAAATTGGCTCTTCCAACAATTTTCAATTATATTTTTTGAAAGTTTGTACAATTGGTGTACAGTACAGTACAGTTGTGTGTGTGTGTTCCACTATAGGTTTGTGCTGATAATTTTTTTTAGTTATGGCCTTTAATGTCTTTCCTTTTTTTTTTCTTTTCTTTTTCATCCAACTTCCTATGAAGAGATTATATTTGGTTATGGCTGACAGACTATCTCAGAGGATTATATGTGATGATGTGGGAGAACAGGAGGCAGGGAAGTTGAACAGCAATGGCAGATGATCAGCTCAGGTTGGAGCAGTCTTCAAAATGTAAGTCTTGTAAAATATTAAATGATTGTTCTAACATTCAAATTACAGGAAAATATATTGTACATCATTTACAGAAAAAGCTAATATGGCTACCATTCCATATAAATTTGAGCAGTTTCAAATGAGCACTGAAATTGATACTAATTCCTGCAGAAAATTAAAAAAATAAGGTACAGTATTATATTTATATTTATACTGCTGATGTAGTGCACCATTCCACACGTACAGTGCATATTGATCATGTAAGCTAGGTGCATTGTGTTGTCAAATAGCAAACGTGGACAAGGACCTTACTGTGTTATAGTACCCAAATGGCCAGTGTGGAGAATCCCATGAGGTGTTGCAGTACCTTGGTTACTGGTGGTGGTATACGAAAGGTAAACATTGGCAATTTGACTGCAATCTCGGGAGCAGTATTTCTATTGACCACAGGCTTAGAAAATTTTATGGAAAGCAGTAGGAAATGAAAAGGGCTGTTCTGAAGAAAAAAGTAGGCAGTAAAAGGAAGATGGAATATTTTGAGTACTGAAACAGTTAATGTAATGTATGGCAAAAATGCAGAATTAGGTTGCTTAGGATAATGTGATTTGAGCTTGAAACTGAAAGGAAAAAGTGTTGAGGGCGGAGGGAGAAACTACATGGTAAGTTCAAGATAAGTAAGGTACCAAGTGAATGGAATTACCATTCAAAGTAACTTAAGAGTACAAACTACAGTACTGTATATGATAGAGGGAAAAGAACAAAAGGAATCTCAAGTAGTTCCCAATACATACTGTACAGGGAAATGTTTTAAAGCTGAATGTAAAATGTATATTGGAATGTGTGTTGAGAATACCAAGGAAATTATGGAGTACAGTAAGTAGTGTTGAAGGTATTTTAGCAAAATACATAAGTTGTATTAGGGGAAGAATAGTGGGATTTCAGAAAAGGAAAATTGTATCTGAATCGAGTATCTGCACTAAAGAACGCGAATGAAAGTGAGAGTACATACTGTATAGTGGGAAAAGCACTGGGGGGGTAAAAAAGGTACAGGTACAATATAAAGTATAGTACTCGTACAGCAGCCCCATATGATGACAATATCATAAAGTTGATTCATTATCCAGGAAAAGTTGCTACACGACCAGGAAGTGAATGCATGAGATATGTGCTTTTGTTATTGAAGGACGCACATTTGAGGAGGCTCAAACCGATGTCTAGTGCTTGTAAGAGACGATACAGACAGTCTGCGTGTGCAAATTTCAAGAGAAAGTGGGTTTTAGGTTTCGTGCATGTAGGCAGACATGGGGTAATCGTAATCTATTAAAATCGATTACACATTCAGGTAATTGTAATAGATTATATTATTGTATTTTGCTATGTAATAACCGATTACACTTAAAATGCAATCATAATCATTATTGCTTTCATGAATACATTCCCATTATATTTAAACTAGCAAAATTAACCAGCTTAGCACTTTGACTGTCACAGTTTGCCTTCCCTGACATGGGTAACCACCTCCGCAGTTGCTGCGGTAATAACTCAGTTGGGGAAAATTTATGGTTGTTGCCCGGACCATCCGGGCAATACCAAGGTGCACAACCTTGGGACCCATGTAATAAGTATGTGTGCACTGTTTCAAGTCTAATTGCTTCCATTTTGGAGCTACTGTATAGCTGGAACCGACACTCGCGGACGGACATATCCATTTTATTATTATAGCTGAAAATGTTACACATTCTTGACTACTACTATAATAATAGCCGATGGATTGCTACTCATCCATGTACCAGGATTAGTGACGTATCAGTCAAGTGCGGATAATCTACCCCAGTTACCATGTTCAGCCTCTGAAGTCACAGCCAGTCAGTGTCAACACAGCAAAGAAACACCAAGCTGAAGGTGAACGGAAATAAAGTCACATGACTTGTACACATTGACAACAATATATATATGATGGCATTGCACGTAGGTTAGGTTAAGTTTTTCCGTGCCTATTTTTCTTGATTTTTTTCCTGTATTCAAGCTGAATGGCCCCACACTTGAGGTCATGACTTCACACACGGGACACTGTTGGCAAGATTAGAGGTGAGTTTAAGTTTACAGGGAAGATTGGGAGGTAGTGAATGTGTAATGTGATGGTGACTTCTTACTGACAATATCTTCCATCTGAATTGGATACACAAATGTTTTATAAGGCAGGTTGTGTACAGTACATGAGGTTTACTACGTGTATTAGGTTTCAGTCTGAACTTCTCTATCTTGACGTTCAGCCTAAACATTTCGGGCTGCACGTTTGGGTTTGAAAGTTTCAGAAGGGATTATTTCAACTTGGACATTCCCTGACATGATGTTCAAACTTTGCTCTCACTAACCTAATATAGCAAGGCCGCGATGTGGAGGAAGGTTGTAATGCCCCAGCGCCAGGGAGACCAAACAGTCGGGCATCTTTATTTCTTCAATTTTGAGGGTGAGGAGATGCTTTATTAATATTATAATTTCGTTGTTGTTTTTAATATGATTAATATTTATTTTTAGCATTACCGGCACAATTATTATTATGATTATTAGTATTAGTATTGCTATCATTGTTATTCAAAGCAATACAGTACTCATATTTTCATAACTATTATAATTGTTATTCCTGTTATTATTATCATTTTCATCAATACTGATAGACAGCTGTTTAGTAGTTGGAGGAGAGCGCGAACGTAATTGAGTGATGTGTGGGGTGTCATAGCCAGCACCCACCCCAACTCTCCACTCCTCAAACTCTTCCGCTCACATTTCCCAAGGGAGCCACACTGTGTGAGTTATAGGCACACACCACGGGGAATAGGGCGCTGGCTTGAGGTAATATCTGCACTCGCCTGGGAATAATCTATGATTAACCTTGTGTTTTCTTGCTGCTGCTACTTCTTTACTTCTGCCTTTTTTTCCCATTTTCCTTCTTCGTCTTCCGTTTTGTGTTTTCGTTTCCTTGTTACCGTCTTTCTCTCATCTTATTCATCTTTTTATTCTACTTTTCTTCATTTTTTTATATCTTTTTCCAGTATTATTCATTACCATCTATTCATTTTTGTGTCTTATTCTTACGCCAGTACTCGGAATCACAACATGGCTGATCTTTATATTGAAACAGTTTATTTAGCCAGAAGAACACTGATACAGAGTTGATAAAAATCATAATATTAACATGGCTGAGCCAGTTGAGAGCCTGAGCTCTCTTGAAGGCACCTGAGAAATACTGTACATTTATCACAAGGAATTATTAAGTAACAATTAGTATCATCTGAAATAGTACACAAAGCATGGCGGTAATAAGAACATATCAGAAAGTTACCACGGTTATCATTTCGATATTTATTTATTTTATTTTATTTTATTTTTGTTTTACATTTATATTATAAGTATATTGTTACGAACCCCGCCACCAATTGTCATGATCTACCTACCCAGCACCACGAGCAACGCCATCTAGGGACGAAACACGAGTATGACTCGTCTTAGTTACCACTCCCGGGTTTCCCTTCTCCATATCCTGGTTGTTGCGTCACCTCCTCAAAGTCTTCTTCGTCAGCTCCAATTCGAGGAGAGAGCACTACACTCTGGGAAGTGACAACAGGATCACCTATCCTGGAAACCTACGGCACAGTGACTACCTACCGTTTTCTACAATACTCAGCCTTACTCGTCAGCCATCTCAGCTCCTCACTTAAGTATTTGTAATCTTGTATTGCCTCTCCCACCTCCACCTTGCTTCACGATTGTTTTATGTTGTACTAATATGTATATACTGTTAATGTTTAGGTTAAGTTTGGTTAAGGGTAATTTATAGGAAGCTGAATATTTTGTTAAGGAATTTATGGTACTATATTATACACAACGAAAACTCGCATCCTTTGTCTACCCTTTTATAGTCCGATTGTCTGTTTTTTTGTTGTTGTTGTTGCCTGTTGGGATCTGGGTAGACTTTTAACTATATTCTAAATCCCCAACTCGTAACAATATACATACTTTACAGTGGAGTTGATATACATAAATATAATATGGGAGGAAAACAGTACAACATGGGTTGTATTAAGGTGGAACAAGAGGACAGAGCTGCCAGGATTATGTCTGGTTGGCAACACAAGAGAACAAACCACCTGAAGATTAAACACCCTAATTTATTTCACCTAAAGATTAGATACCCAAACACTACCTGGGGTTAGGTTAGGTTATGTTAGGTTAGCATTAGGCAAGGTTAGGTTATTTTAAAGTAGCTTAGGTTAGCCCTCTCGTGTTAATGTTTATCGTCGTCAGGAGATAATTGCTAAACGTTGGTGAGCAGGTGAGAGCTATAATTAGATCAAGGTAGGTAGGGAGGCCCGCGATCATGCAAGGTCGCGATCACTCACCTGCAGGGGTCAACTATCCTCCTCCTCCTCTTCTACCCTCTGGGGATAGTGGTTATCTGATGGTGTAGTGGTTATTTGGGGGTAGTGGTGATAATGGTAGTTGTCTGATGGTGGTTGTGTGTGTTGGTAATTACTTAGGGGATAGTGGTGGTAGTGGATATGTTGGTGGTTGTCTGGTGGTGGTGGTAGATGCCTTGTGATAATGGTTATAGGTGTTAAAGAGTAACAACATTGGATGAATATTCTGAGTTCATTTAGTTCCAATACAATAATATACCCTGGTAATTACACAAAATTTCTTACCGATTTTAAACATTTAGTATGAAAAAATAAGCAAAAATACAATGACAAGCAAGATATATGAATAAAGAATTTGTAATGTTAAGGGAATTTTTATATTTAATATTCACACTTGAGATTGTGACGATCTTGAATGCATATTTGCCTTGCGTTGGATCCAGTGCGGGAGTTATTCTTCAATCAGTTCTCTCCCTTCACCAGATCTATGCACTACCCCAACTTTTTCTCTGAAGGATGGGATACGCGAGGCTGTTAGAAAAGTTCAGTTTATTATGTTACAATATGTTTGAAGGGAAACAGAATCCCAAAGAAACTTCTATAGCCTGAAATATATTTTTTCTTTATTAATTTATCTTGTTTTTCGTTGTTGGTTTATCCTTTTTTTTCAGAAACTTTTAAAATTAGAAAGATCATTTATCACCCGGTTGTATTAGAAATGTAGCAGTGACAAAAATTTTCCTTCGGTTAAACTAAAGTATTTCTTAAACCGGCACCTGAATATTAGACACCTCAGTTTGTTACCTTAAGATTAACCACCCTAACACTAAACTAATCTAACCTAACCTAACCGAACCTAACGCTAACCTAACGCTAACCTAACTTAATGAAGTAGCGTTAGGTGAAATAAGTTCGGGATGCCTAACCTTCCCCTGTGCTTCCTCTTTTCATTCCATTCTTATGAGATACAAATCAATTTAAACCCACTATCTCTTAAACCAACGGACATAAACCCAACAGTGTGGTGACCCCCCTATCATGGGTTTATTTCCTCCCTTGCTGTCGACGTGTATAATATGATTGACTACAGATCATCGCGTGTAATTCCATGAGTAAAACAAACGCCATTTATAACAAGTGGCGGTGGTGCGTCCCTCGAGAGAACACTGCTGGCTCTCCCTACGCGGCTCTGCACCTCATTATCAGCTCTTGTTTGATGCTGACCTCTTAATTACCTGTTAGTCTTTATAGCTGCATGGGAACAATCATAAATAAAAAGTAAACAATTCATAGTAGATTAAATTTCCGATAAACATGGTGCTTCTTAACACCACAATGTAATTTAATATGTGAAGAATGTGCAGGTTAAGTTTTTTTAATACTGCATTGTTAATTAGTATGTTTATATTATGATCCACATTAGAATTACATGTATGTGATATATGAGAGACATTGTAACTTGTTTCTGTATAGCGTAGTAGACACCTTGACGCTCCTGTCAAAAGGCGGGAATAATGTATAGTTTCTGAGAATAAGGCAACCATGATGACGTCAGAGCGGCATGCTTTCCTGATTGGTTATCAATAAGCAAAGAGTTGCCACCTCATCGCGTGGTTACAGTCTTACCGATCGTTTCCGGTTCGTGGTGTAACTGTTAGTGAAGTCATGTTAGTATCGCCTGGGAGGATGAAGGCGGTGGGAGTGGAGTAAGTATGTGTAGAATAAGTACATTGTATGGGGGACTGTGAGTGCATGTGTCGGCGCGGGGGTGGGGGAGTGGGAGGGGGGCGGGGGTGGGCCACGTGCTCCCGACAATCAATACGGAGGTGGGCGGAGTCTCCCCCGCCCGAGCTCACCCTCCTCCCCCACCACCCCTCACGCCCTCGTTCCCCTTGAATGAGTCTGACCACACGGATACGCTTGTTGCTGCTGCATGATTTATCACGGAGGCAACACGCATATCACACTGGTAACATATTAAATTAAAAACAAATAATATATTTAGCCAGCAGGTGTCGCCTTATACACCACGAGCGGAAATACCTGGTGAAAGTACAGTAACTCCTGCTGCTCAGGAAACTGCTGTGACTCCACACATTATTATGCCATGAACGTTTTGACGCTGTGGTGGCTGAGACAGAAGCAATATGCGCTGACGCCTGACAGGAGCCATATTCCACTGAGGGTTCGTACACAACGCGTTACCTCACCTGTTACCAACAACATGTGTGTGTTGGCGTGATCACAGCTTACCATATGGAGTCGTTTTAGCTAGAGTGAAGTAGTTAGTAACCAGGAACAGGTCATATAGTCGGTACCTGCAACGTCTTCATTTTTCTAACAAAGAAAGGTTGAGCAACAGTTACATTCAGCTGTAGGTTGGCCGTCATGCGGGGCTGTGTGACTCATCGCGCCCTCCCTGACTCATGCCAGCTCAGGTGGTTGTGGCCTCTCTCGCCCTCCACACTCACTCACACCTCACACCGTACACTCACACACTCCTCTCAAACGTAAAATTCCCCATAGTCCTAATTTATGAACTGTGGATATGCATGGAGATAATTCAGTGTAATTCGTGTCAACAAGTCGCGGTTGATAAAGACTGATAAGACTCGAGATAAGAAGATGTACACAGTTTACAGTGGTACCCAAGCGAGAAACAGTGCTGTGAGAGTTGTGTCTAAGATTATCGTATTTTTTATAAGAACATCATCACCGTGGGCTTAATGTTACCTGTGCGGATACTTTCGTGATCGTCATTGAGATCCGCGTCACACCAACGCCAACTCTAAGGTGAGCACGTCATATACAACCTGCCAGCCAGTCTTACCCTCATGAATTCTGCAACGTAACATTCTTCCACCCGCGACGTGATTGAAGATGGCAGTTGAACAGAGGGTAAAGCTGATATTCTGTGATAGGTCTGTGTTTTATAATAATGCCTGTGATGTATGCTTGGGTTGTTAGTGGTGCGGTAGTGATGGCGTGAACACCACTATAGTCAAAGAGGTAATATCTGCATGCTAACTATTATTATATTACTTCAGTTTCGAAAACCGTATGAACTTTTAGTATCGATTTGTACAGTTAAAGTTAGGATACGTTAGATTGGATTTGGGTTAGGTTAGGATTAGCTTAGGTACTGTAAAGTTAGGTTAAATTAGGTTAGATTCAGTTAGTTACTTTAGGGTAGGGCTAGATTATGTGAAGTTGGGATAAGGCTAGGGTTAGATAAATTTAAGAGTAAGATTAGGCTATGTGAAGTTAGAGTAGGGTTAGGTTAGGTAAGGTTAAGGTAGGTTAAAGTTACGGAAGACCAGGTGTCCCAGTTTAATCCCGGGACAGTATCTGATTTACACTGAGGGTATTAAATGGTCGAGTAGAAACTAGCCAGGGGGAGGGATCTGGCAGGCTAGGCAACACCACATCACTGGATAGCTTATGGTCACACTAATAGTACAACAATAGCAGCAGCAACAACAACAACATACAGGCTGAGTTTATGTGAAATAAATTAGAATTCAACGAGCTTATAATCGGTGGTCCCATGGTAGCACTTACCGGTTTTCACGCCCGGGGTTACAGGTTCGAGGATTACTGGTGGAGGTCAAATCTGTTTATATTTAATTTGGTTTGGGCTTTAAGGAACCTGTGTTGTGTTCAGGGAGGTACCATTATTGATGGTGATTCTTCCGGGAATTGTTTTAAAGGTTGTCCCAGCTCTTGCTTTCCCGGGTAGGTTAGGATAGGTTAGGTTAGGTTAGGTTAGGTTAAGTATTTTTATGAACTACGTGATCGTTTATGGCAACTCAAAAGGTAAATACATAGAAGTTATCGGTACTCGGCAATTGTCCGTATTTAGTGCAAAGTAACATATATACACGTGTGTATATGTAAGTGTGAGTGTCTGTGTGTGTGGGAAGTAACAATAGAATCTAGGGGAGGATGTTGGGTATACAGCAGACGTTAGTGACGTCAGGGCACCTCCACCACCAGCACTACTGAACACGTCTGATAAACAACACCTGTCTATATATTAAGCACAGCCACGGTGAGGCAGATCATGGCAATAAGCGCTGGACTCCACATTTCCAACTTTTACTTCATCGGTCGATCTCACATTACACGGAGAGCCAACAAAATTAGTGAATATACGAAAAGAAAGTGAGAATTTTACTAAAAGTCGAAGAACTAGCGAACACGAGTGTATGTATCGAGTTACGTTAATCAGACGTGGTTGGTTGGCTGGGTAATTGAGATTCGCGGTAAATAAGCTCTGCGCGGTTGAATTATAACAAAATATAACTGAAATGTGAGTTTAGTTTTGGTACGTTCATACTAAAATCAGACATTGTTTAGTGATTATTTTTTTTTAGTTCAGCGTAGTCCGTGAAGGCAATTGCTTACTTGCCGCGAGCCTAAAGGTAAGTTTTACCTTTGGTTACTGTAAACGATTTACTCTCATATCCCGTGACTAGCTTTGTTTACCTGACCGGCGCATAGTAAGAAGGTATGCACATTTACATATTTTAGTATGTTTACACGTGTTTTTCTTTGCTAGCCAACTGATTTTCCAATTTAAGAGTTACACTAAACAATGTGGTGTCAGAATTACCCTTCATAGATTTAAAGTGCGTACGTCCAGCTGAACAACAAGTGTCTCAGATTAATCTGGATAAGTTAGGGACCGTACAGGGCATGGATCTTCTTGTCAAACCTCGAGTTGAGATCGGTAACAATTCTTCAACCCAGGAAATAAGTGATAGGCTTCCTGGGTGTTGCTTGATCATGTTCCACAGGTGAGGGACGAGATGCCAGTATGCAGCAGATATTCCCTCTCTGGATTGCTATGCTGAGATGCTGGAACACATACAGTAGTTCAATTCTCTGGTGGGTCTGAGGAGCCTGGAACCCAGCTCATTCAGGAATTTCAGTCTTGGTACCCGGCTCCCAGTCTTTAATTCTATCGAGACAACGCGATATTCGTGGCTCATGTTCCTGTACTGTGCCACCTGGCTCTCCCTAAAGATTATACATATACATATATATACCTACAGTATGTCACTTTTTGTAACTTACATAAATTCCCTGTTTTTGTATACCACAGGTGATCCTAGAGGTAGCCCCATTTTCGAGATGGTGGGCGTGTGGGTGTTGATGTCAGTGTTGTGTGTGGCTGGTCACGCCCACGCCCAGCTGGGGGAGACCGTGGAGGCCAACCAGAGTGACACTCGAGCCATGGAGGAGACCAGCACCGAGAACAACCAGCTGGTGGCTGACTCTCACGGTAGGTCCTGTCACCTCACACACACACACACACACACGCACACACACACACACACACAGCATAATGAACGCTCTTTTTATATCTTGGTAATGAGAAGACATTGATTCGAGATTCTCTTGCGTCACATCACCGTAAGCGTAAATTCTTTAACTATACCACATCTGTAAGTTGACCTTATTTATGTTCATACCTGTATTACCTAAAGACGAGAGCTTGCAATACTTTCTTCGTACAGAGAAGGAAGAAAAGGTGGAAGACGAGCTGGAGGAGGCGACGGTGGTGGTGACAATGAGGACGCCGCGTAGATGGAAGCCTGTAGAGGAGACCTACCTGGGCTGCATCCAAGAAAACGACAACTTCACCAGCAGCCTCGTGTTTGTCAACCTCACGCAGGTGGGTGGTGGTGTGGCTCTGGGGGGCAGTCTTGATGGATCTTTCTCTTTTTGTTACCAGAGTGATAGATTGAGATAGATAGATAGAGAGAAAGACAGAGAGAGGGGGAGAGAGGTAACTAGCTCAGGTGATACTACTACTATACTCATCACTAATTGTTCCTCTGGGTATTTGCGCCGTGATCTTCCCACTCATGGAGGTCAAGCCTCAACTAAGACTTGATTACAGAAGCATCCTACCATTACTCAACCAAGTCTTGTACACCCACTAAAAAAATATTCGGCACAGCATATAGACAGTACAGGTATACAAACAATGACAAACAGTAAGTTGTCCTGACGAAGGTTAAGTGAGGCAATATATAAACACAAAAATGAGCAGAATTAACAGGGTAGTGGATAACTCAGTCAGGGAAGGAGAGTAAGAATACAAGGGTCCTCCAGATTTATTACTGAAAAGAGAGCCTAATGGATACAGTTCACAGATGAGGTGGAGGTGTAGCGGCGGGATGGGGCGAGAGAAGGAAGGGGAGGCAGTGGCTGAGGTGATGGGAGGGGAGGAGGTGTGTCGGGATGGTGGGAGGAGGCAGTCGTGCGCGGGTGGAGGGAGAGACATCCTGTACTGAGGGCCGCGTGTTGCAAGATGTTCTCTCCCCCACCCCAAAGTCTCTCACGTGACCATCACTGATTGAGGGAGAATCATCTCTTGGATTCTCAGATTTCTTAAGTAAAAAATATTTCAGCCAAACTGGGGACATCATAAACACATTAATAAGCTCACTCAAGTTATGGCTATCGAAGCTAAACTGAGACTCGGCCTTAAGTAGATACGTTGTCTTACCCTCAGCTAAAACAAAAGATAACTCGCGAATCTTTTGGAAATCTTGGTAGTATAATGATGAAGTCTTTTGATGTTTGTTGTTTTATAACGTGAAGGTGTTGTTGGTAAAGCCGTTGGGGGAAATTGTTTACCTATCTGCCCTTCCTGTTTTATGTAGAGGAGGAAACAATACTAGTGTTTATTGTTTAACTATTTTTTTTTATTATTATTAAGGCGAGCAACGGAAGTGTGAGCGCCTCTGAGGCCTGCTACGACCTGTGCCTCAACAAAGTGCCCTTCTCCGTGTACATCACCCTGGGGCCGCCCCTCCAAGGCAGCGTCGACTCATGCGGCTGCTTCTACGAACACGACCTCAACCAAGACGACATGGTGAGTGTGGCCCGCTAGCGTCCCCTCCTGAAGTGTAAAAAGTTCCCGATAACGCTAGTCTAGTCTTCTGGGTACCATAAAGGGATTTAACTATAGGACCCTGATTCATTGTTTACTTGCGTTCACACTAAAGGAGTCACTTTCATCACCATCGTGTCACTTTCATCTTCACAATCATCCCAATTTTCAATCTTACTGGCACCTTCATCCTCCTCATTCTCTTCATCCTCTCCTTCACCCTCACCTCCATCATCAACATCCTCACCGTCACATTTCCCGTTTCACTACCTGCAGGTTGCGAAGAGTAAATGTGACGGCCAGACGATGAACGTGTACAAGGTGTACTGCGGACCCAATAACCTCAAGTGTTTCAACCGGGCCGGGGGTGTGGGTCGCCCCTCCCTGCCCCTGTTGGCTCTTCTGTTACTCTTGTTGCTGCTGTTGAGACCCTGCTGACGTTCTAGTGACAAGCTGACCATCCTGACCTACCATCACCTTCTGTTGTCACTCTCGACTTGTTCCTGGCGACGACTTGGTCACTTGAGTGCTGTTGGTTACCGTGTCACTCCTGCTGAAGCCTAATCCTTTCTTCCCTACTGAAGCCTTACCCGTGGTGTTATTGGTGGAGGCGATGGAGAAAGGGGAATTGGAAGTGAACGCCCCCCTTTCCCACCCCTGCTTCTCTTAGATTTATTGGAAATATCACAAGAGAAGCGCCGTTAACTTCAAGTGTCAAAGAGCCTCGTGGATACTGTAAAACTAACTACTAATTAGTCCCACGAGCGCTTATTTTATCGCCATTATTATATTACAGTATATGTGTGATTTTCAGTAATATTATGTATCCCAGGTTTGTGTATTGTTGCTCAGGTCTCAACCACATTGTTTTTGTTGTTTATCAAGCCTAGTCATGTCATGTGATTAAATTCTTTTAATCGTTTTAAAGACTGTACTAAGTGTTTGTTGTATTAGTGTACTGTATATGTACCATTTACTATGGATTCATCGTTGAATTAATATTTATTTTTTTCGATGGCATAATATATACAGGGTACATTATCTGTGTTCCTTATATATAATCTATTATATTTCACGACGCTGTATGGATGCGTCTGGTGCTGACATTCCTGTGACAATAGTCGTAGCTATTTACCAAATGCACAAGTATATTTTCTTGAAACTTATATCGTAACAAAACACTGTTATCTTAAATATCTTAAGATTTGTTTTTAATTATTTCTACAAGTTGTATTTTAATGGGAACTTGTCGCCAATATAATGTATATCTCTATATTGCCTTAATGTTATTTAAGCAACTGAATCTAAGATGTTAAAGTTTTCATAAATATCATCTGTTAGTAGTAATTTATAGGTTCGTGCGTTAATTCACCTACACAGTTCAGACACCTACACTAGATCGCTAGACCTCAAAACTATCTGAACGTCTTCTACATCCAGGACAAATTGTTTTATTTACTATGAGACTTGGACTTAGCGTGTGAGGGTGTTTACGTTACGTTGTCTCACTCACTACACTTACTCAGGTACTGTTATTAACGGGTAAGGTTGTACTACTATTCCCTTATCTTAAATATTATAATGTAGATTGCAGATGAATCAGTTTAAAACGTGGATTTATTTAGTATATTATAGTACCTAACGTGTGTTGCATGGAAATTGTGATTTATTTCCAAATTTGCCGTTCCAATACTTCTGAGAATATATAAATGTCATTGTATTTACTAATAGTGTAATATACTATTCTATTATTATATGTTAACTGAGAGCCTGCAAATTTTACGTCAGTTGTAGGTTTAAGAATAATATTTATGGAGTTTTCCCCATTAAGCGCAAACCTCTGAAACAAATCTAAATGTACGAGGCTTCGGTTCTTGTTTGTTTACAGTGCATCTAAAAAGTTTGAGTTACGATTTGGCGGTGCTACTCAGCCTTGGTCATTAAACCCAAGTATTTAACAAAGCCATGATGTATTTGTTTATAACCCTTGGTGAAGTAGAAGTTAAACGTTTAGCCCCGAATTTTGGTAGGTTTCAATTACAAAAAGTTAGCTTAGAGTTGGTTAGATGAACACTGTTGGTGAGTTCAGTGTCGTTAGCTTCATGGAGACAGCTAATACAAACACATTTTATGGTTTATATTTGCCTTATTTTATGATGCAGAAAAGACTTCTTGCGCCTGAAACTCTTGAAGAAAAACAAAATATCTTACTAATCGGAAAATTTCCACTACGTACCTACTATAAAACGAAATCAAATTTATACAAGGAATATAATGTGGGAAGCGACGATTTCAGTCCCGGTGTTTAAATTAGAGGACGATTATAAATTTACTATAAAAAAATGAAACGAGAAAGAACATCTACAGTATGTAAACAAGACTCCCTCAGGTTTAAACCATGAATGACGGACGACAAGCAAAACGAACCATCCAAATCCCTATCTAACCTCACCTATCGATATTATATTTCACATAAACTAGACAGATTAGTATAGGTTTGATTAGTTCGTGTAATAATTAACACCGTATATTAAGTGACCAGCAACTCATTTGCAGTAAATAATTGTTAAATGCGTAAATTTTGCCGCTAAAGTGTTCTTCATTCTTACTAAACAATATTGAAATGAATAATAAATTTGCCCCCTCCAATAATAAATATTTGCTGATCTATTTGTGTTAGTATAGTTGTTAATAATGTAACTAATAGTCTTTGTGTACCAGGCGGTAGAGGTTGCTGACTCAGGGTACAGGTAAGATCACACGCTGAGCTTAAGCTGTGGCTTTGAATGAAACGCTTGTGTTGTTTTAAAGAGAACAGACTAAGTAATGATTGGAATATATAATGAAAAGGTCATTCACCCCATTCATACGTAGTAAGTGTTGTTTCAGAGTGAATATACTATTGTGCTTATAGTTTTGTGCCAAGTAACACATTGTCTTCATAATTGCATTTGTGTATGAAACAGTTGTCATGTTATTTGCAAGGAACGTTTAATGTTAATTCAAAGTGTATTTCGATTATATTAATAAAATATATAGTGTAAGATGATTTTACATTTGATTTCGTCACAGCTATCCAGGAAAATAGGCAAGGAGGTGAAAATGTGTGGCGTGAGGAGTACAAGTTCACTTTGTTATTGATGTGAGGAGGATGAAGCTGCCAGGCGCACTGTAATCAGGTCAGTGACGTCGCTTAATTTACCATATGCTCTTGTTCACATGTATACAGTACACACACACACACATGGCCGCTCACTCACGCAAATAAAGAAAATGATTAAATACAGACGCCAGCAAGTTTTTACCCGAACTCAGAAAGCATGGCCCCAACACCCACCTAAATACTGGAACACGGCTATCCACTGGTACATGCACACAGTAAAATCAGGTTGCGACCAGTAAATTTTCTTTATGAGAGCTCGTATTGCACCGGTACAGGGATTCATGTTAGTAATGATTATGTTGTTTTAAATATCGAAATGCGTAGCCTTTGTCATCGGTATGATCAATTAATTTTCAGTCTGCAACACACGATCGTCATACATTTGATTACTATAACGGCTCATGTAAATTTATTGATGTATTGGTGTTTGTTATTCAGCTGCATAATACGCATGAGTACTCTACTGACGCCGTGTTTCATCATGAATATATGCAAATAGCTACTAAATAGTTAGTTGTAGGTTTTAGTGCGTAATTAAGCGTTACAGATGGCTGGTCTAGTCTATGGTTTCATTTTGTATTCAGACTCGGTTATATAAAAGCTATTTTTGAGCTAAGGAAGTTACTGTAAATACTGGCCACATGGTTTTAGTGGAGCAGAAATGTCTGAGTAGATGTTCACGATTTGATTAATGCTGTTATTTTTTTGGCGTGTTAGTGAATGACACTGATAGATTTTTGTATTTTGGTGTGAAATTTTTTAAAGTTTACGACCATGGATGTTTTTTTTGTCGCTCAAACATAAACACAGCGCAACCCGTAATGGGTAGGGAAGGTTAGAAACCCATTAGTCACCCCAACCGGGAAGTGTGTAAGACGTGAGGAAGTGAACTATGAGACACAAGCAGACACTCCCGCCACTAAATTATAATACGAGTCCTGAGCACTTCCTGGGAGGATGTTTGAAGATGCAGTGTTTGATCTGGGGATGGGATTCGAACCTGCATCTCAAGGCTCCCGGATCTCCACCCCCCCCCTCCCACCACCACCACCACCACCCCCCATCCCTCCCGTACAAGGGTCGCCTGAAGTATTTCCATCCAACAGGTAAACAGGAGTCCAGACGTTGCCACATCGTCCCTCGCGCATCAGCCGACGACCTCCCCCGCTCTCATGTACGTGAGGATTGCGTCACTGAGGGAGAAGAGAGATGTTTCCTCCCGCGTCTGGCAACTGGTTATTCCCACCCCCAGCTGGCGTTATGACCCTCCCATACCCCGCTGGCCGGTGACACTTGGCATCCCCGCTGGTGCTGGCCTCAGGTGTTTATTTTTATTTCGGGAGGAACTGTGTCTCCTGGTGGTGTTTTTTAGTTTAACAAATTTATTGGCAAAGCTTGTAGTACAGTTTGCCTATTCTGAGTAATTCAGTCAGGTCTTGACACTGAGGGTGGTATCACTTCTCACTGTCACGCAGGACAGAGGTTCACACACAAAGAAATACATCATATTCATTAACAACTATAAATGTATAGAGGTCAGATTCATATGGATAATGTCACTGTTCACTGCCATGCAGGACAGAGGTTCGTACACAAAGAGTTGCATCATATTCATTGACAGTACATATACATATATGTAAACACACACACACACACACATATACATACATATACGTATATACACACACATATACATGTACACGTACATATACATGCACACACGCACACATACATACATATACGTCGGTCAGATTCATGTGGGTAATGTCACTTTTCACTGCCATACAGGACAGAGGTTCGTACACAAAGAATGCATCATATTCATTGACACTATATATAGGTCAGATTCATGTGGGTAATGCCACTGTTCACTGCCACGCAGGACAGAGGTTCGTACACAAAGAAGGAAATACATCACATTCAACTAAAATTTAATGTGCCTAACTATTTACATACATCCAGAATAA